>NC_092147.1:36340080-36680080 GCF_045791955.1 Oncorhynchus clarkii lewisi | reverse complement strand
TCAACAACAAGTGGGACACAATCATGAAGTGGAACGACATTTATTGGATATTTCAAACTTTTTTAACAAATCAAAAACTGAAAAATTGGGCGTGCAAAATTATTCAGCCCCTTTACTTTGAGTGCAGCAAACTCTCTCCAGAAGTTCAGTGAGGATCTCTGAATGATCCAATGTTGACCTAAATGACTAATGATGATAAATACAATCCACCTGTGTGTAATCAAGTCTCCGTATAAATGCACCTGCACTGTGATAGTCTCAGAGGTCCGTTAAAAGCGCAGAGAGCATCATGAAGAACAAGGAACACACCAGGCAGGTCCGAGATACTGTTGTGAAGAAGTTTAAAGCCGGATTTGGATACAAAAAGATTTCCCAAGCTTTAAACATCCCAAGGAGCACTGTGCAAGCGATAATATTGAAATGGAAGGAGTATCAGACCACTGCAAATCTACCAAGACCTGGCCGTCCCTCTAAACTTTCAGCTCATACAAGGAGAAGACTGATCAGAGATGCAGCCAAGAGGTCCATGATCACTCTGGATGAACTGCAGAGATCTACAGCTGAGGTGGGAGACTTTGTCCATAGGACAACAATCAGTCGTATTTTGCACAAATCTGGCCTTTATGGAAGAGTGGCAAGAAGAAAGCCATTTCTTAAAGATATCCATAAAAAGTGTCGTTTAAAGTTTGCCACAAGCCACCTGGGAGACACACCAAACATGTGGAAGAAGATGCTCTGGGCAGATAAAACCAAAATTGAACTTTTTGGCAACAATGCAAGACGTTATGTTTGGCGTAAAAGCAACACAGCTCATCACCCTGAACACACCATCCCCACTGTCAAACATGGTGGTGGCAGCATCATGGTTTGGGCCTGCTTTTCTTCAGCAGGGACAGGGAAGATGGTTAAAATTGATGGGAAGATGGATGGAGCCAAATACAGGACCATTCTGGAAGAAAACCTGATGGAGTCTGCAAAAGACCTGAGACTGGGACGGAGATGTGTCTTCCAACAAGACAATGATCCAAAACATAAAGCAAAATCTACAATGGAATGGTTCAAAAATAAACATATCCAGGTGTTAGAATGGCCAAGTCAAAGTCCAGACCTGAATCCAATCGAGAATCTGTGGAAAGAAGTGAAAACTTCTGTTCACAAATGCTCTCCATCCAACCTCACTGAGCTCGAGCTGCTTTGCAAGGAGGAATGGGAAAAAAAATCAGTTTCTCGATGTGCAAAACTGATAGAGACATACCCCAAGCGACTTAAAGCTCTAATCGCAGCAAAAGATGGTGCTACAAAATATTAACTTAAGGGGGCTGAATAATTTTGCACGCCCAATTTTTCAGTTTTTGATTTGTTAAAAAAGTTTGAAATATCCAATAAATGTCGTTCCACTTCATGATTGTGTCCCACTTGTTGTTGATTCTTCACAAAAAATACAGTTTTATATCTTTATGTTTGAAGCCTGAAATGTGGCAAAAGGTCGCAAAGTTCAAGGGGGCCGAATACTTTCGCAAGGCACTGTATCCAACCTTACCCCCAGGTCCAAGATGCTTCTAAACGGCTTCTACCCCCAAGCCATAAGACTCCTGAACATCTAGTCAAATGGTTAACCAGACTACTCACATTGCCCATATCCCCTCTCCACACCACTGCCATTCTCTGTTGTCATCTATGCATAGTCACTTTAATAACTCTACCTAGATGTACATATTACCTCAACTAACCAGTGCCTCTGCACATTGACTCTGTACCGGCACACCCCTGTTTATGTTGTTCTTTTTTACTGCCCCTCTTTAATTACTTCTTACTTTTATCTCTTATTCTTATCCACATTTTTTAAACTGCACTGTCGGAAAGACGCTCATGAGTAAGGATTTCACTGTAAGGTCTACAACTCTTGTATTCAGAGCATGTGACTAATGTCATGAAGTTGGGCTGATGGGGGAGGTTTATGACCCCCATCAATAACTTTCCCCTTTTTCCTCTCTCTACTCTACCAATGTGACTTTTGAAAATCCCTTTGTTAACATGGAGCTTCTGGTAACATCTAAAGGTGGGGAAACTGAACCATATTTTGGCAATCCAACCAGTTGAAAATATGCGTTGGTACTTAATGAATATGATGTCAGATCAGTTGGCGTCTGAGACATTATTACTGCTGATAGGACGTCATAAACTGTATCTTGGAAATTCTACACATTCTAGTTCTCAGATTCACATGGAATTGTTGTGCAATTTAAATATTTGCGAACTGATGAAATGTAATTTTAGCTTCTAAATGAGATAATTGGTTTTCATGAGTGAACTATGCTCAACTCAGTGGCCCCGCCCATGTGAACAGACACTGGTTGTAAACTATGAAACACGGCCATCTCTCCCAACCCTATATAAGCCCCTTTATGAAAATGTAGCTTCCTGTTCCAAGGACGTGTGGACTTGAGGTTCCCACATTGAAAGGACAAAGACCACCTACAGAACTAAGCCAACCTCAGTAAGAACCTAACGAAATTAGCATCGAATTTCAATTTGAAGGTGACGACCTACACGCCGGAAGGATGAATTTTGACTATACAAGCCAGAATATAGCATAAGCGTAAAGTATGGCAACATGGTATAAACTTTAAACTCTTATTCACTAAAGAAGTGATACCTCCTAGCCGTTGCGTTAGCGCAGCAACTGAAGACGTGGGCTAGGAGAGGATGGTGCTACCACACGACGACGGTACAACCAAGTATCCATTCTACCACCAGACATTCTTCAAAGGACAACCCGGCCACCCATCTACGACAAACCAATCGAAGTGCAGCTCAGAATACATTTTTATTGCATTTTCCTTTTCCAAATGGGCAGTTATTTAGAATGCATAAGATACTGTATTTTACGATAGCATAGCTGCCTACGGCCCAATAGAGACACATTACATTTTCGCTCCTCAGTCTTCCCGCTCTTTCCCTCTAACCCAACCCCCTTTCTTTGTGTAACCAGCTGTCATATCTGTTCCATCTGCTAGGGACGTTTTCCTTCGTGACCAAATTTTTTATCAATGTATTCTACATTCTGTGTATATGTAATTTGTTTTTATTATTTAGGTATTTAGTGAATAAATAATTAAATCAAATTGTGTATTGCTGATTCAACTTGTGAGCCAGGGTTAGTGAAGAATTTACAACTTTCAGATGAGACTAAATAAGGTGACGATTAAATATTGACTGCTAGTGACGTATAAGATGACAAGGTCTTTACGAGTTTATTCGGAAAATAAAAGCTCTATAAACATTATATCGTGGTGCCCTGACTTTCTAGTTAATTACATTCACCTGGTTAGCTTAAAAAGTTATTGACACACCCATCCCGTTAGCGGGATTATTTTCATCAACACCCACTGAATTGCATCACACCAAATTCAAATTAAATTACTAAACATATGTAATTTTCATGAAATCATGAAAGTGCCATATAGCAAAACACAGCTTAGCTTGTTGTTAATCCACCTGGCGTGTCAGATTTCAATACAGCTTTTCGGCGAAAGCATAACAAGCGTTCATGTAAGAACATCTCTCTCAGTAGACAAAATATTACAAACACCTAGCAGCCAAGTAGATTGGTCACGAAAGTCAGAAAAGCAATAGAATAAAATCACTTGATCTTCAGATGTTTGCACTCACGAGACTCCCAGTTACACAATAACTATTCCTTTGGTTCCATAAAGATTATTTTTACATCCAAAATACCTCCATTTGTTTGGCGCATTATGTTCAGAAATCCACAGGCTCGAGCGGTCACGACATCGCAGACAAAAATTCCAAATAGTGTCCATAATGTCCACAGAAACATGTCAAACGTTTTTTATAATCAACCCTCAGGTTATTTTAAAAATATATAATTGATAAAATATCAACTATCAACGGGACTGTCGCTTTTTCAATTGGAGAGGGAGAGACAATGGCTGCCCCACTCTGTTGCGCAAGCAAAACTCTGCGAAAACCCAGCTATCCACTGACGCGGTGTTATCTTTCGCGCTCATTTTTCAAAATAAAAGCCTGAAACTATGTCTAAAGACTGTTGACACCTTGAGGAAGCCATAGGAAAAGGTATCTGGTTGATATCCCTTTAAATGGAGCGAAGGCAGGCTATGGAACATGGAGCTATCAAAATAGAAGCCACTTTCTGTTTTGATTTTCCTCAGGTTTTCGCCTGCAGTATCAGTTTTGTTATACTCACAGACAGTATTTTGACAGTTTTGGAACCTTTAGAATGTTTTCTATCCTAATAATTATATGCATATTCTAGTTTCTGGGCCTGAGAAATAGGCAGTTTCAAATGGGTACATTTTTAGCCAAAAACGAAAATCCTGCCCCCTACACTCAATACGTTAATCAGGTAATATTAAATACAGAGAAATTATTTTACAGAATAGCATGTCATATCATTTAATCCGGAATAGCCAAAGACACCCCACTAATAAAATTTGATTTGATTTGATTTTGGTATATCCAAATACACACAAATGTAAAGGGATGAACAGAATATGTACATATGAATATATGGATGAGCGATGGCATGCGGCATAGGCAAGATTCAGTCGATGGTATAGAATACAGTACATACATATGAGATGAGTAATGTAGGATATGTAAACATAAAATAAATGGCGTTATTAAGTGGCCAAAGATTTGAGTCTGTATATTGGCAGCAGCCTCTCTATGTTAATGATGGCGGTTTAACAGTCTGATGGCCTTGAGATAGAAGCTGTTTTTCAGTCTCTCTGTCCCAGCTTTGATGCACCTGTATTGACCTTGCCTTTTTGATGATAGCGGGGTGAACAGGCAGTGGCTCGGGTGGTTGTTGTCCTTGATGATCTTTTTGGCCTTTCTGTAACATTGGGTGCTGTAGTTGTCCTGGAGGGCATGTAGTTTGCCCCCGGTGATGCGTTGTGCAAACCGCACAACCCTCTGGAGAGCCTTTGAGGGCGGTGCAATTGCCGAACCAGGTGGTGATACAGCCCGGCAGGATGCTCTTGATTGTGCATCTGTAAAAGTTTGTGAGTGTTTTAGATGACAAGCCAAAATTCCTCAATCTCCTGAGGTTGAAGAGGCGCTGTTGCGCATTCTTCACCACGCTGTCTGTGTGGGTGGACCATTTCAGTTTGTCTGTGAGTTGTACGCCAATGTCCACCTTCTCCCCCTCTGTCCCGTGATGTGGTTGGGGGGGGGGGGGGGGTGCTACCTCTGCTGTTTCCTGTAGTCCACGATCATCTCCTTTGTTTTGTTGACGTTGAGTGAGAGGTTATTTTCCTGACACCACACTTCGAGGGCCCTCACCTCCTCCCTGTAGGCAGTTTCATCGTTGTTGGTAATCAGGCCTACCACTGTAGTGTCGTCTGCAAACTTGATGATTGAGTTGGAGGCGTGCATGGTCATGCAGTCGTGGGTAAACAGGGAGTACAGGAGAGGGCTCAGAATGCACCTTTGTGGGGCCCCAGTGTTGAGGATAAGCGAGGTGGAGAGGTAGTTACCTACCCTCACCAACTGGGGGGGGGGGCGTCAGGAAGTTCAGTACCCAGTTGCACAGGGCGGGGTTGAGACCCAGGGTCTCGAGCTTGATGACGAGTTTGGAGGGTACGATGGTGTTAAATGCTGAGCTGTAGTCGATGAACAGTATTCTCACATAGGTATTCCTCTTGTCCAGATTAGATAGGGCAGTGTGCAGTGTGATGGCAATTGCATCATCAGTGGACATATTGGGGCAGTAAGCAAATTGGAGTGTGTCTAGGGTATCAGGTAGGGTGGAGGTGATATGATCCTTGACTAGTCTCTCAAAGCACTTCATGATGACAGAAGTGAGTGCAATGGGGAGATTGTCATTTAATTCAGTTACCTTAGCTTTATTGGGAACAGGCACTATGGTTGCCATCTTGAAGCATGTGCTGACAACAGACTGGGAAAGGCATTGGTTGAATATGTACGTATAATGGGAATTGATGGGAAATGATGTAAATATATCACTAGCCACTTTAAACAATGCTACCTTATATAATGTTACTTACCCTACATTATTCATCTCATATGCATACGTATATACTGTACTCTATATCATCGACTGTATCCTTATGTAATACATGTATCACTAGCCACTTTAAACTATGCCACTTTGTTTACATACTCATCTCATTTGTACATACTGTACTCGATACCATCTACTGTATGTTGCCTATGCTGCTCTGTACCATCACTCAGTCATATATCCTTATGTACATATTCTTTATCCCCTTACACTGTGTACAAGACAGTAGTTTTGGAATTGTTAGTTAGATTACTTGTTATTACTGCATTGTCGGAACTAGAAGCACAAGCATTTCGCTACACTCGCATTAACATCTGCTAACCATGTGTATGTGACAAATATTGATATACACACCAGCCAGCTGGTCTGCGCATGCTCTGAGGGTGCGGCTACAGATGCCGTCTGTGCCGGCAGCCTTGCGAGTGTTTAAATGTTTTACTCACGTTGGCCACGGAGAAGGAGAGCCCACAGGCTTTGATAGCAGGCTGTGTCAGTGGCACTGTGTTGTCCTCAGAGCGAGCAAAGAAGTTGTTTAAGTTGTCTGGGAGCAAGACTTCAATGCTGGGCTAGTTTTCTTTTCATAATCTGTGATTGACTGTAGAAACTGTGACATACGTCTTGTGTTTGAACAATATTTAGCAGGTGAAACCCCAAGGACAAACCATTCAGATTTTATTTTTGAGGTCACTCTCTTTTCACTGAGTTTCATTGGGAATCCAGATTTCTAAGGGACCTTCTTGAAGTTCCTATCGCTTCCACTGGATGTCAACAGTCTTTAGAAATTGTTTGAGGTCATTCTTTTGTATAATGATGAAATACGGCCATCAAGAACGAGGGTCATTTCAAGTGTACTGTTAGATAGAGGCGCGTGACCAGAAAGCATGCTTCAGTTTGTCGTTAACTTCTTGGCGCACCCATCCCGTTAGCGGGATCATTTTTGTCAACATCCTCTGAATTGAAGAGCGCCAAATTCAAATTAAATTACTACAAATATAACATTTTCATGGAATCACAAGTGCAATATAGCAATACACAGCTTAGCTTGTTGTTAATCCACCTGGCTATCCAAGCATTTATGTTAGGACATCAGAGTGCTCTTACTCCATAATATTTCAGAATACAAGCCTGAAACAATTTCTAAAGACTGTTGACATCTAGTGGAAGCCATAGGAAGTGCAATTTAAGTCCTAAGTCAATGGGTACTGTAATGGCATTCAATAGAAAACTACAAACATAAAAAATCCAACTTCCTGGACTAATTTTTCTGTTCTGTTATACTCACAGACAATATTTGAACAGTTTTGGGATCTTTAGAGTTTTTTCTATCCAAATCTACCAATTATATGCATATCCCAGCTTCCGGGCCTGAGTAGCAGGCTGTTTACTTTGGGCAAACTTTTCACCCGGAAGTGAAAACAGTGCCCCCTAACCCTAGTGAAGTTAGCTTAGTGATGAGCTTTGAGGGCACTATGGTGTTAAACGCTGAGCTGTAGTCAATGAATAGCATTCTAGCATATAGGTGTTCCTTTTGAACTGTGCCTTCATTTACTCATCACCTGATGATCTCGGGGCAATCTAACTGCGAATTGTAATATTTTTTCTCAGTGTGTGCCTAGAAAGTTTTTGCTCATCTGTGAGTTCCTTTCTGTAGTGTTTGGATTTTCAATTGTTGTTTCAAACAAATTTTTCACCATGGTATCCTATCCCCTGTGACATATCAGTTTCATTACAGCAAACATTTTGGGGCGATTTGCAGTCCCTGCCACATCCAGACCCAAATATGTCTGTTGTGACAATATGCTATGGCATGGTGCTATGCTATTGAGGTTGCTCTGAACGACAGTTCGTTGAAGATGGAAATAAAAAGGAGATCATTAAATAATATTTTTGGAATGCACTGAGAAAGCTGTGGGACTAAGGGATTTATACAAATCAGTTCAAGACAACTTGTTTATGCTGGATCAGAAAAAATGTGTATTTCAACATTTTAAATATGTTGAGTAAATTGGCCTTCTGGAATAATAAATCATGCATTCACTTGCTCCATTTTACCTCCATGGAGAAGGTTTAAGGTCACAAACAAAACTTTGAAATCCCCACTGTGTTTAAAGCGCCTCCTTTTCTTCAAATAAGGACTAAAACACTAGCAAACAGCAGATTTAGAAACAACAGAGACAACCATGTCAAAACTGACTAAATAACTAATTCTGGTTCTGCACTAAACTGATTCATCTTCCGTTCACACCCAGTGTCTGGCCTTTTAGTGCCATTCGGCGATCTATAAAGGGCCAATTAGTTGTCCCCTGGGCAGCTCGTTCACACATTCAGTACTCCGTAACCTGACACAGCCATAAACGCACAACATATACTGAAGTGGACCCTCTCTCATAACCCTCTACAGAGGTGTACATTCCCGTAAGTGATGGATGGTTATCTACCAAAGCTCACACAGAAAACTTTAAATCAGACGCTGTCTATGCCATGTGGTCATGTGTGGTAAGTGGTACAGTGGGGCAAAAAAGTATTTAGTCAGCCACCAATTGTGCAAGTTCTCCCTCTTAAAAAGATTAGAGAGGCCTGTAATTTTCATCATAGGAACACTTCAACTATGGCAGACAAAATGAGAAAAAAAAATACAGAAAATCACATTGTAGGATTTTTTTATGAATTTATTTGAAAATTATGGTGGAAAATAAGTATTTGTTCACCTACAAACAAGCAAGATTTCTGGCTCTCACAGACCTGTAACTTCTTCTTTAAGAGGCTCCTTGTCCTCCACTCGTTACTTGTATTAATGGCACCTGTTTCAACTTGTTATCAGTATAAAAGACACCTGTCCACAACCTCAAACAGTCACACTCCAAACTCCACTATGGGCAAGACCAAAGAGCTGTCAAAGGCCACCAGAAACAAAATTGTAGACCTGCACCAGGCTGGGAATACTGAATCTGCAATAGGTAAGCAGCTTGGTTTGAAGAAATCAACTGTGGGAGCAATTGTTAGGAAATGGAAGACATACAAGACCACTGATAATCTCCCTCGATCTGGGGCTCCACTCAAGATCTCACCCCGTGGGGTCAAAATGATCACAGAAAATCCCAGAACCACACGGGAAGACCTAGTGAATGACCTGCAGAGAGCTGGGACCAAAGTAACAAAGCCTACCATAAGTAACACTCTACGCCGCCAGGGAATCAAATTACTGCAGTGCCAGACGTGTCCCCCTGCTTAAGCCAGTACATGTCCAGGCCCGTCTGAAGTGCATTTGGATGATCCAGAAGAAGATTGGGAGAATGTCATATGGTCAGATGAAACCAAAATATAACTTTTTGGTAAAAACTCAACTCGTCGTGTTTGGAGGACAAAGAATGCCGAGTTGCATCCAAAGAACACCATACCTACTGTGAAGCATGGGGGTGGAAACATCATGCGTTGGGGCTGTTTTTCTGCAAAGGGACCAGGACGACTGATCCGTGTAAAGGAAAGAATGAATGGGGCCATGTATCGTGAGATTTTGAGTGAAAACTTTCTTCCATCAGCAAGGGCATTGAAGATGAAACGTGGCTGGGTCTTTCAGCATGACAATGATCCCAAACACACCGACCAGGCAACGAAGGAGTGGCTTCGTAAGAAGCATTTCAAGGTCATGGAGTGGCCTAGCCAGTCTCCAGATCTCAACCCCATAGAAAATCTTTGGAGGGAGTTGAAAGTCCGTGTTGCCCAGCAACATCCCCAAAACATCACTGCTCTAGAGGAGATCTGCATGGAGGAATGGGGGAAAATACCAGCAACAGTGTGTGAAAACCTTGTGAAAACGTTTGACCTCTGTCATTGCCAACAAAGGGTATATAGCAAAGTCTTGAGATAAACTTTTGTTATTGACCAAATACTTATTTTCCACCATAATTTGCAAATAAATTCATAAAAAATCCTACAATGTGATTTTCTGGATTTTTTTCCTCATTTTGTCTGTCATAGTTGAAGTGTACCTATGATGAAAATTACAGGCCTCTCTCATCTTTTTAAGTTGGAGAACTTGCACAATTGGTGGCCGACCATATACTTTTTTGCCCCACTGTTTGTTGTTAGCGTTGTATGTTGTCAGCTCTGAACCCATGGATAGCTGCCATCTTTGTACCCCATGTTATAATCAAAATAGTGGACTGTAAAGCCTCAATGCTTTATGTGTGCGATGTCAGGTTTAATAAAACATTTTTTAGGAGCATGCCACTGGAAGATCACTGATATGTTAGCTCACGGTTATGCATAACTCTCCTGGAGTCTTTGTTTATCTACACACCTATGCAGAATTCTAAATGGTGACCTTCTCTGCCTACAGGTCATCTTAGTCTGTCCACCCTGCCACCTACATCCTCAGCAGAAAACATTTTCCACTGTGTATTTACATAAGTCTGCTATGATATTTTAATGTAAGTAGGATTTTTGAGGAACACCCCTTAATTGATTAATGAGTAATTAGGATACCTGTACAAACAAGTATTGGTTTTTAGAGTATTAATGTTTCCACAGCCAGCCCTAGAACAGTGCTTGGTGTAAACAACGCTGTTAGTTATCATAGCTCTTGAAGCCAAAGACGTTAGATGTGACATCTGAATGCACCGATGAGATCGATGAACAGCTGAGCAGATTAATAGAGTCTCAATGGGTAAATAAATAACCCTGAGAGCTGGGAGAAAAACAGCAATAGAGTAATTGACATGAAAACAGTGGTGGCTGTTGACCAGATGACTAATAGGTGTGTGATGTTGTGGTCAGACACCAGCTCCAGCCAGCCCCATCACATGCTGCAAGCATGTGTCAAATATTTAGAGGAATTGATTTTTAAGATGTGAAGAATCCAAACAGTCACTGGGGTCTTATTGTTAAATGTGGAGATCTCATTCTCTCCTCTTCTCTTCCCCCCTCCTTTATCTATTCTGCCATCCCCAGTCCCACAGCTCCATATTGATGAATCTCTCTCTGTGAATAACTGGGATGGCTGTCCATGTCTCTGTTACAGCCTTCGTCTTGCTACATGCTGTTTATGTCTGCAGGAGCAAACGCCAATCAGTTTTTAGTCTGAAAGACTAGTCTGCCTTTCATTTCCTGCCAAAGCCCCCACTCAATGAGCCATTTGAATCAGAATGTCACATAAGCTGTATTATCCACTGTGTAGTATTTGTCTTCCACTTGATCAAAGAGATACTTGTGTATTAGACAGTCTACTTGTGTATTATACGGATGAATGCTACCTAAAAAGAGTTAGCTGTTCTGTTTACTACAGCTGACATAAAAGCACCCTGCAGACTCACCACTAGCACCAGACAATTGGTATGGGATCATAAATGGCCCAACAGGACAGGTATTGAAGTGCTTTGTCCCTCACAGCGAAACTTCATCTACCCCTGTTGTTCTGTTCCCTGCTCGCCAATCAATACTGGAAGGCCGCCAACCTGACTATCCAAAAAGCACTGACAACCCTTGCTGTGACCCAGAATCAATCAGCCAGGTTATTAATCGCTAATACTTCATAATTCCCTTCGACTGGATACAGGGCGACCTGCAGTTCTCTCCTTCTGGCATTATTGAAGGAGAAAGGGATTGCTATCGCACTCAGAATGCTCAACGATAGAAGGCAAGGTAGGGGGTAGAACATTTCAGCACAGCAATTTTCATACCGCATGTCAGGAAATTGAGTTTTTCCAACACTGGAAATAAACCATTACTTTTTAGTTGGTTGAGAGAATGCCAAGAGTGTGCAAAGCTTTCAACAAGACAAAGGGTGGCTACTTTGAAGAATATAAAATCTAAAATATATTTTGATTTGTTTAACACTTTTTTGGGTTGTCACACAAATCCATATGTGTTATTTCATAATTTTGATGTCTTCACTTCTATTTTACAATGTAGAAAATAGTAAATATAAAGAAAAACCCTTGGATGAGTAGGTGTGTCCAAACTTTGACTGGTACTGAATATCAGAGGAAATGGCTTTCCCTTTCTTTTGTTCTTTATTTTACAGCAAGCAAACACTCAAACAAACAGGTGAGAGGCCCCATACTTGCGCACGGGAGACGCCTCATCTAATCCCGCTGTTTTTAGCTACATGGGCTTATCGCTAGGCACAGAGTGGGGCTGGCAAACAAAAGCCCAGCCGTATGTGATGCAAATGAAAGTCATGGCGAGGGGCTCTCAGCACTGTGCACTGTCTGACTGAGGTATTGTGTGCAGTCTGCTGCCAGTGAATCTCCGGAGGTTTGGCTAGAAGAGGAACGTAAGTACAGGCAGGCCATGCTACAAATGCTACCAGAGACTGTGAAGGACTACATTCTCAGCATAAGATGAGTTGGATGTATACCAATGATGAAAATGCACTTTTATTTAAATTCCTTTCATGAAATAAAAACAATGTCAATGTGTGTTGACTTTTGTTTATATGTACAGTACATTGTACTTGTGGCTTTTAATGCAAATGTCTGGCTGCCTCCCACGCCACAATTTGATGAGCAGAGCAGAGTACATCTATTTTTGAATTGCGAGAAAAAGGTTGTCTTCAACCTAAACTATGAATGGACAATTAGCTGTCTTATCAATCCCTCTATATTTAGTCAGAAGGACTCAATTAAATTATTCATTACGGTAATACAATGCTTAGACACATACACATGACTGAGTCATTGGGTTTAAAAGGTCGGCTGACTACTGTGTAATCTATTTTCATGTTCCTGGCAGTGAGTACTTATATTCCTTACCAGAACATTACTTACCTAACTGATTGTCTTGTGGACAGCAAAAGAACACGAAAGACGGCTGAGTGGCCATAAAAAATGATTTTCCTAATGTATGTCATTAACTCATGGATTTCAAATTCTTCAGGGCACACATAAGACACACAGTAGAGGCCATGAGGCCACGTTGTAGAGGCCACGTTGTCTGCGCTGTAACTGAGTGATCAAATTCACAATTTTGTGAATAAGAAATTGCTTTACCTTAGTGTTAGTGTTTGCTTACTCAAGCATTTGGAGGTCAAATCCCTCCCTTTTGGGGCGGCAGGTAGCCTAGTGGTTAGAGCATTGGGCCAGTGATCGAATCCCTGAGCTGATCATGTAAATATCTGTTATTTTGCCCCTGTACAAGGTAGTTAACCCACTGTTCCTAAGACATCATTGTAAATAAGAATTTGTTCATGATTGACTTGCCTATAAAAAATTAATTAATCACCTTCCTCTGGTAAGAGTCATTAAGAATCTGCATTTTAATTAAGGAATTGAGTGCGGCCCAAAAAACAATAGCAAAATAACTGTAAAACCAAAAAACGATCCTCCAAATGTTTCAAATAATTGATTCCGAGAAACCGGCCAGGCTTCCCCACAGTTACAGCATTGGGTTCAGGCTGGGTTAATCAATCTCTGCACTGCTGAGAATGAGGATAGAAAGGCCTCCAGACAGGTGGCAGAGGTCTGGGCGTGGGCGTTGCACAAAGGCCTCTCATTATATATTTAATCCTTTATGCAATATTGACAGAGATTCAGGTGGACAGGCTGGAGAAGTGGGGTAGGGAAGTTAAAGTACCAACAGTAATGGAGCTGAAGTTGGACGAACGCCAAATTATTTACATTCTAAAGAAGTGTTCACATTAGTGTTCACATAATGTTCACATTAGCAGGGTATGTAAGTTCTTCTAGCTAACTTATGTTTGTGTAAAGAACCTAGAAGACCCTGCCATAGCTGCAGCCGCCAAATGTTGGCGGGAAGTGAGGAGAGGAGCAGGAAGCGTGAGGCTTTGCCAGTGGTGAACGATTGCTCATGTATGAGTGCTGATATGTTACAACCGTGTCACTTATCAGTAACATAATTATACAAGAGCTAAGCTAACAGGCCAGAATATGGAAGGGGAGCAGAATGCAACAGCACTCATTAACTATGAGCACATCAGAATTTCTGCATGCCTTGGCACCGCAGTGGCTGGTGGAGGAGAGAGAATAACAACAGTGGCCTGAAAACAGCAGCACAGGCCAGAACACAAACAGAAAGCTTGAGATAAGCGACCACAGTGGCTAAGACAGATGTACTCACATTATTTACAGTATGCAGTGTGATTCTATCAGATAAGATTCATGGTGTAGTGGAGGGATAATATTTAATGTACACCCTTTCATCGGCTAACAGGTGTGCTGTCAACAAGTGTACTTCTGTAGATAAACTGGTCTTAACTAGCACCTGCACATTTACTAGGGGCATAAATATTCTGTACCACATGCTTACCATGTCTATGTGTATTTGTGTGCTCGTGTGCATTCGTGCCATGTTTGTCTATGTGTATTGTGTATAACATCCCTGTGTGCCCTTGCTACTGTAAGGAAACATGAAAATAAAATGGAGTTTTCAATTATGTGATATATTCACAGGTACGGAAAAAAGAAGCCGAATCCCTTTGAATTTTACTGTTGTCTCAGCAGTTTCAAAGATAGTCATGTTGATATGTTAGCTGTGAAATAGCACAGTGGTTTTCCATACAGTGTAATTGATTCTGCAGTTTTGAATAAAGCCTCTTTATTTCTGCATGGGGAAGGGGCATTGTTAAGGGGAGACAAGGGAAGCTGTAATCAAACTGAGAAGTCACTTAAACCAGATAACCTAAATATTCGACATATTCGATTACAGGCTCAAAATGGCCAGAAACAAATACTTTCTTCTGAAACTCGTCAGTCTTTTCTTGTTCTGAGAAATGAAGGCTATTCCATGCGAGAAATTGCCAAGAAGCTGAAGACTGCGTACAACGCTGTGTACTACTCCCTTCACAGAACAGTGCAAACTGGCCCTAAAAAGAATAGAAAGAGAAGTGGGAGGCCCTGGTGAACAACTGAGTAAGAGGACAACTACATTAGAGTGTCTAATTTGAGAAACAGACCTCAACTGGCAGCTTCATTAAATAGTAACCGCAAAACACCAGTCTCTACATCAACAGTGAAGAGGCAACTCCGGGATGCTGGCTTCTAGGCAGAGTTGCAAAGGAATAGCCATATCTCAGACTGGCCAATAAAAATAAAAGATTAAAATGCGCAAAAGAATACAGACACTGGAACGAGGAAATCTGCCTAGGAGGCCAGTGCTGTTCTGTAAAAGGAGTAGTACACAGCATGGTACGACATCTTTAGTTTATTGGCAATTTCTCACATGGAATAGCCTTAATTTCTCAGAACAAGAATAGACTGACGAGTTTCAGAAGAAAGTCTTTGTTTCTGGCCATTTTGAGCCTGTAATCGAACCCAAAAATGTTGATGTCCAGATACTCAACTAGTCTAAATAAGGCCAGTTTTATTGCTTCTTTAATCAGAACACAGTTTTCAGCTGTGCTAACATAATTGCAAAAGGGTTTTCTAATGATCAATTAGCCTTTTAAAATGATGAACTTGGAATAGCTAACACAACGTGCCATTGGAACACAGGAGTGTTGGTTGCTGATAATGGGCCTCTGTACCCCTATGTAGATATTAATAAAAAAAAATATGCAGTTTCCAGCTACAATAGTCATTTACAAAATTAACAGTGTCTACACTTTATTTCTGATCAATTTAATGTTATTTTAATCTACAAAAAAATGTGTTTTTCTATCAAAAACAAAGACACACACACACACACACACACACACACACACACACACACACACACACACACACACAAATATAAATAAAATCAATAGAACACGAGGGGGTGTGGTATATGGCCGATATACCACGGCTAAGGGATGTTCTTGTGCAAAACGCAACGCTGAGTGCCTGGACATAGCTCTTAGACATGGTATATTGGCCATGTATCACAATCCCCCGAGGTGCCTTATTGCTATTATAAACTATTTACCAATGTAATTTGAGCTGTAAAAATATGTGTTTTGTCATACCTGGGGTATACGGTCCGACATACAACGGCTATCAGAGAATAAGCATTCAGGGCTTGAACCACGCAGTTTTTAAATATACAAATATACATATTATATATATATATATATATATATATATATATATATATATATATATATATATATATATATACACACACACACACACACACATCTAGTTGGAATCCAGTAAGTCCCAAGCCACAATGTTTTGTTTTTGTTATAGTCTCCTGGGAACCAGACTACTTCATACAAGATGTAACATTTACCAGTGAGATTCAGTGGCTTTGGTTGACACCCAAGGACATTCTCCATTTTACAATTCCTCTGGATTCAAAGCAACTGTCGTCTTCACTTACCGTCATAGTGACTGCATCTTGCACCCAGTACTATATAATTACTGCATACACATAAATCATACATACACATATCAAAGCCGGGATATACACTGAGTGTCCAAAACATTAGGAAAACCTGCTCTTTCCATGACCTACTTTGACCATGTGAATCCAGGGGAAAGCTATGATCCCTTATTGATGTCACCTGTTAAATCCACTTCGTTCAGTGTAGATGAAGGGGCGAAGACAGGTTAAATAAGGATTTATAAGCCTTGAGACAATTGAGACATGGGTTGTGTATGTGTGCCATTCAGAGGATGAATGGGCAAGACAAAATATTTAAGCGATTTTGAATGGGGTATGGTAGTAGGTGCCAGGCGCATCAGTTTGATTGTGTCAAGAACTGAAATCTGTTGGGTTTTTCCATGCTCAACAGTTTCCCATGTGTTTCAAGTATGCTCATCCACCCGAAGGACATCAAGCCAACTTGACACAACTGTGGGAAGCATTGAAGTCAACATTGACCATCCCCCCTGTGGAATGCTTTCAACACCTTTTAAAGTCCACACCCCACGGAATTGAGGCTGTTCTGAGGACAGAAGGAGGTGCAACTCAATACAAGGAAGTTGTTCCTAATGTTTAGTACACTCAGTGTACACAGTCAGATCCAACGGTTTTGGAACCCTTGATAAAGATGATTAAAAAAGACTATTAAATAAATAATACAAATGTTCCACTTTTTTATTATTATATTATTTTATGCTACAATATTTTGTTTAACAAGTGAAACATTTGTTATTGAAAAGGTAGGATTCAACATTATTGGCCCCCCTCTTTTCAATAACTTGTAATACCTCACCTTGTGATTGGAGAACACATTGGGATGGATCTTATACTATTCCTCTATACAGGATCTTTCCAGATCATTGATATCATTCGTGTGCACTTATGGACTGCCTTCTTCAATTTAAACCACACGTTTTCAATGAGGTTCCAGTACATATCCTGAGATGGCCATTGCAAAGTGTTGAATTTTGTGGTCAATAAACCATTTATTTGTGGATTTTGATATGTGTTTGGGGTTATTATCTCTCTGGAAGATCCACTTGTGGCCAAGTCTTAGCCTCTTGGCAAAGCCAACCAGGTTTTTGGCTAAAATGTTCTGGTACTGGGTAAAGTTCATGATGCCGTTGACCTTAACAAGAGCCCCAGGACCTGTCTGGGTTGTTGCCTTGGGTTGTGCCTTGGCGGGGAGATCTTTGTGGGCTATACTCGGCCTTGTCTCAGGATGGTAAGTTGGTGGTTGAAGATATCCCTCTAGTTCTGTCCTGCCTGTTTGGCCCTGTCCGGGGGTATCATCGGATGGGGCCACAGTGTCTCCTGACCACTCCTGTCTCAGCCTCCAGTATTTATGCTGCAGTAATATATGTGCCGGGGGGGGGGCTAGGGTCATTCTGTTATATCTGGAGTATTTCTCCTGTTTTATCCGGTGTCCTGTGTGAATATAAGTATGCTCCCTTTCTTTCTTTCTCTCTCTCTCTCGGAGGAACTGAACCCTAGGACCATGCCTCAGGACTACCTGGCATGATGACTTCTTGCTGTCCACAGTCCGTCCACCTGGCCATGCTGCTGCTCCAGTTTCAACTGTTCTGCCTGCGGCTATGGAAACCTGACCTGTTCACCGGATGTGCTACCTGTCCCAGACCTGCTGTTTTCAACTCTTTAGAAACAGCAGGAGCGGTAGAGATACTCTTAATGATCGGCTATGAAAAGCCAACTGACATTTACTCCTGAGATGCTGACTTGCTGCACCCTCGACAACTGCTGTGATTATTATTATTTGACCATGCTGGTCATTTATGAACATTTTAACATCTTGGCCATGTTCTGTTCTAATCTCCACCCGGCACAGCCAGAAGAGGACTGGCCACCCCTCATAGCCTGGTTCTTCTCTACGTTTCTTCCTAGGTTTTTGGCCTTTCTAGGGAGTTTTCCTAGCCACTGTGCTTCTACATCTGTATTGCTTGCTGTTTGAAGTTTTAGGCTGGGTATCTGTACAGCACTTTGATATATCAGTTGATGTAAGAAGGGCTATATAAATACATTTGATTTGATTTGGAAGCAAAATAGCCCCATCACATCAAAGATCCAGAAAAATATTTTACAGTAGGTATGAGGCTTTTTTCTGCATCTTTATTTCAACGCTAAACCCAC
Source organism: Oncorhynchus clarkii lewisi (assembly GCF_045791955.1). Taxonomy (NCBI): domain Eukaryota; kingdom Metazoa; phylum Chordata; class Actinopteri; order Salmoniformes; family Salmonidae; genus Oncorhynchus; species Oncorhynchus clarkii. The sequence continues at coordinate 36,661,560 of NC_092147.1, read as the reverse complement.
CACTGGTGTGCTTGGACATTAGTATTTTCATGTTATCCAAAAAATGGAAATGCCTAGAGTATGTTAACTGGTATTGGCACTTGGATTGGAACTGGTGTTATGTTCAGATGACATAAAAATAGAGCCATTCGGTTATGCACACCAGTGGTGGGTTTGGCATCGAATAAGGATGCTTTTTTTTAGGTAGTTCTATCCTTGAGCTGTTCTTGTCTATTAATGTCCTGTATTATGTCATGTTTCATGTTTTGTGTGGACAACAGGAAGAGTAGCCGCTGCTTTTGCAACAGCTAATGGGGATCCTAATAAAATATAAAATACCAAATAAGCAGAAAAGAACCAGATAAATAAATCAGTCTTCAAAGTTCAATATAGGCTGGGTATCACGCAGTGTTAAAATCCTGAGTGTACACATACACGTGTAGGATCTTAATTTGACCTATATGCAAATTAATCCTGCAGCAACAGGATTTTAACGTTTAGTCCATAATGTTGCTTGATCCGTGATTAGGCTATTAGATAGCCAAAATGTCAGTGAATTTCAGTACATTTATGTATATCACAAAGCTCATCTGCATTCCCGTTGCAGGAAAATTCTCAGCAACAAAAGAGTGATCAAATTAAGTTCCTATCTGTATGAATTGTACAATTGTACATGTTATACGCACTTTATCATGTGACAGACACGTGTTGGCATTCCAAATGCAATATTCAAAGGCTATTGGTTTGTATTGTGTCTTGGTACTAATGAAGAGTTGAGGCATCATATCTGTGCTTGTTCTGTTTTTGTTTTTATTTATTGTTATTGCACAAACAGATTCCTTCGCAATAAAACTGTGCCAAGAAGTTTGTGCTTGTTTGGGAGGAGTCACATGATAGCACTCCACAAGATGTGTATTCCCTATTGAATACACTAAGGGTTGCAGCACCAGAAGACACAGTATCTATCAATAAGGCACAGTATGCACCAACAATTCCTTCTCAGCGTTGACTTCTCCCCCACAGGTGCAATGGAACTCTAGCTTTACAATATCAAGCACATAGAGAGGCTGTACAGTATGTAGTTAGTAATTAATGCATGGATGAATACAATGCACCAAGCAACCAGGGAAGCAGAAACTTTGCTTAGAATGCTAAAACACTGCCTGTACACTTACCTCTTGTCCTCCCAGCAGCTGTTGTGGAGCTGATCTTGTTTCCAGCCATCTACCAGGGGCTGTTTGGGCCCTCCCGGACTGTGGCACAGATCCCCTAACTCTCCCAAACATCTGCCCAGGCCTCTGAGGTAGAGGAACAAGCCCGCACCTCACTACCGCTGAAGTGATTCGCTCATTTCCCCCTTAACAGTGTGCTGCCCCCCCACAAAAAGCATGGATTTGGTTGCTTTCTCTCGCTAGCACAATTTTTAGAGCAGAATAAACTCCATTAAGTTTTATGCTGGAGCTGGAGGTAGAGGAGGAGGGAAATGAAAGGAATGCATGCTATCTCTGTGAGACCCAGGGCATGGCCGTTTATGGCAGCCTAATTCTCACTGACCCCTGGAAGGGGGTGCATGCCAAGAGAGTGGTTGCTCTGGGCCCCGGCCGCCGTGCTGCCTTCTCAGCTGAGAGGAAGTGACAGATTGGTGCTGGAAAACTATGGGGCAGAGCAGAGTATAGAGGATTCAGGGGCCCGGAGCCTGAGGGCTTGGGCTGTTTTCTACACAGTTTAACATTCTGCAGACGCACAGAGAGAAGGTTGCTGAGTAGCAGAGATGGAATTCAGGAACCGCTCTCTATGCTCAAAGGATAAGCTTTCGAGAAGTAGAATATTAACAATGACCAACACCAGCAGTAGAAATGCACTAAATGTGGATTTACGTAAATCTCTTCTCAACTAATATATGCTTACATACATTTATTTTATTTGATGAATATTCATATGATCCATATCTGCACCCAAATCATATATTATATATATTATGTAAAAGGTAACAAAATAACATTCTTTAAGTAAACATGGAGCATAATCCACATAGGATTTTGCATACATTCATCCCTCGAGAGATTTAGATGAGAAAAGTCACATTCCTGAGAAACCAACAGAAAGAACAAATATCACCCTAAAACAGAATATCCAGATCTGAGCCTGAGCCCAAATTGCGGTGACATCCATAATAGGGCACTCTGGCTACAAACTACAGCATCTAAACAAACAACTCAGATTTCTGCTGCTCTCGCCAAATTGGGTTGTGTGCATAAAAGGTCACAAAAAACAGTAGCCATCCACTCTGGAATATGAGCACTCAAAATATACTGCAAGCTTATTCACAGCAGGCGGTTGACTGCAGAAATCAATGTGTCATAAAGGCGTCTGGCATGGCTTCACCCCAGCCTCAGAGCATGCCCAGTAACCAGGGCTCAGGTTGGCTCATCTTCATTAGCTTTCTGAATGGAACCCAACATTACGCCATTATGAATATGTGTGATCATATCATACTCTTATCGGTGTGTTCAATGAGAATGAGGGCTAATTAGGTTGTTTACGTACCATAGTAATGACAATGGCTAATTAACGGGTTGCTATACATAACCAATGCTGCTTTTTGTGGAGGGAAATTACAATACCAGCCAGAATTATTATTACAACTACAGGATGCAGGGGCATAGCAACTGCCACGGTATGGTAGTCAGTTTCAACAAAAATGAGTGTAAGATAGAAACATCTAGTTGAAGGAGTTTGTTTGTCAGCTTGTAGAGCATGAAGTTCCTTGTTGTCCACATCACCAACAAACTAACATGGTCCAAACACACCAAGACAGTCGTGAATAAGGCACGACAAAACATATTCCCCCTCAGGAGACTGAAAATATTTGGCATTGGTCCTCAGATCCTCAAACGGTTCTACAGCTGCACCATCGAGGGCATCCTGCCTGGTATGGCAACCAGGTATGTCTGGTATGGCAACTGCTCAGTCTCCGACTGCAAGGCACTACAGAGGGTAGTGCATACGGCCCAGTACATCACTGGGGCCAAGCTTCCTGCCATCCAGGTCCTCTATACCAGGCGGTGTCAGAGGAAGGCTCAAAAAATTGTCAAAAACTCCAGCCACCCTAGTCATAACGCAAGCGGTACCGGAGCGCCATGTCTAGGAGGTACCGGAGCACCAAGTCTAAAAGGCTTCTAAACAGCTTCTACCCCCAAGCCATAAGACTCCTGAACATCTAATCAAATGGCCACCCAGTCTATTTGCATTGCCCCCCCCCTCTTTTACACCGCTGCTACTCTCTGTTGTTATCATCTATGCATAGTTACTTCAATAACTCTACCTACATGTACATATTACCTCAATTACCTCGACTAACCGGTCCCCCGTACATTGACTCTGTACCGGTACCCCCTTTATATAATCTTGCTATGGTTATTTTACTGCTGCTCTTTAATTACTTGTTAGTCTTATTTCTTACCCTTATTCGTATTTTTATTTTTAAACAGCATTGCTGGTTAGGTAGCTCGTAAGTAAGCATACCTGTTGTATTTGGAGCATGTGACAAATACCATTTGATTTGATTTGAGTTGATGTTGATTTGAAGACGGCTGACCTGACAACACATGTAAGTCATTCTGAAGACAACCCACATGAAGACAGAAATACAACACACACACGCCCACATACATTTGATGTGTTTATAATGATGTCTGTGTTTTTGTGAAGAAAAGCAATTGGTCTTCTATTATTTGTCCGTTATTGTATGCTTTTTATTCACTGCATGTGCAATGTCAACATGTGTTGACAGTCACACACAGAAAATTGTCCAGTGTTTAATCAACTCTGAGAGTGTTGAATTTAACACTTTTTCAGAATATGTGCGGGTCCACACTTTGAGTTCAACAGCATCAGATACCTGATGCTGTAACACTTTCTCAATGTTACATATGTAAAAAAAAAGGTTCTAAATAGAACCAAAAATCGTTAAATCGCTTGCTTCAAATATGGAACCCTTAAAAGTTATATATAGAAACCTTTATCAGAACCCTAGGGGTTCTTCTTCATTGAACCAAAACAGTGACTTGTGAAAGTATTCACCCCCTTGGGTTTTTGGGGGGTTTGTATCATTTGATTTATACAACATTATCTTTGAAGATATTGAATTATTTTTATTGTGAAACAAACAAGAAAAAAGAAAAAAAGAAAGAAAACTTGAGTGTGCATAACTATTCACCCCCCAAAGTCAATACTTTGTAGAGCCACCTTCTTAGAGCCAAGTCTCCTGACTTTGGCACATCTAGACACTGGGAATTTTACCTATTCTTCAAGGCAAAACTGCTCCAGCTCCTTTAAGTTGAATGGGTTCCGCTGGTGTACAGCAATCTTTAAGTCAGTACCACAGATTCTCTTTTTTTTTTTACCCCTTTTTCTCCCCAATTTCGTGGTATCCAATTGTTGTAGTAGCTACTATCTTGTCTCATCGCTACAACTCCCGTACGGGCTCGGGAGAGACGAAGGTTGAAAGTCATGCGTCCTCCGATACACAACCCAACCACGCCGCACTGCTTCTTAACACAGCGCGCATCCAACCCGGAAGCCAGCCGCACCTATGTGTCGGAGGAAACACCGTGTACCTGGCCACCTTGGTTGGCGCGCACTGCGCCCGGCCCGCCACAGGAGTCGCTGGTGCGCGATGAGACAAGGACACCGACCAAGCCCTCCCTCGCCCCACGGACCTCCCGGTCGCGGCCGGTTACGACAGAGCCTGGGCGCGAACCCAGGGACTCTGATGGCACAGCTGGCGCTGCAGTACAGTACGCCCTTAACCACTGCGCCACCCGGGAGGTCCAGTACCACAGATTCTCAATTGGATTGAGGTCGGGGCTTTGACTAGACCATTTCAAGACATTTACATGTTTACCCTTAAATCACTTGAGTGTTGCTTTAGCAGTATGCTAAGAGTCATTGTCCTGCTGGAAGGTGAACCTTCGTCCCAGTCTCACATCGCTGGAAGACTGAAACAGGTTTCACTCAAGAATTACCCTGTATATAGCACCATCCATCAGTCCTTCAATTCTGACCAATTTCCCAGTCCCTGCCATTGAAAAAGACCCCCACAGCATGATGCTGCCACCACCGTGCTTCACAGTATGAATGGTGTTCTTGGGGTGATGAGGTTTGTGCCAGACATAACGTTTTCCTTGATGGCCAAAAAGCTCAATTTTAGTCTCATCTGACCAGAGGTCATCTTCCATCTTTGGGGAGTCTCCCACATGCCTTTTGGCGAACACCAAACGTGTTTGGTTATTTTTTTCTTTAGGCAATGTTATTTTCTTGCCACACTTCCGTAAAGCCCATCTCCGTGGAGTGTACAGCTTAAAGTGGTACTATGGATAGATACTCCATTCTCCGCTGTGGAGCTTTGCAGATCCTTCAGGGTTAACTTTGGTCTCTTTGTTGCCTCTCTGATTAATGCCATGATTGCCTGGTCCGTGAGTTTTGGTGGGCAGCCCTCTCTTGGAAGGTTTGTTGTGGTGCTATATTTTTTTCCATTTTTTTATAATGGATTTATTTGTGCTCCGTGGGATGTTCAAAGTTTCAGATATTTTTTATAACCCAACCCTGATCTGTACTTCTCCACAACTTTGTCCCTGACCTGTTTGGAGAGCTCCTTGGTCTTCATGGTGCCGCTTGCTTGGTGGTGCCCCTTGCTTAGTGGTGTTGCAGACTCTGGGGCCTTTCAGAACAGGTGTACATATACTGAGATCATGTGACAGATCAAGTGACACTTAGATTGCACACAGGTGGACTTTATTTAATTAATACTTGATTTAATTAATCTGGTTGCAGCAGATCTTATTTAGTGGCTTCATAGCAAAGTGGGTGGATAGATATGTACATACCACTTTTCCGTTTGACATTATTTAGATTTTTTTAAACAAATATTTTTTTTTCATTTCACTTCACCAATTTAGACTATTTTGGGTATGTCCATTACATGATATCCAAATAAAAACCATTTAAATTACAGGTTGTAATGCAACAAAATAGGAAAAATGGCAAGGGGGTGAATAGTTTTGCAAGGCACTGTATATGTGTATTAAAATAGTCAGAGGTGTAGTATTTGGTCACATTCTTAGCAGACAATGACTGATTTAAACTTGTGACTTCAAACTTGTTGGATGCATTTGCAGTTTGTTTTGGTTGTGTTTCAAATTATGTTGTGTCCAATAGAAATGATTGGTAAATAATATATTGTGTCATTTTGGAGTCACTTTTATCATAAATAACAATAGAATATTGTATATTTCTGAACACTTCTACATTAATGTTGCTGTTACCATGATTACAGATAATCCTGAATGAATCGTAAGTGATGATGAGTGAGAAAGTTACAGAGGCATAAATATCCCCCCAAAACACTAAAATCATCTGTTATTGGTAATGATGAGAGGTTAGTATGACTTGGGGGTATGATCTTTTTGCCTCTGTAACTTTTTCACTCAGCTAAAATATTAGTTAGCGTCATGAGTATTTGCTGCATGGCAGGATGAAGAGAGAATGTATCTATCAGATGAGTGTTCAATGTAGTTCCTGTATTTTCACAGTGAAGGTTGAGGCCATTAATGGTTATGTGGCTTGAGTGTGTAGGCAGAGATGTAGAGCACTGACTGTAATGCTGTCCTCTCTGGGCCGCTAGGGACTGTTTAGGGCTATAGCTCTCTGGGTATCGGTCCATGGTATTTTTGTTGTTGTTGTAGCTGCTACAGGAGTACATGGTGTTGTTTAAGGCTGTAGCTGCCTTGGTATAGTGCTGTGGCTGTCCATGGTTCTAGTTTAGACTATAGCTGCATTGGTGTAGGCCTGTAGCTGTCCATGGTGCTGCATAGGTCTGTATCTGCCTTGGTATAGGACCCAAGCTGTCCATGGTGCTGTTTAAGTCTGTAGGTCAGGGGTGTCAAACTCATTCCATGGAGGGCCTAGTGTCTGCAGGTTTTCGGTTTTTCTCTTCAATTAAGCCTTAGACAAGCAGGTGTGGGGAGTTAGTTTCCTTAATTCATCAATCAAGTATAAGGAAGGAGCGAAAACCCACAGCCACTCGGTGCTCAAAGATGCGACCAGTTGTTCAGTGTTTTTGTTCTGTATCTATGGACACGACCCAGTCGTTCGTTCTAAATGTTCCATTGCCATACTAGCCAACTACGACTAACTTACAGTCACGTCAAAAAGTGCAGCCAGAATAATAGCAAAGTATCTTCATTTGCATTTGTTTAAGCTGTTTTCTAGAGACATTTATTTGGATACATCCATATTAATGAGCTAATGAGGCGCAATTTTGCCTGGCATAGATAATTTGCTCTCTCGTCCAGGACACTCGTTTAGAGAAGCCACAGTAGCCAACAACACAGCTAACAATCACTTCAAACTGAAGCTGGCAAACTAGCTGCACTTTGTTTCATTTGATATGTTTTCAATAGACATTTCTTTGTATATATACATAAAAATGATTCCAGCTGATTCATGATTTTGAAGAAACGCTGCCTGCCTGTCTGTCTGTCTCGTCCCGACTCCTGACATGTTCATTACTATGGGACAGCTGGAGGTCGAAATTGAATATTGAAACAATGTTGCATATGTCAGAGAGACAGGCATCAAGGTGTATACAAACGTCCACTCTTGAAAACTAAATGTTAGTACAAAAGAAATGTGATATAATGTCTTGATGCTTTCTTTAGTGGATATCAAGTTCATAAATTGCTTCGCCTGGCTGATGAGACAGTGGATTGCGCAGTCAGATGGAACAGAGTAAATCAGCATTTTAACATCATAGATTTGGCCAGTGGTAACTTGTGGAATAGATACCGGCTATGCGCTTTTAACCTATCATCATTCAGGATTAGACCCACCCGCTGTATAAATATTCAGCAGGAGTGTGTGCATGCAGTGAGTTATTGAGCTAATTTTCGCTGATTCCAATTGGCCACAGAAGACAAACATTCTGTTTCCCTTCCATTTCAGACTTATTTTATTCTACTGATTAACAACATTTGCATAGAAGTAGCATCTCTTCTTTTATAAGTGTGTGGTATCTCTTTTGGGGTCTTCCCCTGCCAAAGTAAGGAGCAATTGATGAAAGTGAATGGAGTTCATCCATTTTTTTTATTATCAGGGGAAACATTCCCCTACTTTAAGAAGTTAAGAATAAACTCTGCTGCCAAAAATGAGGAAAAATAAAAAAGCAAGCACAGGCTTTAAACATTCCTAATATTTTTCCTGACTGATTATTATAAAAAAACTTTTCTTTAAATGTATCCAGGATGGAAAGCCAAGCTCATACAGTGCCTTGCGAAAGTATTCGGCCCCCTTGAACTTTGCGACCTTTTGCCACATTTCAGGCTTCAAACATAAAGATATAAAACTGTATTTTTTTGTGAAGAATCAACAACAAGTGGGACACAATCATGAAGTGGAACGACATTTATTGGATATTTCAAACTTTTTTAACAAATCAAAAACTGAAAAATTGGGCGTGCAAAATTATTCAGCCCCTTTACTTTCAGTGCAGCAAACTCTCTCCAGAAGTTCAGTGAGGATCTTTGAATGATCCAATGTTGACCTAAATGACTAATGATGATAAATACAATCCACCTGTGTGTAATCAAGTCTCCGTATAAATGCACCTGCACTGTGATAAACTACTATCTCACAAGAAACAAGCTCCTTAAAGTCAACTTGTTCAGAGCTTGCATCAGCACACGTCATTGCAGTTGACATTTAAAACACAAATACTTAAATGTTGTATCTTGATGGTCCTGTATATCTGACATCAGTCAACAAGTAGTGTGTTAGAGGTAGCCAATCTAACAGCTCTTATCATGTAAAAACATGATTGTTACATTTTCCTGTGATAGACAAGGAAATAGGAAATTTTATCTTTGTGAGTCAGCTTGCAAAGCAGACAATAATAATTAAGACACAGATATGAAGCGGCTTACGACACCCGTCTGCTATATGCCATAACACCCTCCCCCTTACAACATACACACACACACACACACACACACACACACATGCACATGCGTACACGCACACACACACACACCTGTTGACATTGGCTGTGAAACAAGCAGGAGTGCAAACATGCAATAGTAATGAATCAATTGGTTGTGCATGGTGGCTAACCTCAGAGCAGTGACTTATGTGGCAGCAGCACAGCTAACATGTTGCTATCATGGACTCAGTCTCGGTATCAACTTACTGTTGAGAGTTATAAAAGAGGTGCAAGGTGCAATTTCAAAATTTGGTTTTGAATCAGCAGTTTTTCTCAATTAGCCCATGTCAGCAAAGAAAGATAAGATTGGCTAGTTATCTAAACTTGTACCATTCATGGTCGAATTACCGATCGGAGGGCCCCCACTAGATTTTGTCAATCTCAATCTTGATGTTCGTCAATCTCATTCACATATCATAGAATTGATGCAAAAATGCTTATACAGTGCATTCAGAAAGTATTCAGACCCTTCCCATTTTCCATTTTTTGTTATGTTACAGCCTTATTCTAAAATGGATTAGATTAAAAAAATGTCTCATCTATCTACACACAATACGCAATAATGATGAAGATAAAATTTGTTTTTAGAAATGTTTGCAAATGTATTAAAAATAAAAAACAGAAATATCCAATTTACGTAAGTATTCAGTCACTTTGCTATGAGACTCGAAATTGTGCTCAGGTGCATCCTGTTTCCTTTGATCATCCTTGAGATGTTTTTACAACTTGATTGGAGTCCACCTGTCGTATTGGACAATTGATTGGACATGATTTGGAAAGGCACACACCTGTCTCTATAAGGTCCCACAGTTGACCGTGCATGTCAGAGCAAAAACCAAGAGGTTGAAGGAATTGAATGTAGAGCTCCGAAACAGGATTATGTTGAGGCACAGACTTGGGGAAGGGTACCAAGGCATTTCTGCAACATTGAAGGTCCCCAAGAACACAGTGGCCTCCATCATTCTTAAATGGAATAAGTTTGGAACCACAAAGACTCTTCCTAGAGCTGGCTGCTTGGCAAAACTGAGCAAGGGCCTTGGTCAGGGAGGTGACCAAGGACCCGATGGTCACTCTGACAGAGTTCCAGACTTCATCTGTGGAGATGGAAGAACCTTTCAGAAGCACAGTCATCTCTACAGCACTCCACCAATCTGTAATTTATGGTAGAGTGGCCAGACGGAAGCCACTCCTCAGTAAAAGGCACATGACAGCCCACTTGGAGTTTACCAAAAGTCACCTTAAGGACACCTTAACTTCTTGGTGACAGGAGGCAGTATTTTCACATCCGGATGAAATGCATGCCCAAATTCAACTGCCTGCTACTCATCCCCAGAAGATAAGATATGCATATTATTAGTATATTTTGATATAAAACACTCTGAAGTTTCTAAAACTGTTTGAATTATGTCTGTGAGTGTAACATAACTTATGTAGCAGGCGAAACCCAGAGGACAAACCATTCAGATTCCTTTTTTTGAGGTCACTCTCTTTTCAATGGGTTTTCATTGGGTATCCATATATCTAAGGGACCTTCTTGCAGTTCCTACTGCTTCCACTGGATGTCACCAGTCTTTAGAAATTGGTTGAGGTTTTTCCTTTGTGTAATGAAGAAGTAGCCCTGTTCAAAACGAGGGTCACTTCAAGTGTACTGTTAGATAGAGGCGCATCACCAGAAAGGTAGGATCAGTTTGTTTTCTTCCTGTACTGAACACAGATCATCCCGTCTTCAATTTTATCGATTATTTACTTTAAAAAAGACCTAAAGTTGTATAACAAAAAAATGTTTTGGCAAAGTTTACAGGTAATTTTTGAGATATTTTGGGTTGGCGCGCCCCCCCCCCCCCCCCCCCCCCCCCCCCTCCCCCAGATGGGGCCAGATGGGGCCACAGTGTCTCCTGACCCCTCCTGTCTCAGCCTCCAGTATTTATGCTGCAGTAGTTTATGTGTCGGGGGGCTAGGGTCAGTTTATTATATCTGGAGTACTTCTCCTGTCCTATTCGGTGTCCTGTGTGAATTTAAGTGTGCTCTCTCTAATTCTCTCTTTCTCTCTTTCTTTCTCTTTCTCGGAGGACCTGAGCCCTAGGACCATGCCTCAGGACTACCTGACATGATGACTCCTTGCTGTTCCCAGTCCACCTGGCCGTGCTGCTGCTCCAGTTTCAACTGTTCTGCCTTATTATTATTAGACCATGCTGGTCATTTATGAACATTTGAACATCTTGGCCATGTTCTGTTATAATCTCCACCCGGCACAGCCAGAAGAGGACTGGCCATCCCACATATGCTCTCTCTAATTCTCTCTTTCTTTCTCTCTCTCGGAGGACCTGAGCCCTAGGACCATGCCCCAGGAATACCTGACATGATGACTCCTTGCTGTCCCCAGTCCACCTGACCGTGCTGCTGCTCCAGTTTCAACTGTTCTGCCTTATTATTATTCGACCATGCTGGTCATTTATGAACATTTGAACATCTTGGCCATGTTCTGTTATAATCTCCACCCGGCACAGCCAGAAGAGGACTGGCCACCCCACATAGCCTGGTTCCTCTCTAGGTTTCTTCCTAGGTTTTGGCCTTTCTAGGGAGTTTTTCCTAGCCACCGTGCTTCTACACCTGCATTGCTTGCTGTTTGGGGTTTTAGGCTGGGTTTCTGTACAGCACTTTGAGATATCAGCTGATGTACGAAGGGCTATATAAATACATTTGATTTGATTTGATATTTTGTTGTCACGTTGCGCAAGTTCGAACCAGTGTTTTTCTGGATCAAACACGCCCAAAAAATTGACATTTTGGATATATATCGAAGGAATTCATCTAACAAAAGGACCATTTGTGATATTTATGGGACATATCGGAGTGCCAACAAAAGAAGCTCGTCAAAGGTAAGGCATGATTTGAGTTTTGTGTCGCGCCTGCAGGGTTGAAATATGTTTTCTCTCTTTGTTTACGGAGGTGGTACCCTCAGATAATAGCATTGTTTGCTTTCGCCGAAAAGCCTTTTTGAAATCTGACATGTTGGCTGGATTCACAACACATGTAGCTTTAATTTGGTATCTTACATGTGTGATTTCATGAAAGTTAGATTTTTATAGTAATTTATTTGAATTTGGCGCTCTGCATTTTCACTGGCTTTTGGCCAGGTGGGACGCTAGCATCCCACATATCCCAGAGAGGTTAAATAAGATTCTCTGGTCTGATGAAACCAAGATTAACTCTTTGGCCTGAATACCAAGTGTCACATCTGGAGGAAACCTGGTACCATCCTTACAGTGAAGCATGGTGATGGCAGAAACATGCTGTTGGGATGTTTTTCAGTGGCAGGGACTATGAGACTAGTCAGGATCGATGGAAAGATGAAGGGAGCAACGTACAGTGAGGTCCTATACATGTAATGGACACAACACACCCATCTACAGCTGAGCTGATTCTGAGAATATAATTCAAAAAGTGTTTTGTTGCCTTTTAGCTATACTAACAAAATAATCAGGCTAATTGTCTGCAGATTCAATTGCTTATTATAATTTTGTGAAGTTGGCTTGATGAAAAGCAATAGACAGTTACCACACATACACACACACACACACACACACACACACACACACACACACACACACACACACGAATACTGCTGTTCATGCATTTAGGTTCTATCAGGATTGTAATTGTAACTCAGGGAGAGGTTGTAAATCAGGTCTGAGAGATCTGATAAAACCTCTGCATTGCTGTGTTTTTTTCACTAAACCTTTTATAGCAAACCAGGCATGACAACCTCACATCAACAATAAACAATTTTTAAGAGCCAGGCAAGCCTCTCAAGCCATAAGAGTCAAACCTCTAATTATGAATATCAACCAATTGGTACATTCAAGTTCCAAAATTGTAATTTGGCATAATTAGTTGAGATATGGCACATACTGTGTACCACAGCAATACACTTTAACTCACTGGAATCACAATGAGCTACATTCCACAAAGCTCCCTGAGTATCAGCCAGCCCAAAATAAATTACAGCTTGCATGGAATGCAATGCCACAGCGTTAGCTATGTGACAGCCAGCTAGACATTTGACTTCTGTAGCAGTCACTAGAAACATACCTGTAGGTTGACTCAATGTGCTTACCATGAAATGCAAAACCTTGTTGTTTGCCACTCTGAATGGCAATGCTAGAGTAATTTAGACAAGTCAGTCAGTCTTTAGCCTTTCCTATTGAAAGAAGTGTTGAGATTCCTGGTATTGCAGTACAAAGTCCCGACATAAATCGAGCACTATTTTAACAAACCTAACACAATGGTCAATCTAACTCTTAAGGTTCGGGGGTGTGTCAGAAATATTTGGGCTATTTTCACAAACACAATTATCGGTGCAGTTGCGGTCGTTGGCGCAAAAGGGCTGGGTTTTCATGAATAAACATGTTGTGAGTGTGTCGAAGCCAATCAGAACAGGTTCCATGGCGAAATATGTAGTTGTTTCAAGTTGTGTTTTTACAGTCTTTTATGTATTGCCTTGGAATCAATTCCCATTCCAGTGTAAGTCCGTTATAGTTTGCTAAATGGCTTACATAAATTAAATAACAATATGAAGGCCTTCTGTATCTTTGCTAAATACCTTTACTTGAACCCATTTGCAGTCCACATTGTTTTCAGTAATTGCATGGCTTCAATACCATTCACACTGATACAAGGGCTAGGCCTACTCTAAATTGCATTATGGCTGAGCATGGACATGCCAAATATTGTCAAAAAGCAAGATTTAATTAATAATCGATGAGGCCTAAAAAGAGAACAAATAATTCGAATCAAATTCTAAACAAAACAACTTAGGTTATTAGAATGGCACCGGAGGGGATGGCTGCTGTTTTACGTGCTCCTAACCAAATGTGCTATTTTGTTTGTTTTTTCATGTTGTTTGTAACTTATTTTTTTACTTATTTTGTACATAATGTTGCTGCTACTAACTCTTATGACCGAAAATAACTTATGGACATCAGAACAGCGATTACTCACCTCTAACTGTCACACCCTGATCTGTTTCACCTGTCCTTGTGATTGTCTCCACCCACTCCAGGTGTCGCATATTTTCCCCGGTGTATTTATCCCTGTGTTTCCTGTCTCTCTGTGCCAGTTCGCCTTGTCTTTTCAAGTCAACCAGCGTGTTTTACCCATGCTACTGCTTTTCTTATCTCTCTTTTGCTGTTTCTCCCGTTTTGACCTTTGCCTGCCCTGACTCTGAACCCGCCTGCCTGACCATACTGCCTGCCCTGACCTCAAGCCTGCCTGTCACTCTGTACCTCATGGACTCTGACCTTGTTATGATCTTTTTGCCTGTTCATGACCATTCTCTTGCCTGCCCCTTGGATACTAATAAATATCAGAGACTCGAACCATCTGCCTCCCGTGTCTGCATCTGGGTCTTGCCCAGTGCCCTTACAGTACCATTTGGCCATGACAGACCCAGCAGACCTGGTGCAGCTCTGCTGCGCTGTCTCCTTGCAGAGGGCCACCATTGGGAGGCATGAGGAGCTACTACAGGACCTTTTGGAAGGACTTTGTTCCCTGACGGAACACCACGACCAAGGGTTGAAGGCTATTATGGAGCAAATATGGAAGTTAGCTCATAGGCAGCCTGCCACCTCTGAGAACCCCAAACCACCTAGTAACCTTTTTTCTATTATTGGTGAGTTTGTACAGCCTACCTTGGCTCACCGAGAACCCCGAACAGACAGAGACCTCAAAAAAAGAAATATCTGAACGGTTAGTCCTCGCAGTTTTGCCTGCTACATAAGTTCTGTTATACTCACAGATATGAGTCATACAGTTTGTTTCTGTCCAAATCTACTAATAATATGCCTATCTTATATTCTTGGCATGGGTAGCAGGAAGTTGAAATTGGGCACGCTATTTATCCAAAAGTGAAAATGCTGCCCCCTATACCTTAAACCTCTCTGGGATATGTGAGACGCTAGCGTCCCACCTGGCCAAAAGTCAGAGAAAATGCAGAGAGCCAAATTAAAAAAAATTACAATAAAAATCAAACTTTCATGAAATCACACAATGCAAGAGGGAAAATTAAAGCTACACTTGTTGTGAATCCAGCAAATGTGTCAGATTTCAAAAAGGCTTTTCGGCGAAAGCAAACGATGCTATTATGTGAGGATAGCACCTCCGTAAACAAAGAGAGAAATCATATTTCAACCCTGCAGGCGCAACACAAATAGCAGAAATAAAAATATAAATCATGCCTTACCTTTGACGAGCTTATTTTGTTGGCACTCCAATATGTCCGATAAACATCACAAATGGTCCTTTTGTCCGATTAATTCCGTCGAGACATATATCCAAAATGACAATTTATTTGGCGCGTTTGATCCAGAAAAACACCGGTTCCAACTTGCGCTGACTACAAACTATCTCAAAGGTTACCTGTAAACTTTGCCAAAACATTTCAAACTACTTTTGTAATACAACTTTAGGTATTTTGTAATGTAAATAATCAATAAAATTGAAGACGGGATGATCTGTGTTCAATACAGGGAAAAAAAACAGTTTCGCCTGCTACATAGGTTATGTTATACTCACAGACATGAGTCAAACAGTTTTAGAAACTTCAGAGTGTTTTCTATCCAAATATACTAATAATATGCATATCTTATCTTCTGGAGATGAGTAGCATGCAGTTGAATGTGGGCATGCTTTTCATCCAAAATTCCAAATGCTGCCCCCTATCCTAGGGAAGTTAACAAATTATCAGACTTCTGAAGGTAATTTATTGCACCAGATCTTATTTAGGGGCTTCATAGCAAAGGGTTTGTAAACATATGCACACCACTTCTCAGTTTAAAAAAAAATAATAAGAAGAATTTAAACAAGACATTTTTTAAATTTCCCTTCACAAATTTGGACTATTTTGTTTATGTCCATTAAATGAAATCCAAATAAAAATCAATTTAAATTAACAACAATTAGCAACAAAAAAAGGAAAAAACACGAAGGGGAATGAATTATCTTGCAAGGCACTGTATGTGAGAATGCAATTCATTGACCACAGCTCAGTGTTCAACACCATAATGCCCTCAAAGCTCATCAATAAGTTAAGGACCCTGGGACTAAACACCTCCCTCTGCAACTGGATCCTGGACTTCCTAACATGCCACCCCCAGGTAGTAAGGGTAGGTAACAAAACATCCGCCACGCTGATCCTCAACACTGGAGCTACCCAGGGGTGCGTGCTCAGTCCCCTCCTGTACTCCCTGTTCACCCACAACTGCATAGCCAGGCACGACTTGAACACCATCATTAAGTGGTAGGCCTCATCACCGACATCAATGAGACAGCCTATAGGGAGGAGGTCAGAGACCTGACAATGTGCTGTAGGACAACAACCTGTCCCTCAACGTGGTCAAGACAAAGGATATGATTGTGGACTACAGGAAAAGGAGGACAGAGTAGGCCCCCATTCTCATCGACGGGGCTGTGGTGGAACAGGTTGAGATCTTCAATTTCCTTGGCGTACACATCACCAAAAAACTAACATGGTCCATGCACACCAAGACAGTCGTGAAGAGGTCAAAATAAAACATATTCCCCCTCAGGAGACTGAAAGTATTTGGCATGGGTCCTCAGATCCTCAAAACGTTCTACAGCTGCACCGTTGAGAGCATCCTGACTGGTTGCATCACTGCCTGGATTTGCAACTGCTCGGCCTTCGACCACAAGGCACTACAGAGGGTAGTGGGTGCTCAGCCCCCTCCTGCACTCCCTGTTCACTCATGACTGCACGGCAAGGCACGACTCCAACACCATCATTACATTTGCAGATGACACAACAGTGGTAGGACCTGTCAACGACAACAACGAGACAACCTAAAGGGTGGAGGTCAGAGACCTGACCGTGTGGTGCAAGGACAACAACCTCTCCCTCAACGTGATCAAGACATGATCCAAGCACACCAAGACAGTCATGAAGCGGGTACAACATAACCTATTCCCCCTCAGGAGACTGGAAAGATTTGATAAGGGTCCTCAGATCCTCAAAAGGTTCTACAGCTGCACCATTGAGTGCATCCTGACTGGTTGCATCACTGCCTGGTATGGCAACTGCTCGGCCTCCGACCGCAAGGCACTGCAGAGGGTAGTGCGAAGGGTCCAGTACATCACTGGGGCCAAGCTTCCTGCAATCCAGGACCTCTTTACCAGCCGGTGTTAGGGGAAGGCCCTAAAATATCTACAGCCATCTTAGTCATAGACTGTTCTCTCTGTTACCGCACGGCAAGCGGTACCGGAGCACCAAGTCTAGGTCTAAGAGGTTTCTAAACAGCTTCTACCCCCAAGCCATAAGACTCCTGAAAATTGTCAAATGGCTACAAAGACTGTTTGCATTCCCCAACCCCCCTCCCCATCATTGCCACTCTCTGTTGTCATCTATGCATGGTTACTTTGAAAACTCTACCTACATGTACATACTACCTCATCTGGCCATTGCCCCCACACATTTACTCTGTACCAGCACCCTCTTGAATTACTTGTACCTCTTATTCTTATCCATATTTCTGGGAAACTTCACGGTTGGTTAGGGGCTCGTAAGTAAGCATTTCACTAAGGTTTACACCTGTTGTATTCGGTGCATGTGACTAATAAAATTGGATTTCATTTCAATAAATAAAGGTTAAATGGAATGACCTATATCATAAAATTGGCAGTATAAGACAGAAGTCAAAAGTTTACATACACCTTAGCCAAATACATTTCAACTCAGTTTTTCAAAATTACTGACTTTTAATCCTAGTAAGAATTAACTGTCTTAAGTCAGTTAGGATCACCACTTTATTTTAAGAATTTTGAAATGTCAGAATAATAGTAGAGAGTGATTTATTTCAGCTTTAATTTCTTTCATCACATTCCCAGTGGGTCAGAAGTTTACATACACTCAATTAGTATTTGGTAGCATTGCCTTTAAATAGTTTAACTTGGGTCAAAGGTTCCGGGTAGACTTCTACAAGCTTTCCATAGTACATTTTGTGAATGTTGGCCCATTCCTCCTGACAGAGCTGATGTAACCGAGTCAGGTTTGTAGGCCTCCTTGCTCGCACACGCTTTTTCAGTTCTGCCAACAAATTTTCTATAGGATTGAGGTCAGGGCTTTGTGATGGCCACTCCAATAACTTGACTTTGTTGTCCTTTAGCCACAACTTTGCAAGTATGCTTGGGGTCCTTGTCCATTTGTGACCAAGCTTTAACTTCCTGACTGATGTCTTGAGATGTTGCTTCAATATATCCACATAATTTTCCTTTCCTCATGATTCCATCTATTTTGTGAAGTGCACCAGTCCCTCCTGCTGCAAAGCACCCCCACCACATGATGCTGCCACCCCCGTGCTTCATGGTTGGGATGGTGTCCTTTGGCTTGCAAGCCTCCCCTTTTTTCCTCCAAACATAACGATGGTCATTATGGTCAAATAGTTAAATTTTTGTTTCATCAGACTAGAGGACATTTCTCCAAAAAAGTACGGTTTTGGATACTTTTGTACCTGTTTACTCCAGCATCTTCACAAGGTCCTTTGTTGTTGTTCTGGGATTGATTTGCACTTTTCACACCAAAGTACATTCATCTCTAGGAGACAGAACGCTTCTCCCTCCTCTGCGGTATGATGGCTGCGTAGTCTCATGGTGTTTATACTTGCATACTATTGTTTGTACAGATGAACATGTCACCTTCAGGCTTTTGTACATTTCTCCCAAGGATGAACCAGACTTATGGAGGTCTACATTGTTTTTTCTGAGGTCTTTGCTGATTTATTTTGATTTTCCCTTGATGTCAAGCAAGAAGGCACTGAGTTTGCAGGTAGGTCTTGAAATACATCCACAGGTACACCTCCAATTGACTCAAATGATGTCAATTAGCCTATCAGAAGCTTCTAAAGCCATGACATACTTTTCTGGAATTTTCCAAGCTGTTTAACCTCTCTAGGGTTGTGGTTATTCACAGTAATGCACAAAACTGAAACAAGGGTTTGTATAATGTGTTTATTTATTTAGTCAAAATACTGCAATATATGTACAGAAATAGTTGATACGTTTTTTTACCTTCTCGAGATCCTTCAATAATCTCCGGTTGAGGACGATTTTCCTCACTGCCTCAAGCTGCAGACGGTGTGTTCATCTAGAGTCTCATTCTTCTTCTGGTTTCTAAGGGGGGTGCTCACAGCAGTTGAGTGTGTCTCCAGTGAACCACTGGTGTTCATTCTTGATGTGGGGAACTGTGGTGATCCACTTTTCTTTTAGCACCTGGACACTCCCACCACAAGTGGTGCGTTAACCTCTCTAGGGTATGTGGGATGCTAGCGTCCCACCTGGCCAACATCCAGTGAGATTGCAGAGCGCCAAATTCAAATACAGAAATACTCATTATAAAAATTATATTTTACATAGTTTTAAAGATTAACTTCTTGTGAATCCAACCACGGTGTCAGATTTAAAAAATGCTTTACGGCAAAAGCATACTATACAATTATTTGAGGACATCGCCCAGCAGACGAATCATTGCAAACAGTAACCAGCCAAGTAGAAGAGTTACACAAGTCAGAAATAGATATAAAATTGATGATCTTCATATGGTTGCACTCAGAAGACATTCATTTATTCAATAAATGTTCCTTTTGTTCGATAAAGTCTCTTTTTATATCCGAAAACCTCAGTTTTGTTTGCGCATTTTCTTCTGTAATTCACAGGCTCAAACACAGTCACAACAGGCAGACGAAAAATCCTAATTGTATCTGTAAAGTTCATAGAAACATGTCAAACAATGTTTATTTTCAATCCTCAGGTTGTTTTTAGCCTAAATAATGAATAATATTTAAACCGGACAATAACGTCGTCAATATAAAAGGTAAACAAGAAAGGCACTGTCTTGGTCGCGCGCATGAAAATGCTCTGTGACACGGCAGGGTCCACTCATTCAGACTGGTCTTACTCCCTCATTTTTCAGAATGCAAGCCTGAAACAATTTCCAAAGACGGTTGACATCTAGTGTAAGGCATAGGAACTGCATTTTGAGTCCTAAGTCAATGGATACTGTAATGGCATTGAATAGAAAACTACACAAAAAGAAAATCCTACTTCCTGAATTGATTTTTCACAGGTTTTCGCCTGCCAATTCAGTTATTTTATGCTCACAGGCATTATTTTAACAGTTTTGTAAACTTTAGAGTGTTTTCTATCAAAATCCACCAATTATATGCATATCCTAGCTTCTGGGCCTGAGAAGAAGGCAGTTTAATTTGGGCAAGTTGTCATCCAAAATTCCAAATGCTGCTCCCTACCCTAGAGAAGTTAAATGCACAGTCAACTTAGTGTATGTAAACTTCTGACCCACTGGAATTGTGATACAGTTCATTATAAGTGAAATAACCTGTCTGTATTCAATTGTTGGGAAGATTACCTGTGTCAGGTACAAATTAGATGTCCTATCGGACTTGCCAAAACTATAGTTTGTTAACAAGAAATTTGTGGAGTGGTTGAATAACGAGTTTTAATGACTCCCACCTAAGTGTATGAAAACTTTCGACTTCAACTATACTTTGCTGTTGAACCAGCCTTTGTCATAGTAGGCCTAAGAGAGGGCTTGGGTTTCCAATGTATGAAATGGAAACAAGACATTTTTACAGGTTAGATAACTTCTAAATACGAGGTTCACCAGTTTCTCTCGTTTCATAATGGGCATGGACACGTAGCCTACATCATGGAGGGGGTTTTATGCACATCCAAAACGGGACCTGCATGGATAAAATAATGTGCACCTGCCTACAACGCATGGATAAAAAAGTGAATGTCAGCTCACTGTTTTACTCCTCTCAAACTTGATATTTTAATAACACTTTGATGATTGAGATTTATTTCCAAGCAGCCTCAGTAGCCATACCTGTTATCGACAGTCTTGACTACTTTGCGATTGCATTGGGGAGACAAAAAAATACTTCATTGAGAGGAGGGGAGGCTATGCTTGGTTTTAATTAATAACATTTAAAAAATAATAAGTATATGGGCACCAAAAGCACATTTGGCTACTCTTGTTCTGGGAACATATGGGCAGTGTGCATCACGGCTGGATGGGCTCCATTTCTGCTGTCAATATTTGTGACATAAGCATCTTACACAGGCAGCCCAATTATTATATTTTGTCTCCTAATTGGTCTTTTGACCAATCACATTGGATCATTTCACATCAGCTCTTTTTCAGAGCTGATCTGATTGGTCAATTAGTGAAAACAAGATCACAATCTTTGTAAACATAGCCATAATATTCTCCATAGTCTCAAAAGAGAGAAAATAGATTATTTAAATGAAGTCTTCTAACAACTACAATAAGTATTTGTGAGACTGGCTTGACAATCCTTGCCTCAGTGCACACACATGATAATCGACATGTGGGCCTTCAAAATAAGAAATACAAATCTACAATATACTTTGGAATATGTTTTTCAAACGGAACTGTTTTGTGGTTATACTGCAGATGTAATCCAACTTATCCAAAGACACGAGGCATCTAATCACCTTACATACGTAATATACAAAAACAGTCATCAGAAACATGTCAGTCATTTTGCTCTATGTAATCACAAACAGGTTTTATTTTTTTTAATTTCACCTTTATTTAACCAGGTAGGCTAGTTGAGAACAAGTTCTCATTTGCAACTGCGACCTGGCCAAGATAAAGCATAGAAATTCGACACATACTGTACAACAACACATTGAATAAACAAAACAGTCAATAATACAGTAGAACAAAATGTTAAAAAAAAGTATATATACAGTGAGTGCAAATGAGGTAAGATAAGGGAGTTAAGGCAATAAATAGGCCATGGTGGCGAAGTAATTAC
Organism: Oncorhynchus clarkii lewisi; assembly: GCF_045791955.1. Lineage (NCBI taxonomy): Eukaryota > Metazoa > Chordata > Actinopteri > Salmoniformes > Salmonidae > Oncorhynchus > Oncorhynchus clarkii. Next base: position 36,639,675 of record NC_092147.1, on the reverse strand, counting down.
AATATAGAAATTAAACACTGGAATGGTAGATGTGCAGAAGATGAATGTGCAAGTAGAGATACTGGGGTGCAAAGGAGCAGGTGGCGAAGTAATTACAACATAGCAATTAAACACTGGAATGGTAGATGTGCAGAAGATGAATGTGCAAGTACAGATAATGGGGTGCAAAGGAGCAAGATAAATAAATAAATACTGTATGGGGATGAGGTAGGTATATAGATGGGCTATGTACAGGTGCAGTGATCTGTGAGCTGCTCTGACAGCTGGTGCTTAAAGCTGGTGAGGGAGATATGAGTCTCCAGCTTCAGCGATTTTTACAGTTCGTTCCAGTCATTGGCAGCAGAAGGAAAGACAACCAAAAGAGGAATTTGCTTTGGGGGTGACCCGTGAGATATACCTGCTGGAGCATGTGCTACGAGTGGGTGCTGCTATGGTGACCAGTGAGCTGAGATAAGGCGGGGCTTTACCTAGCAGAGACTTGTAGATAACCTGTAGCCAGTGGGTTTGGCGACGCGTATGAAGCGAGGGTCAACCAACGAGAGCGTACAGGTTGCAATGGTGAGTAGTGTATGGGGCTTTGGTGACAAAACGGATGGCACTGTGATAGACTGCATCCAGTTTGTTGAGTAGAGTGTTGGAGGCTATTTTATAGATGACATCACCGAAGTCGAGGATCGGTAGGATGGTCAGTTTTACGAGGGTATGTTTGGCAGCATGAGTGAAGGATGCTTTGTTGTGATATAGGAAGCCAATTCTAGATTTAATTTTGGATTGGAGATGCTTAATGTGAGTCTGGAAGGAGAGTTTACAGTCTAACCAGACACCTAGGTATTTGTAGTTGTCCACGTATTCTAAGTTGGCTCTCCTTCCCTGACAAATTGGATGCATTTCGCCAGGCAAAAAGGCTGAATATGTTAAAGGGTCTAAAAAACACAATTTGGGAGTGACATACCGGTGACAGAGTTAGAGAAACAGAGACAGCGCAACGGAGAGAGAGTGGAAGCCGCAATGAAAGGCATGCATGGAGGAAGTGGGACTTTGTGAGATTGGCCGTAGCCAGGCACAAGAATAGAAAGTGGGATGCTCTGAGACATACTATGCTCATTTTGAAAACACCACCTGCAGAAAACCAGTTGGGCACTGGGGCTTCCATTTCATTCCACTGACACCACACACATGCACACACAAGAACACATATGCACACATACACATATCCAATTAATTCCACTCACAACAAATGCATAAACACACAAACACCAGAGTTTCCATTAGCCAGCATTTGCCGGCTTTTGGTCAGTAAAAAATGAACAGCCGATAAATAAAGCTGTTGCTGGCCAAAATGACAGGGAGAAATATAAATTCCATTTCAAAATTATATTTTTTACTAACTAAATACCAGTAGATGAAAATACATTTGACCCACGTGCTTATCGGTCTCTAGGTTAATTTGCATAATGTAGTGGAATTAAAATGCAGTGTGTTTAGCATATCTTATTTATCCAACAGCTGGATTTCTCCTGCAGCTCCTCAGCTGGTTCCTGCCAGCTTTGCCAACATGCTTTTGCAGTATATAAGCCCATTCATTGCGCAACAATTCTAAATACAATCTGTGTTAACTGTTTTGCTGCACGATTAAAAAGAGCTAAGCCTACAATTTTATTTCTCAACTGGTATCCTAATTGAAAGCGCGCCTCACGTCCCATTCATCATTCGAGTGCAGGCAACAAACAGGTTATCAGCATGTCACCATCACTTTACAATGTGAGCTGGAGGCAAAATGCATCCTGAAAACATAGGCCTACTTAATTGATTGAAACCTGAATGTTTTACTTCATATTATGAGGCATGTCTTACCTTGCATCAAGTAGCCTATAGGCAAATCTGACCAAGAAAACGTGGAGGCAATTATTTTATAAAAACTTTTCTAAAGACTTCAAGTTTGGGGAAGCTTACAATTTATCCTACCATTTCTACCTATCTGCGTGCCAGTTATGATATTCATATGCACATTTTCGTGGAACCGTTTAATTTCAATAACAACGTGTTAGTTTCTCAAAATCATTGTCACCTGGTTAATCATAAAAATCTGAATTAAAATTATAAATATCTAAAGTTACAATGCAACTAATGCCAGAGCACTATCCCCTCCCATTATGATACACAGTGATCTATCGGCAGCTAAAGAAATGAGCGAATGGAACGCATAGCCTAGAACCAGAATTTAACTACTGCTGCATTGGCCTATTGTCAAGTGTTAGTTGTGCATAGGTGAGAATGGAGTCAGGCGCAGGGCACTGAAATGAGTAAAAAATAATACACTTTTCTCAGGAAAATAATCAGGAAAATTAAAATCACGCAGGGATCACAAACCCTAACAAAACAGACTAACATAAACCAGGAACAATCACGCTCAAAACATAATGGGAAGCAGAGGGTTAAATAGGGAAATAATAATAACTTAATGGGAACCAGGTGTGTACACTCAAGACATAACAAATGGAGAACAGAAACATGGATCAGTGGAAGCTAGAAAGCCGGTGATGACGAGCGCCGAACAAGGAGAGGCACCAACTTCGGCGGACGTTGTGACACCTATGAATTCAATTGTTAAGTCAAAATACATAAAGCCGACAAAAAAACTGTAGAAAATATGATGAATTCTGATTCTTTCAATTGCATTTATCTCTCTACTCAGCCTGTCTGCATCACTTTCTATATCTTCACTTGATCTACTCTTTATCAAATCCCAATTTCATATGTTTACTACTGTATGTAATGGGGAATTGATAAAAACTAAACAATCAAAGGGCAAACAAAACACAATTAAACAGTGAATGTGCAAGAATTCATGGGAGACAGCTGAACCATTCTGGAAAGAGACTTGCCTATATCTTTGTCACAGAACCTTCCTCTTCTCCGCATCTCAATTGTCAGCTAGGCCTATTGCCCAAATTGTGGGCTTCCCAAATAGGCATAGGCCTACAACCTTGTGATTTGAAATAATCCACAGCTATTAAACAAAGCTAATGATCCTTGGATTCTCTGTGGCTAAGTCATGCTTTCTGCTGAAGTATTTTGAAGTTATTTATTTATTTCTGTATAGAGAGAAGTAATTATATCATTTTGGCAAATTTCAATATACTTCTCAAGCCTATTTGACACGCCGTATATGAAAGACTTCCTCATATGCCATTTCTCTCCTGTTCTATGTAAAGGGCCATGCCATCGTGAAATTTAAAAAACAAATAAAACATTTAAAGATCTGATTTAACTGTACTGTATATAAGAATATGAATATGAATATATATATATATATATATATATATATAAAAAGTATTTAGTCAGCCACCAATTGTGCAAGTTCTCCCACTTCATTCTTTCCTTTACACGGATCAGTCGTCCTGGTCCCTTTGTAGAAAAACAGCCCCAAAGCATAATGTTTCCACCCCCATGCTTCACAGTAGGTATGGTGTTCTTTGGATGCAACTCAGCATTCTTTGTCCTCCAAACACGACGAGTTGAGTTTTTACCAAAAAGTTCTATTTTGGTTTCATCTGACCATATGACATTCTCCAAATCTTCTTCTGGATCATCCAAATGCTCTCTAGCAAACTTCTGACAGGCCTGGACATGTACTGGCTTAAGCAGGTGGACACGTCTGGCACTGCAGGATTTGAGTCCCTGGCGGCGTAGTGTGTTACTGATGGTAGGCTTTGTAATTTTGGTCCCAGCTCTCTGCAGGTCATTCACTAGGTCCCCCCATGTGGTTCTGGGATTTTTGCTCACCGTTCTTGTGATCTTTTTGACTCCATGGGGTGAGATCTTGCGTGGAGCCCCAGATCGAGGAAGATTATCAGTAGTCTTGTATGTCTTCCATTTCCTAATAATTGCTCCCACAGTTGATTTCTTCAAACCAAGCTGCTTACCTATTGCAAATTCAGTCTTCCCAGCCTGGTGCAGGTCTACAATTTTGTTTCTGGTGGCCTTTGACAGCTCTTTGGTCTTGGCCATCGCATAGACAATTTGTGGGCAGAACTGAAAAAGCGGGTGCGAGCAAGGAGGCCTAGAATCCTGATTCAGTTACACCAGCTCTGTCAGTAGGAATGGGCCGAAATTCACCCAACTTATTGCGGGACGCTTGTGGAATGCTACCCGAAACGGTAGACCTGAGTTAAACAATTTAAAGGCAATGTTACCAATTACTAATTGAATGTATATGTAATCTTCTGACACACTGGGAATGTGATGAAATAAATAAAAGCTGAAATAAGTAACTCTCTAATATTATTCTGACTATTCACGTTCTTAAAATAAAGTGGTGATCCTAACTGACCAAAAACAGGGAATTTTTACAAGGATTAAATGTCAGGAATTGTGAAAAACTGAGTTTAAATATATTTGTCTAAGGTGTATGTAAACTTCCGACTTCAACTGTGTGTTGCAGCTTAGACCCTACTTTACAACAGCTGAGGTTTTTCTGTTGTGCCTGCCATCGTTTGAGACACAACATGCATTGACTTTCTCAAAATATTTTTGAAACCTGCTCATATATGTATTTACCATGTGGTGTTATACAAATCAAGGACAAACATTTTTCTGATTCACAAGAAAAAATGGGCAGCTGATATTTGGTTTAAACCTAAACTTAGAACGTACACTCTCATCAAAGAGAACTACACCCCTGAACCATATGCCCGCCTGAAACTAACAAAAAGCCAAAGGACAGTTTGTGTATAACTCAAATCCGGAGTCCTCCCTCTGGCTATAGAGATGGATAGATTTAACAGGGTGCCTGAAGACGAGAGAATGAACCTACTGTGTGATCTTGGGGAAATCGAAACAAAATCCATGTTGTGTTTTTTTGCCCTCTGTATGACGATCTGAGAAGTTATTTTTTTGTAAAAGGAAAATGGTGATAACCCTGAAGTATTCTGCATACGGGACAATCAGAAGGTTGAATTTTGTTTCAGACAGGGCATGTTTGAGATTATTCAGTTTATTCACGATGCCTGGAGGAGAAATATACTGTTTGTGTAGTTGTGCTTGCCATGATTACTGCATGTTTATGATTTGTACATTTGCATTTATTTTGAGAACAAGGAAAATAGTGCTGTGTTTAGTAAATCATATTATATTAAAAAGGTATGGCAGCCATAGAGAAGCAAAAACAACTCTAGAATATGTATATATAAACTCAGAGGTAAAGGCATAAGAAATACCAATTAAAGTGTGATAGTCGTATTCTCGGAAGTGAATATAAATTGAGACATGGTGTCATCACATGTTACATACACTGAGTGTACAAAACATTTGAACACCTGCTCTTTCCATGACACAGACTACCCATGTGAATCCAGGTGAAAGCTAGCATCCCTTATGTATGTCACTTGTTAAATCCACTTCAATCAGTGTAGATGAAGGGGTGGATACAGTTTAACGAAGGATTTCAACTCAATATTAAGGGGGTGTTCCCAATATTAAAGGGGTGTTCCCAAAGTGAGCTCCACAAGTATTGAGACAGTGACACATTTTTGTTGTTTTGACTCCCTTCTCCAGCACTATATATATAAATGTGGATGCTACCATGTCTATGGATAGTTCTGAATGAACCATAAATAATGAGGAGTAAGAAAGTTACAGATGCACAAATATCGTACCCCCCAAAAAACGCAGAACTTCCCTTTATTGTAATGGTGAGAGTTCAGTATATCTTGGGGGTATGAATATTTGTGTGTCTAACTTTCTCACTCATCATTATTCACGACTCATTCAGGACTATCCATAATCATAGAAGCATCCACAATAAACATATTCTATTCATATTTACAATAAAAATGACTACAAAATGACACAATATATTATTTACCATTAATTTTTATTGGTCACAAAATAATCTGAAATAAAACCAAAACAAACAGCAAATGCATCCAACAAGCTTGATGTAATAATTGCATGCTAGAAATATGGGACCAAATACTAAACTTTTGACTACTTTAATACACATACAGGATTATGGAACCCCTTATGGAACCCCAACCCCTTGACTTTTTCCACAATTTGTTACCTGACACCCTTATTCAAAAATGTATTTAAATGTTTTTTTTCCCTCATCGATCTACACGCAAAACCCGATATTGACAAAGCAAAAACAATTAAAAAAATAATAATTTTGCTAATTTATTAAAAATAAAGATCTGAAATATCACATTTACATAAGTATTCAGACACTTTACTCAGTACTTTGTTAATCACCTTTGGCAGTAATTACAGTCTCAAGTAATCTTGGGTATTACGCTACAAGCTTGGCACACCTGTATTTGGGGAGTTTCTCCCATTCTTCTCTGCAGATCTTCTCAAGCTCTGTCAGGATGGATGGGGAGTGTCGCTGCACACCTATTTTCCGGTCTCTCCAGAGATGTTCGAATGGGTAAAAGTCTGGGCTATGGCTGGGCCACTCAAGGACATGGTGGTTCCAGACTTCTTCAATTTAAGAATGATGGATGCCACTGTGTTCTTTGGGACCTTGAATGGTGCAGAAACATTTTAGTACCCTTCCCCAGATGTGTGCCTCGCAACAATCCTCGCAACAATCCTGTCTCGGATCTCTACGGACAATTTCTTCGACCTCATGGCTTTGTTTATTGCTCTGACATTTATTGTCAACTGTGGGACCTTGTATAGACAGGTGTGTGCCGTTCCAAATCATGTCCAATCAATCAAATTTACCACAGGTGGATTAAGTTGAAGAGGCATCTCAAGTATGATCAATGGAAACAAGATGCACCTGAGCTCATTGTAAATGTAAATAAGATACTTCTGTATTGTTGTTTTTTTACATTTGCAAAAATAGGGTATTACGTGTAGATTGATGATGAAAAACAATTATTTAACCAATTTTAAAATAAAGCTGTAACGTAAAAAAATGTGGAAAAGGGAAGGGGTCTGAATACTTTCCAAATGCACCGTATAAGTGAATTTGTCCCAATACTTCTAGTCCCCTGAAATGGAGGAGGTTATCCTGATATGGATGAAAATATCCTCAAATGAATGCTGATAGTCTGTAAATATTGTATAATTTCAAATCCAAAGTGCTGGAGAACAGATTCAAAACAACAAAACATATGTCATTGTCCCAATACTTTTGGAGCTCTCTGTATGACATCTGTAAACAACCGCTTGCCTTCCAAATGGGATTCAGGGGTCAGCTGTGTTCAACACATGTGCTTTCCCAGGACAATCCTTCAGCAGAGAAATAGGACAAGAGTAGACCTGTACCTCACAGGAAAGTAATTACAGGAACACATTTTTACCCCTGCTCTCCCTTTTGTTCTGGGTGTGTTGATTGTTCTCCTTTGCTTTGCTTTGCTTTGCTTTGAGAGAGAGAGAGAGAGAGAGAGAGAGAGAGAGAGAGAGAGAGAGAGAGAGAGAGAGAGAGAGAGAGAGAGAGAGAGAGAGAGAGAGAATATAGTGGGTTCCATAGTCTCTTATAGTTGAATGTTCCTCTCCCTGGCTACCCATTTCTCATTACAATGCTGCGTTGTTTACCTTCAGTGGGAGGAAAATGGTGAAACAAAAATAAGCAATTTTTGACTGCTAGATATTGCTGAGGGTGCACAGCAGGGTCAACATGAGGCCTGATGAACATTGCCCCAGTTCCACACAGTGTTGGGGCTCGCTCCTTCACAGGGTGGCCATTCCACCATTTTTATAGAACTGAAAAACAACCGAATGACCTCAGCAGTGTCCAGGGCAAATCAGAGGAAGGAAAAAGAAAGATTCAGGTGTGCAGTCATCTGGAGAAGAGCAGAAGGTAATACCAGTCTGATGCTGCAATAAGCTTTAAAGGTACATGCTTATACACAAACACAACACACACACATGCATACACACACTAACTCATATAACTGTCAAATGGTCTGTAAAAGACCACACACACACACACACACGCACACACACACACACACACACACACACACACACACACACACACACACACACACACACACATACAAGCACACACAAACACTGTTACACACACGCACTGTTACACACAAGCACTGTTACACACACACACTGCTACATTTCCTTTCAAAATGATTTTGGAAAATAATTGGGAATGTGCAAAAGAGTCTCTTCAGGCATTCACATGGAATCTATCATGAGGCCCTGTGCTTTTTTCAATTGATTCCAGAATTGAAGTCTTCATGGACAGTTTACAGTAACTCTCCTCCACCCAATATTTATCCACTCCATCCCTTCCAGTTTCCTGGTCCTCTTTTGATGGGCTGGGGAGCTATAGGCGCCTGTGAGCGTCTGGGGAGCAGAGCAGCCTTATCCAGCCAGTGGAAATGTCCGCAACAGGCAACAACACAATACTCTCACATATCACCACCCATCCCAGCGGGCAATGTAATAGGGCTGTGACATTTAAAAACAATACCGGCAAAATATCGAGCATGCAAGATGGTGAGTTACAAGCGAGCGTGGGTGTTGTGGATGCGCTGGTTAATTTTCCCAGCTCATAATGCACTAACATGGTTGCAGTTTATTTTGTGACACATCCACGTGATATCTCAATTAAAGATTGATAAATTCCTGCCCGTCTGCTAGTTGTCCGGAGGGACAGGCTATTTTAGTTCTCCGGTCAACCAGTAATGAGACACACAAAAGCGCAATCAACAGAGAAGAAAATTCCTCTGACATTGATGAATGGCTAGTTTAAAAGCATGAATAGCTGTAGGCTTTACCGAATATTAACTTACCGGCACGAGGCACACTTGCGTGGCATATAATTACCTCAACGAGAGAAAGCAGTAATCTCAGATAATAATTTTTCAGGAGCAAGTGAGGTGTAAAAAGTGTGTTTCCTAAACAGAAGGGAAGTGTTGCAGAACCCCAGTTGAGATAGTGTCTCTGCACAGGGCTCCTGAGGTGAAATCTTACCCACTGATTAATGAAATGTCGCAATCAATTATGAACCTACAGCTACATTACAAACCTGACTAGAAGATGGTGTGTGTTTGTGTGTGTGTGTTTGTGTGTTTGTGTGTGTGTGCTTGTGTGCATGGGTGTGTGTGCGCATGCATGTTGTGTGCCTGTGTGTGTGCATCTGCCTGGGTGCCTGTTTGTCTTCTTGCCTGTGTATACAACACTGTATATCCATACTGTATGTTTGCGCTCTGTGGCTGTGTGAGATTGAGCATGTCTGCAGCATGTGTGGATGTCTGTGACAATGTACATGTGTAGAATATCAATGAGTCTCAGTGAGAGGCAGCACTCTGAGAGAACCTGGAGTCAGCACTAGTCGCTGCCAAGGTTATTGATGACAGACAGAATGTCTCTGAGGCTCCATGCCACAGCTTGGGACTGGAAAAAGGAGAAACCGCAGCCCCATTGGTGCACAGCTGCATTTTTATGTGCGTGTGTATTTGACTGCATTCTTGTGTTTATCAGTTGGGGACAGCACTGCTCCTCACAAAGTTACAGCCTGTCAGCTACTGTACAGGTAAAAACACAAAGACGCCTTGCCGCAATGCCTCCCTCCCCCGACTTTCTCCCTCGTCCCTCTCTCCCCTCTCACCCTGCCTCTCACCATCCCATTCTGTCCTTCTTAATGGAGTGGCCTGACAGATAGATCAAAAAGATGCACAATCATTGCAGATGCGGCATGGTTGGGGTTGGGGACGGAGCATTCCCATTATTCTAAAGCAAAGCTGTCTGGGGGGGGGGCGAGGCCTGAACACTGCATGGCACCCTGATAGATGGGGGCCGTTAATCAAGGTAAGGGCTGGGGCCCGAGATTTATGCGGATAAATTCAAATCCTCAAGCAGCATTTAGAAGATTAAAGCCTCATAGGCAAGTTTAGGAAAGAGTGGAGGACCATTCCCCCAAAGGTGAGATAGAGTGGACGGATCGGGTGTAGGAGAGCTGTTCTCCTGTAGCTACTGTGTCATAAGTGTTCCGTCCCCATAAGGATTCCCTTGTTTGATAATGAGGAAGATGTTTTCCATTCGTCATTGTTCCACAGACTTTTGTGAAACTGTGTGTTCAAGAGATACAGTATATTGTTTTATCCAGGACCTGGAATGATTCCAAATGTAGTCTCAAAGGGGAATTCACATTTTAGGAATAATTGAGACAGTTGTTCAGATTATGGGGCAGCATAATGAGCTAGTGTCCCACTAAGGTGAGCTGGGAAACTCTGAATAATATGTTTCTCAGGTAAATACAATCTATTTGTGTTGGAGTTACTTTCAGAAATAAGGAAATATCACCTTTAACTATCTCCTGATACAATTTTAGGAAGAGGTAATAATTTTAACAGGTATACCATGGACCGAGGAACCATTTCTCAATCCCTTACTGGGACATCATGGACATCATGGAATCCTGACATTTCCTCAGGTTCTTGGAAGGAGGTGGAAAAAATACAACGTACTATTAATGTCTAGGGCAGGGGTTGCCAATCCTCCTCTTGGAGCTCCATTGGATCTGCAAGGTTTTTCTCCAGCGCTACACAAACACACTTATTCAGACAATAAGGTTCTGAGAAGCAGCTGATTGTTAGATTAGGGTAGCTCTGTAGGAGGGCACCGCTCCAGGAGGAGGGTTAAGTCATCAACAGGGTTAACAAGTGTGATGTGTCACAACCTGAAGATCTCCTCTAAATGTAATAAATGTGAATCATGTGACAAATGTGGCTATTAAAGTTGTGCAATAGGAGGGACATCAAAGGCGTGAGAGAACAGAGAGAACAGAGCTGTGCATATGTGGAACAGGAAGCCAGGAACAGATGGGGACATTGTGGATCATTACCACGGCTTTGAATCAAAGACAACAGAAATTAAATTAGAAAAGGAGTGCCTGTTGGAAAGAGATTAATTGTGTCAGCTGCAAAGTGCCCAGCGACCTAGAAGAAAAAAGGAAAGCCAAACACATCTCACCATTTTCTGGAATCAGCATTACACACCCTGTGATATTTGCTCATCAAACACATTCCTGTGTTCCGAAGTGATTGCCAGCCTCATCAGATTGTTTCATTTAATAGGTATACTTCACCTCACTAACACCCCCCACGCCATCTACGACAATGTAAATACACATCGCACGCTCCGCCTACCCCTCTGTCTGTCCTTCGTTTCATCTTCTGTCTAAACATACAGCCATGTACTTAGGCAATAATACATGGGAGGCCAAATGTTATGACTTTTTGTCATGGCTTTGACGTGGTCACATTATATCATTGCTTTTATACAACGGGTTACCAGCATTAAAAATACATTTTTCAACAAAACGTGATGCTACATTCACTAACACTGGTTGTCAAATGACATTTTCCGTGTTTCTGGTCGTTAGTTCTATGCATATTGATTGGCATGTAAAGCAAAACTACCCAAGCGCTAGTTGATACACTATACAAAAGTATGTGGACAGACTTTCAAATTTGTGAATTTGGCTATTTCAGCCACACCAGTTGCTGACAGGTGTATACAATCGAGCACACAACTATGCAATCTCCATAGACAAACATTGGCAGTAGAATGGCCTTACTGAAGAGCTCAGTGACTTTCAACTTGGCACCTTCATAGGATGCCAGCTTTACAACCAGTCAGTTTGACAAATTTCTGCCCTGCTAGAGTTGACCCGGTCAACTGTAAGTGCTGTTATTGGGAAGTGGAAACGTCTAAGAGCCACAAAGACTCAACCGTGAAGTGGGAGGCCACACAAGCTCAAAGAACGGGACCGCCAAGTGCTGAAGTCCAAGTGGTTGCAACACTCACTACTGAGTTCCAAACTGCCTCTGGAAGCAACGTCAGCACAATAACTGTTAGTCGAAATCTTAATGAAATGGGTTTTCATGGTCGAGTAGCCGCACACAAGCCTAAGATCACCAAGCGCAATCCCAAGCGTCGGCTGGAGTGTTGTAAAGCTCGCCACCATTGGACTCTGGAGCAGTGGAAACACGTTCTCTGGAGTGATGAATAAAGCTGAACCATCTGGCAGTCTGACAGACGAATCAGTTGTATATTGACAACTGTAGAGTTTGGTGGAGGAGGAATAATGGTCTCGGGCTGTTTTTCATGGTTCAGCCTAGGCCCCTTAATTCCAGTGAAGGGAAATCTTAACGCTACAGTATACAATGACATTCTAGATGATTCTGTGCTACCAACTTTGTGACAGCACTTTGGGGAAGGCCCATTCCTGTTTCAGCATGACAATTCAACTGTGCACAAAGCAAGGTCCGTACAGAAATGGTTTGTCGAGATGGGTGTGGAAGAACATGACTGGCCTGCACAAAGCCCTGACCTTAACACCATCAAATACTTTTTGGATGAATTGGAACGACGACTGCGAGCCAGGCCTAATCATCACACAACATCAGTGCCCAACCTCACTAATGCTCTTCTGGGAAATCCCACAGCAATGTTCTAACTACTAGTGGTAAGCTTTCCCAGAAGAGTGGAGGCTGTTATAGCAGCAAAGGGGGTACGGACTCCATATTAATGTCCATGATTTTGGAATGAGATGTTCGACAAGCAGGTGTCCACATACTTTTGGTAATGTAGTGTAGTTTCAGAAACTTGGTTTCTAGGGACGCTGTCCATGGTTCTGAAACAGTGCACGTCTGGCCTATACATAGGACAAATGAATGCCAGATCGAAACATTGCATTGGGGCGCTGTTCATGGATATGAAAACAGTGCTGAACATTGTAGCAAAGACATTGATACTGTAGATCAGAATAGAAACCACAATGACATTGTTTCGATTGGTCACAGCATCGACAGCTATTTAAACTGAATTGCACATTTCCATGGGGCAGAGAACTTGGTTTCTTCATCGAAACTCAGTGTTGCTTATCTCAAAATGTGTGTCTTCTTTTTGTCTTCTTTTATTACGATTTACTCTAGCTTCAGTTTGCAATTTCCATCAGTGCCTCAGCTATGGTGGAACTGCAAATCAAACCACACCTTATTCAGTAATCCTCTAGGGGTGGTGGGTCTCAAGGCTTCGAACTAGCAGAGGATTTTTTTAGGTCCTGCTACATTATAGCTGGGTTGTTGCTGGTTCTGTCCCTGCCCTCCCAGCTGTTTTATGATACCAGCAAAGGCATTGTTTGAGTTCAGAAACTCAGTATCTCTCATCAGGCACCAAGACTGGTTTTGGTCTGCCCGCAGTCTGCAAAGCTGCTGATTCCATATCGGTCTCTTTTAGCAGTCCTTGCGGTGGTGTAGAAACTCCAGAGAATATTACCCATCTCCTGTTTTGAAACAGTTGCCAGATCGATGTATATCCCCTTTTTTGACAGACATTTCAGAAAGTACTTCCCTGCTCAGTTGGTTTGTCTTGATGTAGCTTTTTCATTTCTCTCCTTATCTATGTCGTCCATAGCAGCGCTACTGATTAACACTAGGCTCAGGTTGCTGGTCCACTTGCTCTTCTTCTTGTTTCATTTCTTTCATATCCTCCTCCTAGTTGTTAAAGTAGTAGTGGTAGTGCATTGCTAGGTAACAACGTAAATGATGCCACTTCATATGAATTTGGTGTTGTGTATGTTGTCTCATATATCATGGGCAGGATAGGTTATAACAATGGGCATTCCAAACCTCCCGTTGTATAAATTAAAATATTTAGAAAAGGACATGAATTATAATATACATGTATTGCAAGCAGATTGAGCTGACTCCTGTGCCAAAGTAGGACACACTTTAATAAAATTCTCGCTGCGCTGTCTGCCCATTAAAATCAGGTGTGAGCTCCGTTCTCTGTGAGCTCCATAATTTTTTTTAATTTTTTTTTTTTTTTTTTTTTTTTATTTTATTTTTTTTTTGAATTTTACCCCTTTTTCTCCCCAATTTCGTAGTATCCAATTGTTGTAGTAGCTACTATCTTGTCTCATCGCTACAACTCCCGTACGGGCTCGGGAGAGACGAAGGTTGAAAGTCATGCGTCCTCCGATACACAACCAACCAAGCCGCTGCTTCTTTAACACAGCGCACATCCAACCCGGAAGCCAGCCGCACCAATGCGCCGGAGGAAACACCGTGCACCTGGCCACCTTGGCTAGCGTACACTGCTCCCAGCCCGCCACAGGAGTCGCTGGTGCGCGATGAGACAAGGACACCCCTACCGACCAAGCCCTCCCTAACCCGGGCGACGCTAGGCCAATTGTGCGTCGCCCCACGGACCTCCCGGTCGCGGCCGGTTACGACAGAGCCTGGGCGCGAACCCAGGACTCTGATGGCACAGCTGGCGCTGCAGTACAGCGCCCTTAACCACTGCGCCACCCGGGAGGCGAGCTCCATAATTTTAACACTGACTGCAGAGGTCTAGACAGTTCTTCTACTCTCAATCTCTACACTCATCAAAGCGTATTAGTCCAAACTCTCCAACAGACTATGTGCTTTGGTAGACTTTAACACAAAACAAGTTCTCATTAGTGAGTGATACCTTTTCTCAAAATGGATTTCCCCATTATATTAATACATATGCAGTTCCATATCTCCAGAGTAGCTCAGGCTAGTCAGGGTCACAAACATATGCAGGTCAAGATACAATGTTTATTTGATACCAACAGAGCACAGGTCATCGGAAAAATAATATGTAGGTGTATTCATTAAAAAAAATATTGTTTTGACAGTGCTGGTTGAAAAGTGACAACCAGCTCTTGTTTAGCTAACAGTAGACACATATTCACTTCAAAGGAGGAATTAAGCTGGACAAAGGAACTGCTTCATTTAAATAAATTCACCATGGGGAGAATATCTTTCTAAGTTTTCTGACATTTCATTCATATCCACCGTCAAGAGATTAGGATCAATTGTAGTTTAGAATATTAGAAGAAAGGAAAAGTTCATTAAAGGAAAAATGTAAGGAAATATTACTGATGCTTTATGCAAGTCTTCAGAGACAGAATAGGGGATACGCCAATCGATAGACACATCAGTAATAATAAAAATTTACAATTAAATAGTCATGACGTTGCTCTGATATTTAGAATGCAAATGCACCAAGGCCAATGCAACTGTATTTATCCACAGTGGTAGATCAGTACTAGTTTCATGGCTCTATTTTCAACAATCTAACGCATTAATAAATCTAAGTGCTGATGGTAGCGCTATAGGTACAGGAGTGTGTCAGAAATATATTTGCTATTTTTACAGCAAGAATTATGAGGGCAATAGCTAGCGGTGATGTGAAAGGGCAGGGTTTTAATTAATAAACACGTTTTAGCTGTAATAAGGGCTTGGCCAATCACTGGAAAATCGAGGCGTTCCATGGCTTAAGACGGCATGTGTTTGTCTCAAGTTCTGTAGGTCAATAGCAACATTTTGCTATATATGTTTGGTGACAGTCAACATTATTGTCATTTTCTTCAACGAGTTCAGGCCTTTATGCATTGCACTTCTCCCCCCCAAAATGTTACTAGGCTCCCGGAAATTGTATTGTATGTCTGAGGCACATTCTCAATAAGCAAGATATAGCCTAGGTCTACCATTGATATGACCTTCTAGGGTTGAAAAATGTGAATATATTTGTAGGAGCCCTCTTTTGTAATCACTCTATGGAAATTGGGGTGGATAGAGGCCTAATGAAGTATGCACTGCAAGTAATCTTATGTGAATTGTGAATAATGCAAAAGCATGATGGAAAAAGCCTCACAAGTAGACCATTTAGAAACCTTTTATGGATATGTTACTTGGCTAATGCATGGCGAGGATAAGAAATACACCAGACACATTGTTGTTGAACCAGCTTTCGTTATAGTAGGTTAAGGACAGCCTACTATGGGCTTGTTTTTTAATAAAACAAAATGGAAGATATTACAGGAAAATAACTAAAATGTATCTAAATATGAGTGTCACCGGATTATCTCATGTCTTGTTCGATGATGGGTATAATTAGCCTACATGGTGGGTTTTTATGCACATTCAAAATAATTACAGGAGCTGGCAACAAATGTTGACAATAGCCTACATATATAAGAAGGTAGTGTCCACTCACTGATTTGCTGCTCCCAAATGTGTTATTTTAATAAAGCTTTGGCGATTAAGAATTATTTCAGTCTAATGAGCCAAGCTCAAAATCTTTATTCTTGAACACTTGACGAAATAAATGGGCAGGACAAAAAAAAACAGCCTTCACTGAGAGTAGGGGAGGCTATGCTTGTTTTTTAATCAAATTAAACGAAATGGGAAAAATAAATATTAAAAAACAGTCTTTGAACAGGTCGAAATTGCAAATGAGCATGCATTTGACAAATGCATTGAATTAATAATATATTGCCAACTGAAAATTGAGCCCGCAGACATAAGTGGATATGGGTATGTGGACTGCGGTGTGAAGGGTTGAGAGAAGCTCGCCTCGTAGGGGACTACTTCCTAACTACTGCCGAACTGTGGTGGTCTTTCTGGAGCTTATAGCTACCGAAGTATCACTCAGGTGGGTGCTGCACTTCAGTAGTGGACAATCCAGCCTACCTACAGAGGTGGAGGAGGAGACAATGAACAAGGTGCAGATAAAGAGCTCCGGGCCTGTCTAAGTAACTGACTGACCCTGCTCCCTC
Source organism: Oncorhynchus clarkii lewisi (assembly GCF_045791955.1). Taxonomy (NCBI): domain Eukaryota; kingdom Metazoa; phylum Chordata; class Actinopteri; order Salmoniformes; family Salmonidae; genus Oncorhynchus; species Oncorhynchus clarkii. The sequence goes on along the minus strand of NC_092147.1, from coordinate 36,623,108 downwards.
TCTGTGCCATCGAATCTCCCCCCGCTTAATACTGCCCAGCCTTTCTGAACTGCCTGGCTTAAGAAAATATTTTGATCTGAAGCTGTGGAAGAACATTGCCCAAGTCCTGTCAGATCTTTATATTTGGGTGCGTTCGTAAATTCACTCTGTTGAATATGACTGGTGTCAGTCGGCAACAAAACGTAATTAAATTGTTTCCAGCAGAAAGTTACAGTCACCAACGCTCTAGATAATATAAAAACAGCCTAACCAGCTCTGCTATGTGAGCGTTTGAGGAAATTAAGCATATGTTGCGGGTCACTACTTCCCAGGAGTGCCGTTTGAACAAATTCTTTACATTTTTTAAATCAAAATTCCAGAAATGCCTTCTTGAACATGTGAACTTTCATGTGCCTTAATAACAAACTTTTAAACCATCTGTAAATACCAATAAAATTGTTAAATTACCAGCCTAGTTGGTTTAGCCAAGGAAAAGTCGGCAACCTTCCCACTAGCCATGATTGGCTGAGATAATGAGTGGGTGGACATGCCAAGAGATGAGTTTGGATTGGTCTGCCATATAGCACGTTTCTGTCTATTTGAGCTGGTCAGTATGTTTAGGTAATCCTTTCTAAAGCAGTTTTTTAATGTATTGTGTATTAAAACTACATAAGTGTTGCTCTCCACTTTCTGGAGGACTGAGTTTTGAAATCAGTGGAATTTGAGTATGATAGCTTCTGGATTGCATCTTCAAACGAAGGGCAACCATGGCATCCGACAAGAGACGCGTCCAACCGTGAATGATGTATACGGCTAAAATAGTCTGTCTAGCTACATTATCAGATATTACATGTTTCTAATTTTGACAAAAAGACTAAAAAAGTAACTAGCCAAGCTAATGGTAGCTGGCTGGCTCGCTAGCTAACGTTACGTCTTTGACGTTATTATTCATTTCTCAGAGTTATTTGCTTAGCTGGCTATATTGAACCTGGTTGGTTTTCTACCTGCAGATTCATGCAGGGTAGTAATGTCATGAGTTGTGATTATGGTTCATTGTTTACCTAGCAAGCTAGCTAACATTAGCTGGCCAGCTCGCAAGCTAACGTTAGGTCTATAACCTTATTATTAATTTCTCAGAGCTATTTGCTTAGCTAGCTATAGCCTAATGTTAGCTAGCTAACATTGAACCTGGTTGGTTAGCTACCTGCAGATTCATGCAGGGTAGTAACGTCATGAGTTGTGATCACGGTTAGTTTTTACCTAGCTAGCTAGCTACATGTCTTAACAAAAGACTCCAATATGCAAGTAACCATTTCGGGTGTGCTTTCGATTTCAGAGCACTCGAGTCTGAGTGTGCCAGAAAGCGTAGAATAACTGATGAATTTACAAATGCTCAACAGCCATTGAATATGGCCGGTGTCAGTAAACGTCAGTAAACTTATTGGCCAGAGTGTTCGCTGTGCGCTCTGAACGTGAAACGCTCTGAATTTACGACTGGACAATCTGAGAGCACAGTTGCAGTCACCAATGCCCTGGATAACATAACAGCCTAACCAGCTTTGCTAGGTCGAGTAATGTTCAGTGAACTGTTTTCTCTCACTTAGATGTCTGGAAGTAGCTAGCAAGTCAACTTGGGTGCTTGGCTGCTGTCAACCCTTAAGAGTGTGTGACTGATGCTGAATGGGTGTAGACAAAGAAGGGCTCTCCAATAGTAGTACCAAGACATTCAAAAGCCTTATTCTCAAAAGTGAGTTTACAAGTTTATGAACTTTCAAAGCAAAATTACTTTCCCATTGTTCCTCAACTGTAGTGTATAATATACCATTTTGTAGCTTTAAGTCAAAATGTAAAATTTTGCTACATTTGTGTCTGGAAGTAGCTAGCAAGCTAGCCAAATTTAGCCAGTTAGCTTTGGTGCTTGACTATTGTTGGGAGGTCAGAATGTTAAGATCAATCCTACTCCTCGACCACAGCGTCCAGTGTGCGCTCTGAACGGTCCGAGAGCGAAACACTCTGAATGTACAAACGGAAAATCTGACAAAGCTCTGAATTTATGAATGGCCAAGGTGCACTCTGGGCGCACTCTGGCACTCCAGAGAGCATTTACGAACACACCCTTTGTTTTCTTTGTTTTTACAGCATCTTTGTAATGGACAGCAGTACTTAGAATAATAATATTATTATTATATAGTTTGTTTTGATGTTTCTTTGATATATTAGCTCAGTAGTACTGTAATAAAAAAAATGACACAGTGGGAAGTTGAAGTTAGGAGAGAGAAAGATGAGTTTGAAGAGGAGAAAGAGTTTGCACTGATACTGTATCAGCAGGAATATTTGCAAAGCAGCATGGTGCAAATTACATTTCAACAGCTGAATCCCAATTTGTTGGGTAAAGCTTTGAGGATGGCCCCAGCAGGGTTCCTATTGTATTCCTTTCTGCCAGAATGCAGCGTGTTCGATCCCCATCATCTCCCTCCCTGTTACGTTATGGATAAAATCTCATTATATTACTCAACCATGAGCTACTAATCATCCAACTGTTGACCTGTACCCTCCAGAGATGCTGCTTTGAAATTAAACAGACATTTACAATAAATGTGTATATTTACAGTAGTGCTCGGTAAAGTCACATGATAACAAAATATATTAAAGAAAACAGTTAAATCACAGTAGGTTTAGACTCTGGTCAGCCTACAGCCATTGTACTTGTCAATTGCACCACATGTATTAACTGTGCCATCCTGCAGGTGTCCAAGTTCATTTGGGAATAACTTCACTTCATGAGACTGTTCATTACATTGTTCCCTCACAGGGTAAGTCTGATAAGAGAGTAATCAGTAGTTAATTACAGAGAAGATCTCATTGAGGGGTACAATTTAGATGTGTTAGACAGACTGATTAAACAGCTTACACTTCACATGCTTTTATGTCAACTGTTAAGACATTACAGGCAAACATTATGTTAGATATTCTCAATTACAGGAGATCATATTAAAATCCTTCAAGAGGTTCGCCATTGGATTGTGACTACCACTGATCAGAATAGTACTTAAAATGTCATTATAGTTAGTGAGTGTAGCCCTGTATTTGGAGGTCTGGTTGAGGAAGTCACTACAGCGGGAGGCATAAGGACAGAACACTGGTGTGGCAACCTGGACTCAGGGGTAGACATAACATAATAAAAGTAAATCTCTCCCTCCATTTAGTATGATATACTGTTGAAGTCGGATGTTTGCATACACTTAGGTTGGAGTCATTAACTTCTTATGGGCAGGTGGGATGGTAGCTGGCCAACATCCGGTGAAATTGCAGTGCGCGAAATTCAAACTACAGAATTATAAATATTTCACTTTCATAAAATCACAAGTGAAATATATCAAAATAAAGCTTAACTTCTTGTTAATCCAGCCGCTGTGTCAGATTAAAAAAATGCTTTACAGCGAAAGCATACCATGCGATTATCAGAGGACATCGCCCCGCATTCAAAAGCATGAAAAACATATTTCAACCAGGCAGGTGTGCCACGAAAGTCAGAAATAGCGATATAATGAATGCCTTACCTTTGATGATCTTCTTCTGTTGGCACTACAAAAGGTCCCAGATACATCACAAATGGTCCTTTTGTTTGATAATGTCCTTCTTTATATCCATAAAACTGAAGAGCTGAAGAGCTGTCGCGCTTCAGTCAATAATCCAACCAGTTTCCCTTCCATCAAAATGCATACAAAATGAATCCCAAACGTTGCTAAGAAACCTTTCCAAACAAGTCAAACAATGTTTATAATCAAACCTTGGGTACCCTAATGCGTAAATAAACGATCAAATTTAAGATAGAGAATCATTGTCTTTACCGGAGAAAAATACCAAAGAACGCGCTCTCTTCCACGCACTTGGAAACACTACAGCCAAAATGGGAGCCACTTAGAAAAACTACAATTTCTGACTAAATTTTCATAAAACTAGCATGAAACTCTTTCTAAAGACTGTTGACATCTAGTGGATGCCCTAGGAACTGCAAGCTTGGTGGATTTCGCCTTAAAATTAAAATAATAGCCATTGAAAATAGTGGTAGGCTGAATTTGTTATGGGGGGGATGGTTTGTTCTCGGGGTTTCACCTGCCATATAAGTTATGTTATACTCACAGACATTATTTTTAACCGTTTTAGAAACTTTAGAGTGTTTCTATCCAGATCTACCAATTATATGCATATCCTAGCTTCTGGGCCTGAGTAACAGGCAGTTTACTTTGGACACGCTTTTCATCCGGATGTGAAAATACTGCCCCCTACCCAAGAGAGATTAAAACTCATTTTCAACCACTCCACAAATTTCTTGTTAACAAACGATAGTTTTGGCAAGTCGGTTAGGACATCTACTTTGTGCATGACACAAGTCATTTTTCAAACAATTTTTTACAGACAGATTATTTCACTTATAATTCAATGTTTCACAATTCCAGTGGGTCAGAAGTTTACATACACTAAGTTGACTGTGCCTTTAACCTCTCTTGGGTAGCAGGCAGTATTTTGCATTTTGGATGAATGAGGTGCCCAATGTAAACTGCCTGTTACTCCAGCCCAGAAGCTAGGATATGCATATGCATGGTAGTATTGGGTAGTTTCTGACTTTTGTAATTCCTTTACTTAGTTGTAAAATGTTTGTATGCTTTTGTAAGCGGGGCACTGTCCTCAGATAATCGCATGGTTGCTTTCACAGGAAAACCTTTTTCGAAATCTGACACAGCGGCTGGATTAACAAGAAGTTCATCTTTAAGCCGATGTATAACACTTGTATTTTTATGAATGTTTAATTTGACTATTTCTTTATTTTGAATTTGGCGCGTTTCAATTTCACCGGGTGTCAGCCAAGACCTCAGAAAATAAATTGTAGACCTCCACAAGTCTGATTCATCCTTGGGAGCAATTTCCAAATGCCTGAAGGTACCACGTTCATCTGTACAAACAATAGTGTGCAAGTATAGCACCATGGGACCACATGGCCGTTATATCGCTCAGGAAGGAGACGTCTTCTGTCTCCTAGAGATGAATGTACTTTAGTGCAAGAAGTGAAAATCAATCAAAAAACAACAGCAATGTCATGAATACCACAGAAGATGGTGCCTCTTCCTGTTCGGGCGGCGCTCGGCGGTCGTCGTCGCCGGCCTACTAGCTGCCACCGATTCCCTTTTTCATTTAGTTTTGATTAGTTGCAGTTGTTTTCTGTTATTTGATATGTGTGATTTCTCTGGAAGTATTTTGTTCTCGAACCGTTTCGTCCTGTTGTTTTGGACTGGGTCTTATTGCGTCCATGTGTGTGGCGTTGACCGACACTGTGGTTTTGGGAATAAACATTCCACATATCAACTACCCTGCTCTCTGCGCCTGACTCCTCCACCCACTACTTCTAGAAGTACATGACAAGCAAAGGACCTTGTGAAGATGCTGGATTAAACAGGTACAAAAGTATTTATATCCACAGTTAAATGGGTCCTATATCGTTATAATCTGAAAGGCCGCTCAGCAAAGAAGAAGCCACTGTTCCAAAACCACCAAAAAAAGCCAGACTACGGTTTGCAACTGCACACGGGGACAAAGATTGTACTTTTTGGAGATATGTCCTCTGGTCTGATGAAACAAAAATAGAACTGTTTGGCCATAATGACCATCATTAGGTTTGGAGGAAAAAGGGGGAGGCTTGCAAGCTGAAGAATACCATCCCAACCGTGAAGCACGAGGGTGGCAGCATCATGTTGTGGGGGTGCTTTGCTGCAGGAGGGACTGGTGTTCTTCACAAAATAGATGGCATCATGAGGAAAGGAAAACTATGTGGATGTATTGAATCAACATCTCAAGACATCAGTCAGGAAGTTAAAACTCGGTCGCAAATGGGTCTTACAAATGGACAATGACCCCAAGCATACTTCCAAAGTTGTGGCAAAATGGCTTTAATTTTAAGGACAACAAAGTCAAGGTATTGGAGTGGCCATCAAAGCCCTGACCTCATTCCTATAGAAAATGTGTAGGCAGAGCGGAAAAAGCGGGTGCAAGCAAGGAGGCCTACAAACCTGACTCAGTTACACCAGCTCTGTCAGGAGGAATGGGACAAAATTCACCCAATTTATTGTGGGACGCTTGTGGAGGCTACCCGAAACGTTTGACCCAAGTCAAACATTTAAAGGCAATGCTACCAAATACTAATTGAGTGTATGTAAACTTCTGACCCACTTGGAATGTAATGAAAGAATTATAAGCTGAAACAAATCATTCTCTCTACTTTTACTCTGACATTTCACATTCTTAAAATAAAGTGGTGATCCAAACTGACCTAAGACAGGACATTTTTTCTAGGATTAAACGTCAGGAATTGTGAAAAACTGTGTTTAAATGTATTTGGCTAAGCTGTATGTAAACGTCCGACTTCAAATCTTTACCTTTAAAGAGATTTGTGGATGTCCATATCATTTTGCATGATATGCTATGAATTACAAATTGTATGATATGTTTCGAATAGCACCTTGTACAATTTGTTCCGAATTTCAATTTGTACATTTTGTTACAAAATGTGTAAATGATTAATATGTTATGAATTCCAATTTGTTGTAGCTAGCGTAAGTTAGGTGGCTAATGCTAATGTTTGCTGGGTGGATAATAGTAGCTAGGCTAGGAGTTAGGGTTAAGGGGTAGGCTAGGGGATGGGTTAGCTAACATGCTAAGTAGTTGCAATGTAGATAAAAAGTAGAAAGTAGTTGCAAAGTTAAAATGCTAAAAATGTCTCTGATGACATTCAAACATGAAACCTTTTGGTTGCCAGATGTTCGCATTATACATCTACCCATCCACCCCGACCAACCACCCTACTTTCGTTTTTTTGCCTTAAGTAACTTTCTGTCTTATGTAAGCATACCAAACATAACATATCAACATAATTTAAGTGTCTAGGATTTACATTAACTTGTTACGTCTAGTCTATGAGACCAGACTTGGTGGGGAAAAGAAATGCTGTTTCTAGATGGTTCTAAAAACCATGTCAACCCCCCGATGGGGACAGCACCCAAATGGAATGCAGTCATCTGGCTCTGACAAAAAGAAATAAGTTAAGGCCCCGAAAAGGACTGCTTTATTTTTATATTGTTCCCATGACAAAATGGACCTTGGGCAACTCCAAACCCATCCACACAAGCATCTTCAATGGCTGTCTCACCCCCTAGGGATGACATAAAGCATTGAGAGAGAGAGAGATTCTCTGTCAGACCTGGGCCTTGACAGTAAATCTCAGTAAGACAAAAATAGTGGTGTTCCAAATAAGGTCCAGTTGCCAGGACCATGAATACAAAATTCAATCTAGACACCGTTGCCCTAGAGCACACAAAAAACTATACATACCTTGGCCTAAACATCAGCACCACAGGTAACTTCCGTAAAGCTGTGAACGACCTGAGAGACATGGCAAGAAGGGCCTTCTATGCCATCAAAAGGAGCATAAAATTCGACATACCAATTAGGATCTGACAAAAATATATATATAGTTATAGAACCCATTATGGTTGTGAGGTCTGGGGTCTGATCACCTACCAAGAATTCACAAAATGTGACAAACACCGAATTGAGACTGCATGTAGACTTCAGCAAAACTGTCCTCTGTGTACAAATAATGCATGCAAATAATGCATGAGGTTAAGAATTAGGCCGATACTCGCTAAATATCAAAATCCAGAAAAGAGACGTTAAATTCTACAACCAACTAAAAGGAAGCGATTCCCAAACATTCCATAACAAAGCCATAATATACAGAGAAATTAACATGGAGAAGAGTCCCCTATCCAAGCTGGTCCTGGTGCTCTGTTCACAAACACAAACAGACCACACAGAGCCCCAGGACAGCAACACGATTAGATCCAACCAAATCATGAGAAAACATAAAGATAATTACTTGACACATTGGAATGAAAAACTGAGCAAATTAGAATGCTATTTGGCCCTAAACAGAGAATACACAGTGGCAGAATACCTGACCACTGTGACTGACCCAGAATTAAGGAAATCTTTGACTATGTACAGACTCAGTGAGCATAATCTTGCTATTGAGAACAGCCGCCAAAGGCAGACTTGGCTCTCAAGAGAAGACAGGCTATGTGCACACTGCCCACAAAATGAGGTGAAACCTTTCTAACCTGACAAATGTATGAGTAGAGACACATATTTCCCTCAGGTTACACAGACCCACAAAGAATTAAAACGCATCCAATTTTGATAAACCCCCATATATATTGAGTAAAATACCACAGTGTGCAATCACAGCACACAAGAAAAGGGCAACCAGTGAAGAACAAACATAATTCTAAATACAACATATAATTGTTTATTTATTTTCCCTTTTGTACTTTAACTATTTGCACATCATTAGAACACTGTATATAGACATAATAGGACATTTCAAATGTGTAATGCTTACTGTTAATTCTTTATAGTTTTTTAAACTTTTTGTTTATCATCTATTTTACTTGCTTTCCCATGCCTGAAATTGAGAATTGAGAGAGAGTGAGAGAGACACACAGAGAGACCAGGTGCAGACATTCCCCTCTCAGTAAAATACTGCCCTGAAGGAACAAAAGATAAGGCTGGACCCAATAGACATGTCTTATGTATTTTTTACTTGTAAGACTGTTCTAAGACAGATGGAATCTTATGGACCATGTGCTTGATTTGTTTAATCCTATCCCTATTATATATTTCCTTAGAAGCCACCATTCCCCAAGTGGTCCAATGCTTTTAACCAGACTTTTATTCAATAATTTCTTATTTTTTAAGTAAGATATTTTCAATCACTGCTAGGTTCATCTACAGTAAGCCTTGTGTCTGTTGTAATTTGAATCAAAAGTAGGTAATTAGAATCACAAGATTGTTATAGTCAGAGAGGATTAACATGATTGACACAAGTAACTGACATGAAATGATAGAGAAAATACAAGAAAGAGATGTCCAAAACCAAGTTCACAAGTATAGTCACCTCCCAAATTATTGGCACACATAAAGATTATTTAAAAAAAGACTGAACAACATAAATAATACAATATTAAGCTACAGTGCCTTGCGAAAGTATTCGGCCCCTTTGAACTTTGCGACCTTTTGCCACATTTCAGGCTTCAAACATAAAGAGCATTTGTGAACAGCAGTTTTCAGTTCTTTCCACAGATTCTCGATTGGATTCAGGTCTGGACTTTGACTTGGCCATTCTAACACCTGGATATGTTTATTTTTGAACCATTCCATTGTAGATTTTGCTTTATGTTTTGGATCATTGTCTTGTTGGAAGACAAATCTCCGTCCCAGTCTCAGGTCTTTTGCAGACTCCATCAGGTTTTCTTCCAGAATGGTCCTGTATTTGGCTCCATCCATCTTCCCATCAATTTTAACCATCTTCCCTGTCACTGCTGAAGAAAAGCAGGCCCAAAGCATGATACTGCCACCAACATGTTTGACAGTAGGGATGGTGTGTTCAGCTGTGTTGCTTTTACGCCAAACATAACGTTTTGCATTGTTGCCAAAAAGTTCAATTTTGGTTTCATCTGACCAGAGCACCTTCTTCCACATGTTTGGTGTGTCTCCCAGGTGGCTTGTGGTAAACTTTAAACAACACTTTTTATGGATATCTTTAAGAAATGGCTTTCTTCTTGCCACTCCTCCATAAAGGCCAGATTTGTGCAATATACGACTGATTGTTGTCCTATGGACAGAGTCTCCCACCTCAGCTGTAGATCTCTGCAATTCATCCAGAGTGATCATGGGCCTCTTGGCTGCATCTCTGATCAGTCTTCTCCTTGTATGAGCTGAAAGTTTAGAGGGACGGCCAGGTCTTGGTAGATTTGCAGTGGTCTGATACTCCTTCCATTTCAATATTATCGCTTGCACAGTGCTCCTTGGGATGTTTAAAGCTTTGGAAATCTTTTTGTATCCAAATCCGGCTTTAAACTTCTTCACAACAGTATCTCGGACCTGCCTGGTGTGTTCCTTGTTCTTCATGATGCTCTCTGCGCTTTTAACGGACCTCTGAGACTATCACAGTGCAGGTGCATTTATACGGAGACTTGATTACACACAGGTGGATTGTATTTATCATCATTAGTCATTTAGGTCAACATTGGATCATTCAGAGATCCTCACTGAACTTCCGGAGAGAGTTTGCTGCACTGAAAGTGAAGGGGCTGAATAATTTTGCACGCCCAATTTTTCAGTTTTTGATTTGTTAAAAAAGTTTGAAATATCCAATAAATGTCGTTCCACTTCATGATTGTGTCCCACTTGTTGTTGATTCTTCACAAAAAAATACAGTTTTATATCTTTATGTTTGAAGCCTAAAATGTGGCAAAAGGTCGCAAAGTTCAAGGGGACCGAATACTTTCGCAAGGCACTGTATATTGTCTGCTCTAAACATTTTGACAATTATTTTATTTCATACTAATACAATGGCAGTCAAAAACGTGATTTATTTTAATATATATATATATATATATACATATATTTCCACGCTATGAGGTTGGAAAAATACTGTGAAAGTGTGAAAATTATGATAGTGACCTTTTCGTGTAAGAGCTGTTTGAAAAGACCACCTGAAATTTCAGCCTGTTGTGGTGGGATGGAGTTTTGGCCTGCCTGGTGACATCAATTGGTCTATTAATATTAACCAAACAGAGATTCATTTTAAAAGTAACATGTTAATGCAGATTCAATTTTGTTTTATTTGAATTACATGATTCTTTAGGGGTGCCAATAATTTTGACATCTATCTATTTGAGAAAAAACAGTATTTCCTGTTAAACAAAATCTCTTTCTCTGAGCAATTGTATTAGTATAAAATAATATAATTTATATTTCTTTGCATTCAATATAGCTCAGTATTTGTATTATTTATTTTATCAAGGGTGCCAACCATTTTGGAGGTGACTATGCTTTAAGGACTTTAATCAAAGCAATCGTTTTTTTAATCTCTTCCCTTTGTAGTGCTGCAATACTTCAGCCAATACTGATAGAATGTAATTTCAGTGAAGCAGACATTTACGAGTGTGATGCATGAAATGGAGTTGGGTTGTGCAGTGTATCACAATGGATATCATCAATCAAGTGGCAATATCATTTATATTTTAAATACTCATGAAATATACATGTTCTGATGTAGAATGCCAACCAAAAACCACACAGGTGATAAAAGTAATCAAAGATTCTCCCCGGAGAGGCAGGCTGGTGGTGGAGAGCCCAGTATCACAGATGAGTGGAGTGTCTCCAGGGTTGATCTCCCCACAGTCAGCTAGAGGTTGAAAACCAAGGTGGAAATGAAGAGTTCTATCAGTCTATGCAGCACCCATGGGGAATAGCCTTTATTACATGGAAAGTTCTAGAAGATGATTCTCAGTGAGAAACACCCAGCTCAATGGAGACTTGGAGTCGGAGGATGTCCCATACAATCTTATAGGGATATATTTTTGTAATCTGGGATGCTTTGGATACATCATTTTTGGGGGGGATACATGCCAAAATTATCTCAGTGAAAAGTGTGTTATGTAGTGAGTTGATGATTATGTTACGCATTTGCAGTATTACAGTATAACTTTTCTGATTAAAACCTTTTTAACCATGCTAAAAACAGCATGCTAACGTGAACACAACCATCTATCATCTACTCTATTTGCCATCAACCTCCTAAACTCATTCTCAAAATGTCTTTGAAATTGGAGCAGGTGTACTGTTTTACTGTGTCGCCTAGCTGGGCTGAAACAAGAGGAACAGCCTAGTCCCATGGCACTCCTATAATTTATGTGGAGAATATTAAACACCAAGCGCTATTGATCTCCCTCTCTTTATGTGACGTCCTCCTGCTGGGAATAGCTGCTGAGGCCTTGTTAGGCACCCACCAGAGGAAGGAGAGATCCTGTCACAATTTTTTTCAGAGGGACCTCAACACTTTGGTCTCGTTGTATCCGCAATGTCAAACCCTACACATTAAGCCCTCATCTTTTTTTTACAGGCTCAGTCTATATTTATTGTGCATAAATGTAGACTGTGGGGAAAAGGGAGAGATTATCTATTGTAGATATGGTACAATGTCAGAAGTGGTAAATATAGTAAAATATAGCTACAGGTGAACTGTAACGATACACTGCTTTGGAGTTAGGGAGATGAAAATGTTCCAAAATATCAGCTAAATATGGATACCATTAAAAGCAATATCAAGTCATGTTTATTCAGGGAAGGGATTATATGTCAGTGAAAAAAAGTAAATAGTAAACACTTCAAAATGCATAGATGAATTTAATATAATGCAGGATACTGTTTACCCATTTTGGTTATCCGAAGCCCATTACCGGTCGCCATTTAAGATTTATCCAGAGTGCATGAAGCTTTACAGGCTCTGGAACTCACTTTTTGTGTGTCTGTACATTACTATTCATATTTTTAACAACTTTAACTTCTACTTTACTACATTCCTAGTAAAAATATTGTACTTTTTACTCTACACATTTTCGCTGACACCCAAAAGTACTCATTAATAGCAGGACAGGAACATGGTCGAATTCACACACTTATCAAGAGAACATCCCTGGTCATCCCTACTGCCTCTGATCTGGCAGACTCACTTAATGCAAATGTTTTGTTTGTAAATTATGTCTGCATTTTTTACTGTGCCCCTGGCTATCTGTAAATTGAAAAAAAAAGATTTTGTGCCATTTGGTTTGCTTAATATTAGCAATCTGAAAATGTTATGCTTTTACTTTTGATACTTAAATATATTTTTGAATTACATTTACTTTTGATTCATACAGTAAGTATATTTAAAACCAAATACTTTTAGACTTTTACACAATTAGCATTTTATTGGGCGACTTTCACCTTTACGTGAGTCATTTTCTATGAAGCCATCTTAACTTTTACTCGTCAGGCAATTGGGTACTTTTTCCACCACTATTTGAGATACTCTTTAAAGTTTCAGAAGTTATCGGGAGATGGGCAGGGACTTCGCTGTCCTGACATTACGGTGAAAATTGTTACATCATCGGCATGCTAGGACAGAGAATAGCTGAGGATGAGCGGGAACTGCCCTTCCATTAGGGTGGCAGGGCCAAGAGACCAGAGGTGGCAGAACGTAGTGTTTCAGTTGGGGTGTAGGGTTTGACCACAGTTCCCATTGCTGCTGCATAGGCAAGCACCAAGGTCTTGAAGATTATGTGAGCTTCGACTGGAAGCCAGTGGAGTGTGCAGAAGAGCGTGGTGGCATGGGAGAACTTGGGAAGGTTGAACACCAGGCACCAGAGGTTTGAAGGCACAAGTGGGGAGCCCAGTCAACAGAGAGTTGCAGTAGTGTAGACGGGAAATGACAAGTGCCTAGATCAGTACCTGCTCTGCTTCCTGTGTGAGGAAAGATTATACTCTACGGCTGTTGTAGAGCATGAACCTGCAGGAGTGAATCACTGCTTGATGTTTGCAGAGAATGACAGGGTGTTGTCCAGGGTCACGCCAAGGTTCTTTGCACTCTGGGAGGGAGAAACCCTGGAGTTATCAACTGTGATGGAGATGTCTTGGAGCGGGCAGGCCTTCCCCAGGAGGAAGAGCAGCTTCATCGTCTTGAGATTGAGCCTGAGGTGGTGGGCCGACATCCAAGCTGAGATGTCTGCCAAGTATGCAGAGATGTGTCACCACCTGGGTATTAGAAGTGGAGAAGGAGAAAAAAAGTTGAGCACCATCCACATACAGTAGCAATGATAGGAGAGACCATGTGAGGATATCAAGAGCTTGGGATTATAAAGGTTCTAGCCGCAAAAATGATTCTGAGAAAGTTGGCTTTAATTTTTTGGTTTGAATGGTGTCAGCAATTTTTATATTGTATTATTTTGAACTTAACAACATGAATTAGGGTATTTAGAGTACTATATAGGTGTCACGGTCGTCCTCCTCTTCGTCTGAAGAGGAGAGGCGAGAAGGATCAGAGGACCAATATGCGGCGTGGTAAGTGTCCATGGTAAAATCTTTAATAAAGAAAGACTGAACACTATACAAAAGAGTAACAAAAACAATAAACCAAATTCGACCGTGAAGCTACAAAATGAGACCTGTGCTGACACAAGCCACTAACATAGACAATCACCCACAAACAAACAGTGCAACCCAGGCTACCTAAGTATGATTCTCAATCAGAGACAACCAATGACACCTGCCTCTGATTGAGAACCATACTAGGCCGAAAACATAGAAATGCCCCAAAACATAGAAAAAACAACATAGACTGCCCACCCAACTCACGCCCTGACCATAATAAATAAATACAAAACAAAGGAAATAAAGGTCAGAACGTGACAGTACCCCCCCCCAAAGGTGCGGACTCCGGCCGCAAAACCTTGACCTATAGGGGAGGGTCTGGGTGGGCGTCTGTCCGCGGTGGCGGCTATGGCGCGGGACGCGGACCCCACTTCACCATTGTCTTAGTCCGCCTCCGTGGCTTTCTCACCATGACCACCCCTCTCAATGACCCCACTGGACAGAGGGGCTGCTCGGGACAGAGGGGCTGCTCGGGACAGAGGGGCAGGTCGGGACAGAGGGGCAGCTGCTCGGGACAGAGGGGCAGCTGCTCTGGGCAGAGGGGCTCCGGCAGCGGCGCCGGGCATGCGGGAGGCTCCGGCAGAGGCGCCGGACAGGCGGGAGGCTCCGGCAGAGGCGCCGGACAGGCGGGAGGCTCCGGCAGAGGCGCCGGACAGGCGGGAGGCTCCGGCAGAGGCGCCGGACAGGCGGGAGACTCCGGCAGAGGCGCCGGACAGGCGGGAGACTCCGGCAGAGGCGCCGGACAGGCGGGAGACTCCGGCAGAGGCGCCGGACAGGCGGGAGACTCCGGCAGAGGCGCCGGACAGGCGGGAGACTCCGGCAGAGGCGCCGGACAGGCGGGAGACTCCGGCAGCGGCGCCGGACAGACAGGACCACCTGCAGGGAGGAGACAGAGAGACAGCCTGGTGCGTGGGGCTGCCACAGGAACCACCAGGCTGGGGAGACCTTCAGGAGGCTTGGGGTTAAGAGGAGGCACCTGAAAGACCGGGCTGTGGGGGAGCACTGGAGCTCTGGTGCGCAACCTTGGCACCACTTCCCCAGGCTGGACAACCACTCTAGCCCGGACCCTCCAGAGTGCAGGCACAGGTTGAACCGGGCTGTGGGTAAGCACGGGAGATCTAGTGCTTACTACACGCACCTCTCCCTTCGGCTCCATTCCCACATTCGCCCGGCACGAGCGGAGCGCGGGCAGAGGACGCACTGCACCCTCCCAGCGCCCCGGAGACACAGCACGCAGAGCCGGCGCAGGATACCCTGGACCAAAACTGCGTACCGGCGACCAGACCCGCTGAGCAGGCACCATACGCCCTGGCTCGATGC
Source organism: Oncorhynchus clarkii lewisi (assembly GCF_045791955.1). Taxonomy (NCBI): domain Eukaryota; kingdom Metazoa; phylum Chordata; class Actinopteri; order Salmoniformes; family Salmonidae; genus Oncorhynchus; species Oncorhynchus clarkii. The sequence goes on along the minus strand of NC_092147.1, from coordinate 36,607,724 downwards.
CCGCACTCGCATGACACTCTCGGGGGGCTGTCCTATAGCGCACCGGGCTATGGACACGTACTGGCGACACCGTGCGCTTAACCGCATAACACGGTGCCTGCCCAGTATCCCGCTGCTTATAATAAGCACGAGGAGTGAGCGCAAGTCTGCTACCTGGCTTAGCTCCACCCCTCGTGTGCCCCCCCCCAAATACATTTTTGGGGCTGTTTCTCGTACCTGTCGCACTGCCGTGCTGCCTCCTCATATCGCCGCCGCTCAGCTTTCGCTGCCTCCAGCTCTGCTTTGGGGCGGCGATATTCCCCAGCCTGTGCCCAGGGTCCCTCTCCGTTCAGTATCTCCTCCCATGTCCAGGAGTCCTGTGATACCGGCCGCTGTTGTTGCTGCTGCTGCTGCTGTCGTCGCTGTTTTCTACCACGCCGCTTGGTCCTTGGTTGGTGGGTGATTCTGTCACGGTCGTCCTCCTCTTCGTCTGAAGAGGAGAGGCGAGAAGGATCAGAGGACCAATATGCGTCGTGGTAAGTGTCCATGGTAAAATCTTTAATAAAGAAAGACTGAACACTATACAAAAGAGTAACAAAAACAATAAACCAAATTCGACCGTGAAGCTACAAAATGAGACCTGTGCTGACACAAGCCACTAACATAGACAATCACCCACAAACAAACAGTGCAACCCAGGCTACCTAAGTATGATTCTCAATCAGAGACAACCAATGACACCTGCCTCTGATTGAGAACCATACTAGGCCGAAAACATAGAAATGCCCCAAAACATAGAAAAAACAACATAGACTGCCCACCCAACTCACGCCCTGACCATAATAAATAAATACAAAACAAAGGAAATAAAGGTCAGAACGTGACAATAGGTAGAGGACATTGAACTGAACAAGGCTATGTCAATAGCAACATTTTGACAAAAATGCCTAGAACCTTATAGTCCCAAACTTTTGATATGACAGAGCTGAGTGACTTGGTGTAAAGAGAAAAGAGGAGAGGGCCTACAACCGAGCCCTGAGGGATACCGGTAGTGAGCCCTGAGGGACCCCAATAGTGAGAACACGTGGTGCAGACAAAGATCCTCTGTTTGAAGCAAACTTCCAGGTAGAATGCAATACAGCAGTGTGCAGAGCCTGAGATGTCCGGCCCTGAGAGGATGAAGAGGACAATCTGACTGTTCATGAGAACAGATGAGAGAGAGTCATCTTTGACAGAGCGAAGAGCCTCACTGACAGAGGAGAGTTGTCTCAGTTGAGTGAGCTGCCTTGAAGCCTGACTGGTTAAGGTCAAGAAGATCATTCTCAGAGAGATAGCGAGAGATGTGGCCATAGACAGCACGCTCAAGTGTTTTGGAAGGAAAAGAAAGAAGGGATACTGATCTGTAGTTTTTGACATCAGAGGGATTGAGTGTTGTTTTCTTGAGGAGGGGAGCAACTGGCCATCTGAAGGTACACAGCCAATGGTCAGGAATGAGTTGATGTGGGACATGAGGAATGGTAGATGGTCTCCAGATATTGTCAGGAGAAGGGAGGAGGAGATGGGGTCAAGTGGAAAGGTTGTCTGGTGGCCGGACATCACTAGTCACAGTATTTCATCTGGAGAGAGAGAGGGGAGAAAGAGGTGAATAAATATAGTGGTTCTGTGTGAGTGGACCAGTTGACTCCGTAGCGTGAGGGAATGAGGAGCGTAGGTCATCAACCTTTTTTTCAATGTGGTTGACTAAGTCGTTAGCAGAGAGGGAGTACGGAGGGAGGATTAAAAGGAAACTACCCTTTTTTTCAATTTTCACCAAAAAATGACGGACCCAAATTTACAGTGCCTTGCGAAAGTATTCGGCCCCCTTGAACTTTGCGACCTTTTGCCACATTTCAGGCTTCAAACATAAAGATATAAAACTGTATTTTTTTTTGTGAAGAATCAACAACAAGTGGGACACAATCATGAAGTGGAACAACATTTATTGAATATTTCAAACTTTTTTAACAAATCAAAAACTGAAAAATTGGGAGTGCAAAATTATTCAGCCCCCTTAAGTTAATACTTTGTAGCGCCACCTTTTGCTGCGATTACAGCTGTAAGTCGCTTGGGGTATGTCTCTATCAGTTTTGCACATCGAGAGACTGAAATTTTTCCCCATTCCTCCTTGTAAAACAGCTCGAGCTCAGTGAGGTTGTATGGAGAGCATTTGTGAACAGCAGTTTTCAGTTCTTTCCACAGATTCTCGATTGGATTCAGGTCTGGACTTTGACTTGGCCATTCTAACACCTGGATATGTTTATTTTTGAACCATTCCATTGTAGATTTTGCTTTATGTTTTGGATCATTGTCTTGTTGGAAGACAAATCTCCGTCCCAGTCTCAGGTCTTTTGCAGACTCCATCAGGTTTTCTTCCAGAATGGTCCTGTATTTGGCTCCATCCATCTTCCCATCAATTTGAACCATCTTCCCTGTCCCTGCTGAAGAAAATCAGGCCCAAACCATGATGCTGCCACCACCATGTTTGACAGTGGGGATGTGCTGTGTTGCTTTTACGCCAAACATTACGTTTTGCATTGTTGCCAAAAAGTTCAATTTTGGTTTCATCTGACCAGAGCACCTTCTTCCACATTTTTGGTGTGTCTCCCAGGTGGCTTGTGTCAAACTTTAAACAACACTTTTTATGGATATCTTTAAGAAATGGCTTTCTTCTTGCCACTCTTCCATAAAGGCCAGATTTGTGCAATATACGACTGATTGTTGTCCTATGGACAGAGTCTCCCACCTCAGCTGTAGATCTCTGCAGTTCATCCAGAGTGATCATGGGCCTCTTGGCTGCATCTCTGATCAGTCTTCTCCTTGTATGAGCTGAAAGTTTAGAGGGACGGCCAGGTCTTGGTAGATTTGCAGTGGTCTGATACTCCTTCCATTTCAATATTATCGCTTGCACAGTGCTCCTTGGGATGTTTAATGCTTGGGAAATCTTTTTGTATCCAAATCCGGCTTTAAACTTCTTCACAACAGTATCTCGGACCTGCCTGGTGTGTTCCTTGTTCTTCATGATGCTCTCTGCGCTTTTAATGGACCTCTGAGACTATCACAGTGCAGGTGCATTTATACGGAGACTTGATTACACACAGGTGGATTGTATTTATCATCATTAGTCATTTAGGTCAACATTGGATCATTCAGAGATCCTCACTGAACTTCTGGAGAGAGTTTGCTGCACTGAAAGTAAAGGGGCTGAATAATTTTGCACGCCCAATTTTTCAGTTTTTGATTTGTTAAAAAAGTTTGAAATATCCAATAAATGTCGTTCCACTTCACGATTGTGTCCCACTTGTTGTTTATTCTTCACAAAAAAATACAGTTTTATATCTTTATGTTTGAAGCCTGAAATGTGGCAAAAGGTCGCAAAGTTCAAGGGGGCCGAATACTTTCGCAAGGCACTGTAACTGCCTGTAGCTCAGGACCTGAAGCAAGGATATGCGTGTTCTTGATACCATTTGAAAGGAAACACGTTGAAGTTTTTGAAAATGTGAAATGGATGTAGGAGAATATAACACATTAGATCCAATAAAAGATAATACAAAGAAAAAAGATGCGTATTAATTAATTCATTAATAATATACAGTACCAGTCAAAAGTATGGAAACACCTATCCGTTCAAGGGTCTTTTATTTTCCTATTTTCTTCATTGTAGAATAACAGTGAAGACATTAAAACTATGAAATAACACATATGGAATAATTTGGTAACCAAAAAAGGGTTAAGCAAATCAAACTATATTTTATATTTGAGTTTCTTGAAAGTAGCCACCCTTTGCATGACAGTTTTGCACACTTGCTATTCTCTTAACCAGCTCCAAGAATTAGTCACCTGGAAAACATTTCAATTAACAGTTGTGCCTTGTAAAAAAGTTAATGTGGAATTTCTTTCCTTCTTAATAATTTTGAGCCAATCAGTTGTGATGTGACAAGGTAAAGGTGGTATACAGATTATAGCTCTATTTGGTAAAAGACCACATCCATATTATGGCAAGGACAACTCAAATAAGCAAAGATAAATGACAGTTCATCAATATTTTAAGACATGAAGGTCAGTCAATCCGGAAAATTTCAAGAACTTTGAAAGTTTCTTTAAGTGCAGTTGCAAAACCATCAAGCGCTATCATGAAACTGACACTCATGAGGACTGCCACAGGAAAGGAAGACCCATAGATACCTCTGCTACAGAGGATAAGTTCATTAGAGTTACCTGAACTTCAGATTCCAGCCCAAGTCATGTGTGGTTCTCACCGTAAAGCATGGAGGAGGAGGTGTGAAAGTGCTGTGATGTTGACACTGACTTTGATTTATTTAGAATGCAAGGCACACTTAACCAGCGTGGCTACCACAGCATTCTATACCGATGCGCCATCTCATCTGGTTTGTGCTTAGTGGGACTATAATTTATTTTTCAAGGGGACAATGATCTAAAACACACCTCCAGGCGGTGTAAGGGCTATTTAACCAGGGAGAGTGATGGAGTGATAAAAAAGATGACCTGGCATCCACAATCACATGGCCTCAACCCAATAAGATGATAGAATGTTGGAAAAGTATTCCTCAGGAAGCTGGTTGAGAGATTGCCAAGCATGTGCAAAGCTGTCATCAAGGCAAACTTTTTTGGTTACAACATGATTCCATTTACGTTATTTCATAGTTTTGATGTCTTCGCTATTATTCTACAATGTTGAACATTTTAAAAATATAGAAAAACCCTTGAATGAGTAGGTGTGTCCAAACGTTTTACTCGTACTGTATATACAGTGTATTCAGAAGTATTCATATCCCTACACTTTTTCAAAATGTTGTTACGTCACAGCCTTTTTCTAAAATGAATAAAATATTTTTTTCTCATCAATCTACACATAAAAAACTGATATGACATTTACAAAAGTATTCAGACCTTTTACTCAGTACTTTGTTGAAGAACCTTTGGCAGCTATTACAGCCTTTTACAGCCTTTTACAGTCTTTTTGAGAACGAGGCAACAAGCATGGCACACCTCTATTTGGGGAGTTTCTCCCATTTTTCTCTGCAGATCCTCTCAAGCTCTGTCAGCTTGGATGGGGAGTGTCGCTTTTCAGCTACTTTCAGGTATCTCCAGAGATGTTTGATCAGGTTAAAGTCCAGGCTCTAGCTGGGCCACTCAAGGACATTCAGAATCTTGTCCCGAAGCCACTGCCGCATTGTCTTGGCTGTATGCTTAGTGTCGTTGTCCTGTTGGAAGGTAAACATTTGACAGAGTCTTAGGTCATGACAGCTCTGGAGCCGGTTTTCATCAATGATCTCTCTGTACTTTGCTCTGTTCATCTTTCCCTCTATCCTCACTAGTCTCCCAGTCCATGCTGCTGAAAAACATCCAAACAGCATGAAGCTGCCACCACCATGCTTCACTGTAGGGAGGGTATTGCCCAGGTCATGAGAGGAGTCTGTCACTCAGGCCGAAGAGTTCAACCTTGGTTTCATCAGACCAGAGAATCTTGTTTCTCAGGGTCTGAGTCCTTTAGGTGTCTTTTTTCTGAAAAAAACTATTTTCACTTTGTCAATATGGGGAATTGTGTGTAGATTCACAAAGATTTTTAACCAGCCATGCTGGTTAAGTTTGCCTTTAATTCTAAAAATATAATTGACAGTGTCACCAGCAAAGCACCCCCACACCATCACACCTCCTCCTCCATGCTTAACGGTGGGAACCACACATGGAGAGGTCATCCGTTCACCTACTCTGCGTCTCACAAAGACACGGCGGTTGGAACCAAAAATCTAAAATTTGGACTCATCAGACCAAAGGACAGATTTACACCGGTCTAATGTTCATTGCTCGTGTTTTTTGGCCCAAATAAGTCTCTTCTTATTATTGGTGTCCTTTAGTAGCGGTTTCTTTGAAGCAATTTGACCTTGAAGGCCTGATTCACGCAGTCTCCTCTGAACAGTTGATGTTGAGACTGAACTCTGTTAAGCATTTATTTATTTTTGCTGCATTTTCTGAGGCTGGTAACTCTAATGAACTTATCCTCTGCAGCAGAGGTAACTCTGGGTTTTCCTTTATTGTGGAGATCCGCATAAGAGCCAGTTTCATCATAGTGCTTCATGGTTTTGCAACTGCACTTGAAGAAACTGTCAAAGTTCTTGACATTTTTCGGATTGACTGACCTTCATGTCTTAAAGTAATGATGGAGTGTTGTTTATCTTTGCTTATTTGAGTTGTTCTTGCCATAATATGGACTTGGTATTTTACCAGATAGGGCTATCTTCTGTATACCACCCTTACCTTGTCACAACATAAATGACTGGCTCAAACTCATTAAGGACTGAAATTCCACAAATTAACTTTTAACAAAAAACAGCACTATGTATCACTTTTTATTGATCTCTATAAGGCTGTTGATACAGTTGATCATGCTATACTGAGTCAGAGATTGTCAAGCTTGGGTCTTTCGGAACATGCAGTTGCATGATTTGCTAACCATCTGTCTGATAGAACTCAGTGAACTCAATTTGATGGGCTCATGTCTGTTACATTGTCTGTCTGTAATGGTTTGCCCCAGAGCTCTGCACTTGGTCCCCTCTTATAAACTGTTTATATAAATAATTTAGACAAATGTTAAAAATGCGCAACTTCACTTTTATGCTGAAGATACTGTTATTTATTGTTTTGCCTTGTCTCTCACAAAAGCTTTCCAGATCTTGCAAATGTCTTTTTATGCTGTTCAACATACAGTGCCTTGCGAAAGTATTCGGCCCCCTTGAACTTTGCGACCTTTTGCCACATTTCAGGCTTCAAACATAAAGATATAAAACTGTATTTTTTTGTGAAGAATCAACAACAAGTGGGACACAATCATGAAGTGGAACGACATTTATTGGATATTTCAAACTTTTTTAACAAATCAAAAACTGAAAAATTGGGAGTGCAAAATTATTCAGCCCCCTTAAGTTAATACTTTGTAGCGCCACCTTTTGCTGCGATTACAGCTGTAAGTCGCTTGGGGTATGTCTCTATCAGTTTTGCACATCGAGAGACTGAAATTTTTCCCCATTCCTCCTTGTAAAACAGCTCGAGCTCAGTGAGGTTGTATGGAGAGCATTTGTGAACAGCAGTTTTCAGTTCTTTCCACAGATTCTCGATTGGATTCAGGTCTGGACTTTGACTTGGCCATTCTAACACCTGGATATGTTTATTTTTGAACCATTCCATTGTAGATTTTGCTTTATGTTTTGGATCATTGTCTTGTTGGAAGACAAATCTCCGTCCCAGTCTCAGGTCTTTTGCAGACTCCATCAGGTTTTCTTCCAGAATGGTCCTGTATTTGGCTCCATCCTTCTTCCCATCAATTTTAACCATCTTCCCTGTCCCTGCTGAAGAAAAGCAGGCCCAAACCATGATGCTGCCACCACCATGTTTGACAGTGGGGATGGTGTGTGTTCAGGGTGTTGCTTTTACGCCAAACATAACGTTTTGCATTGTTGCCAAAAAGTTCAGAGCACCTTCTTCCACATGTTTGGTGTGTCTCCCAGGTGCCTTGTGGAAAACTTTAAACGACACTTTTTATGGATATCTTTAAGAAATGGCTTTCTTCTTGCCACTCTTCCATAAAGGCCAGATTTGTGCAATATACGACTGATTGTTGTCCTATGGACAGAGTCTCCCACCTAAAATGTAGATCTCTGCAGTTCATCCAGAGTGATCATGGGCCTCTTGGCTGCATCTCTGATCAGTCTTCTCCTTGTATGAGCTGAAAGTTTAGAGGGACGGCCAGGTCTTGGTAGATTTGCAGTGGTCTGATACTCCTTCCATTTCAATATTATCGCTTGCACAGTGCTCCTTGGGATGTTTAAAGCTTGGGAAATCTTTTTGTATCCAAATCCGGCTTTAAACTTCTTCACAACAGTATCTCGGACCTGCCTGGTGTGTTCCTTGTTCTTCATGATGCTCTCTGCGCTTTTAACGGACCTCTGAGACTATCACAGTGCAGGTGCATTTATACGGAGACTTGATTACACACAGGTGGATTGTATTTATCATCATTAGTCATTTAGGTCAACATTGGATCATTCAGAGATCCTCACTGAACTTCTGGAGAGAGTTTGCTGCACTGATAGTAAAGGGGCTGAATAATTTTGCACGCCCAATTTTTCAGTTTTTGATTTGTTAAAAAAGTTTGAAATATCCAATAAATGTCGTTCCACTTCATGATTGTGTCCCACTTGTTGTTGATTCTTCACAAAAAAAATACAGTTTTATATCTTTGTTTGAAGCCTGAAATGTGGCAAAAGGTCGCAAAGTTCAAGGGGGCCGAATACTTTCGCAAGGCACTGTACCTTGTGTCAATTGAAGCTTATCTACAATACTGACAAAACTCAACTAATGGTGTTTCCGGAAGCAAGAAATAGACCTCTGAACCTTTCACCTTTTACTATCTGTCAGGGAAATGAGATTGAGGCTGTAACCTTATATAAATATCTTGGAATTTTAGTTGATGATGGACTCTCCTTTAAATTGCATATTTAACAATTTACAAAAAATTGAAGTTGAAGTTAGGATTAAGATTGTTTTTCTTTTGAAGCCAGAAAAAGGCTATCAGCTACATTTATGCCTTTACTAGACCATAGGGATATTTTATATATGAATGCTTCCGCTCAGTGTTTGAAATCAATTGACACCCTTTACCATGGAGCATTGATATTTATTTTAAACTGCAAAACCCTTACGCACCACTGCACTCTATTTAGAAGGGTTGGCTGACCTTCTCTAGTCAATTGTAGGCTCAGTCGCTGGTATACTTTTATTTACAAATCCATTTTGCGTTTACTAACATTTTATTTGAGTATTTTTATTGTTCAGACATGTGGTGGCTACTCTCTTCGTTCACAGGACTTTATCCTGCTAAGTGTTCCAAATATCCAAACTGAATTTGGTAAAAGGGCTTTTATGTACTCTGCATATCGGCTTGGAACGCCTTACAAAATACTTTCAAACTGGAAGAACTTGTCCCGATTGGTGTATTTAAATCATTGATTAAGGATTTTTGAGGCTGATTCCCTGACCTGTCAATGCTTTAATTTGTTGTTTATTAATGACTTTGTTTTACTCTTGTGAATTCTATGATTATTTACTAGATTACCTGTAATTGTGTAATGACTTGGTGCTGCCTACCTTGCCCAGGACGCTCTTGAAAAAGAGATTTCAAATCTTTATTAGCCCTTCCTGGTTAAATAAAGGTTAAATAAAATGTTAAAAAAACAAAGCACACCTGCTAATTGAAATGCATTCCAGGTGACTACCCTCATGAAGCTGGTTGAGACAATGCCAAAAGTGTGCAAAGCTGTCATCAAGTCGTCTACTGCAGCGATAGCCTGCAAAGTAATGTCATACTTTCCAGGTCCATTCCCAAACAGTTCGAACTACTAATTTTAAAAATGTCTCTCTCCAGAAATAAGTCTCTCACTGTTGCCGCCTGCTACCGACCCCCCTCAGCTCCCAGCTGTGCCCTGGACACCATTTGTGAATTGATCGCCCCCCATCTAGCTTCAGAGTTTGTTCTGTTAGGTGACCTAAACTGGGATATGCTTAAAACCTGTTGAAACTCTAGGGGCAGTATTTCATTTTTGGATGAAAAACGTTCCCGTTTTAAACAAGATATTTTGTCACGAAAAGATGCTTGACTATGCATATAATTGACAGCTTTGGAAAGAAAACACTCTGACGTTTCCAAAACTGCAAAGATATTATCTGTGAGTGCCACAGAACTGATGCTACAGGCGAAACCAAGATGAAACTTCAAACAGAAAGTGAGCAAAATTTTTGAGGCGCTGTTTTCTATTGTCTCCTTATATGGCTGTGAATGCGCAAGGAATGAGCCTACACTTTCTGTCGTTTCCCCAAGGTGTTTGCAGCATTGTGACGTATTTGTAGGCATATCATTGGAAGATTGACCATAAGAGACCACATTTACCAGGTGTCCGCCTGGTGTCCTGCGTCGAAGTTGGTGCGTAATCTCCAGTTGCAAGTATTCTTCCATGTGATTCAGAGGAGAAACCAGACTTCCACGAACGATATATCATCGAAGAGATATGTGAAAAACACCTTGAGGATTGATTCTAAACAACGTTTGCCATGTTTCAGTCGATATTATGGAGTTAATTTGGATAAAAGTTCGGCGTTTTGATGACTGAATTTTCGTTTTTTTTTGGTAGCCAAACGTGATGAACAAAACGGAGCAATTTCTCCTACACAAATAATATTTTTGGAAAAACTGAACATTTGCTATCTAACTGAGAGTCTCCTCATTGAAAACATCTGAAGTTCTTCAAAGGTAAATTATTTTATTTGAATGCTTTTCTTGTTTTTGTGAAAATGTTTCTCGCTGAATGCTACGCTAAATGCTACGCTAGCTATCAATACTCTTACACAAATGCTTGTTTTGCTATGGTTGAAAAGCATATTTTGAAAATCTGAGATGACAGTGTTGTTAACAAAAGGCTAAGCTTGAGGTCTAGCATATTTATTTCATTTCATTTGCGATTTTCATGAATAGTTAACGTTGCGTTATGGTAATAGCCATGAGGCTGTATTTACGATCACCGGATCCGGGATGGCTAGTACAATCTACAATCTAAGCTAGATGCCCTCAATCTCACACAAATCATCAAGGAACACACCAGGTACAACCCTAAATCTGTAAACAAGGGCCCCCTCATAGACGTCATCCTGACCAACTGGCCCTCCAAATACACCTCCGCTGTCTTCAACCAGGATCTCAGCGATCACTGCCTCATTGCCTTTATCCACAGTCAAACGACCACCCCTCATCACTGTCAAACGCTGCCTAAAACACTTCTGCGAGCAGGCCTTTCTAATCGACCTGGCCCGGGTATCCTGGAAGGATATTGACCTCATCCCGTCAGTTGAGGATGCCTGGTCATTCTTTAGAAATAAACTTCCTCACCATTTTAGATAAACATGCTCCGTTCAAAAAATGCAGAACTAAGAACAGATATAGCCCTTGGTTCACTCCAGACCTGACTGCCCTTGACCAGCACAAAAACATCCTGTGGCGGACTGCAATAGCATCGAATAGTCCCCGCGATATGCAACTGTTCAGGGAAGTTAGGAACCAATACACGCAGTCAGTCAGGAAAGCCAAGGCCATCATCTTCAGGCAGAAATTTGCATCCTGTAGCTCTAACTCTAAAAAGTTCTGGGACAGTATAAAGTCCATGGAGAACAAGAGCACCTCCTCCCAGCTGCCCACTGCACTGAGGCTAGGTAACACGGTCACCACCGATAAATCCATGATTATTGAAAACTTCAACAAGCATTTCTCAACGGCTGGCCATGCCCTCCTCCTGGCTACTCCAACCTCGGCCAACAGCTCCGCCCCCCCCCCCCCCCCCCCCCCCCCCCCCCGCAGCTACTCGCCCAAGCCTCTCCAGGTTCTCCTTTACCCAAATCCAGATAGCAGATGTTCTGAAAGAGCTGCAAAACCTGGACCTGTACAAATCAGCTGGGCTTGACAATCTGGACCCTCTATTTCTGAAACTATCCGCCGCCATTGTCGCAACCCCTATTACCAGCCTGTTCAACCTCTCTTTCATATCGTCTGAGATCCCCAAGGATTGGAAAGCTGCCGCAGTCATCCCCCTCTTCAAAGGCGGAAACACCCTGGACCCAAACTGTTACAGACCTATATCCATCCTGCCCTGCCTATCTAAGGTCTTTGAAAGCCAAGTCAACAAACAGGTCACTGACCATCTCGAATCCCACCTTCTCCACTGTGCAATCTGGTTTCCGAGCCGGTCACGGGTGCACCTCAGCCACGCTCAAGGTACTAAACGATATCATAACCGCCATCGATAAAAGACAGTCCTGTGCGGCCGTCTTCATTGACCTGGCCAAGGCTTCGACTCTGTCAATCACCATATTCTTATCGGCAGACTCAGTAGCCTCGGTTTTTCTAATGACTGCCTTGCCTGGTTCACCAACTACTTTGCAGACAGAGTTCAGTGTGTCAAATCGGAGGGCATGTTGTCCGGTCCTCTGGCAGTCTCTATGGGGGTGCCACAGGGTTCAATTCTCGGGCCGACTCTTTTCTCTGTATATATCAATGATGTTGCTCTTGCTGCGGGCGATTCCCTGATCCACCTCTACGCAGACGACACCATTCTGTATACTTCCGGCCCTTTCTTGGACACTGTAAACTCTCCTTCCAGACTCATATCAAACATCTCCAATCTAAAATCAAATCTAGAGTCGGCTTTCTATTCCGCAACAAAGCCTCCTTCACTCACGCCGCCAAACTTACCCTAGTAAAACTGACTATCCTACCGATCTTCGACTTCGGCAATGTCATCTACAAAATAGCTTCCAATAAACTGGATGCAGTTTATCACAGTGCCATCCGTTTTGTTACTAAAGCACCTCTTATAGCACCCACCACTGCGACCTGTATGCTCTAGTCGGCTGGCCCTCGCTACATATTCGTCGCCAGACCCACTGGCTCCAGGTCATCTACAAGTCCATGCTAGGTAAAGCTCCGCCTTATCTCAGTTCACTGGTCACGATGGCAACACCCACCCGTAGCACGCGCTCCAGCAGGTGTATCTCACTGATCATCCCTAAAGCCAACACCTCATTTGGCCGCCTTTCGTTCCAGTTCTCTGCTGCCTGTGACTGGAACGAATTGCAAAAATCGCTGAAGTTGGAGACTTTTATTTCCCTCACCAACTTCAAACGTCTGCTATCTGAGCAGCTAACCGATCGCTGCAGCTGTACATAGTCTATCGGTAAATAGCCCACCCAATTTACTTACCTCATCCCCATACTGTTTATATTGATTTACTTTTCTGCTCTTTTGCACACCAGTATCTCTACCTGTACATGACCATCTGATCATGTATCACTCCAGTGTTAATCTGCAAAATTGTAATTATGCCTTTTGCACACAATGTATATAGACTCTCTTTTTTTTTTTACTTGTTAATTGTTTACTCCATGTGTAACTCTCTGTTGTCTGTTCACACTGCTATGCTTTATCTTGGCCAGGTCGCAGTTGTAAATGATCTCAACTAGCCTTTCTGGTTAAATAAAGGTGAAATAAAAAATAAAAAATAAAAGCATTTGAAGAAAGTCACATAAAACATGTGTTTTACATTTTTGATGTTACTACATGACTCTATATGTTATTTCATAGTTTTGATGACCTCACTACTTTTCTACAATGTAGAAAATATGGCATCATAAAGAAAAACCCTGGAATGAATCAGTGTGTCCAGACATTTGACTGGTACTGTATATATGCAGTTTAGCAGGCGTTTTTATCAAAAGCGACTTACAGTCACGCAAGCAAACATTTTACGTATGGGTGGTCCCAGGAATGGAACCCCACTACCCTGGTCGTTACAAGTGCCATGCTCTACCAACTGAGCTAGATTGAAGGAAAAATCTGTTACAGGTGTTTGAAAAATGCAAAATTCAATGAATTCAGGAGTTCACATACTTCCTGCCCCCTCTAAAATAATGTGTGACTGATTCCCCTGGCCAGAGGCTTGAAAGTCAGAGTGAAGGAAAGTGGCTTTAGCAGCGGATACAGAGGAGGAAGAAGAAAAATACAATGAAAAATTACTATTTCATAATTCTGTGGTCTTATCTTCATTTTGTATTACTAAAATATCTGCCCAATCACAAGAAGATTATTTCATGCCTGTACATAACAGTTTATATCTGACGCCAATCGCTTCAATGGTCTCCGGGCAGGAATAAAACCCATACACCCACCAGCAGCCTCACATCATAGCCTCACACTACATCCTTTGGAGAAGACTAGATTATGTATGCTACCCAATACTGGCCATATCTGACTGTAACCCTGACAATCAGACATGATCAATACATGTATTACAATGATAAGCAACCCAAACCACAAAAAAAAATGTGCTAGGCTATATAATTGAAAGGAATAAACAACTATCATAAAGTAAATTGAATAAAAATAGTAATAACAGCATTTAAATGGAAATGAAGAAGAATCCAGTAGCTACTCTTGTATTAAGTGAGCAGGAAAGGAGAATATTTTTGGCTAAATTGAGAAAAGAATTCCCTTGAGGCCTAGCTGTTAATGCAGTGTGGAAATGGGTGCAGATTAAAGCTTACTTTGTCAAGGCTTTAGCTGTTGTAGCTGTTTGCATGCTACTGTAGGGTACACACACACACATTTTTGGCACCCTTGATAAAGATGAGCAAAAAAAATACTGTCTATTATAAATACAAACACTTAGCTATATTGTATGCAAAAACATTGAAAATGTATGATTTTATAATGATACAAGTAGTTTTTTAAATTTGTTTTACAAAAGGTGAACAAAATATATATTGGGACCCCTCTTTTCAATACTACGGCACCCTCCCCTTCCCAAAGGTTTACAGCACTGGGTATTTTTGTATAATGTTTAATGTGATTGGCAAACACATTGGGATGTACCTTAGACCATTCCTCCATACAGAATCTTTCCAGATCCAAAATATCCTTTGGTCTGTGGTGATGAACTGCCGTCTTCAATTCAAGTGACAGGTTTTCAATAGAGTTCAATTCAGGAGACTCAGAAGGCCATCACAAAATGTGGATATTGTAGTCAATTAACCATTGCTTTGTGGATTGTCATTGGGGTTGGGGTTATTGTCTTGTGGAAGATACACTTGTGGCCAAATGTTGGTCTCCTGGCTAAAATCTCTTGGTCCTTGGTAAAGTTCAAGATGCCGTTGATATTAACAAGGGCTCCATGACCAGTGGAAGCAAAACAGTCCTATACCATCAAATATCCACCACCAGATTTAACAGTAGGTATGAGGTTATTTTCTGCATAAGCATCCTCCTTTCGATGCCAAACCCACCACTGGTGTGCGTGGCCAAAGAGCTTTATTTTCATGTCATCTGACCATAGCACAGGTTCTAATCTAAGTCCAAATGCCGTTTAGCAAATTCCAGGCATTTACATTTGATGGTTGAGTCCAATAACAGGCAAGTTTACCATTGTTTCAGTGTTTTTAAGCTTCTTAAATGACAATACCGCCACTGTATAACTAGTTGCTGTTAGCATTGTTGGATTCTGGGTTAAACTTGGAACATTGCTATACTAGAAATATGATAGATCAGAAGTAATACTATAGTATCTGAGGGGTGAGAGAGAATGGTTTTACATCAGGAGTTAATGGTTATATCTAGGAGCCAGCTGGCTGTGAAATGTGTTAGGGGAGATGGGTGGAGATCTTTGGATTAGGCTTCAAAGGGGATTGAGGTCAGGTCAGTTTCCCTTAAGGGAGAACAGTGGTTTATTATCCTATCACTTCGGGAAGTTTACATACACCTTAGTCAAATACATTTAAACTCATTTTTTCACAAGTACTGACATTTAATCCTAGTAAAAAGTACCTGTCTTAAGTCAGTTAGGATCATCACTTTATTTTAAGAATGTGAAATGTCAGACAAATAGTAGAGAGAATGATTAATTTCAGCTTTCATTTCTATCATCACATTCCCAGTGGGTCAGAAGTTTACATACACTCAATTAGTGTTTGGTAGCATTGCCTTTAAATTGTTTAACTTGGGTATAAAGATTTGGGTAGCCTTCCACAAGCTTCCCACAATAAGTTGGGTGAATTTTGTCCCATTTCTCCTGACAGAGCTGGTGTAACTTGAGTCAGGTTTGCAGGCCTCCTTGCTCGCATATGCTTTTTCAGTTCTACCTACACGTTTTCTATAGGAATGAGGTTGGGGCTTTGTGATGGCCACTCCAATACCTTGACTTTGTAGTCCTTAAGCCATTTTACCACAACTTTGGAAGTATGCTTGGGGTCATCGTTCATTTTTACATTTTTTATTACAGTTTATATTTTAAATTTTTCCCTCGTTCAACTTTTTTCATTTAACTTTTTCACTTCGGGCGCTTTATCTGGACGTGGTTCGTCAGGACCTCCACCAGCCGAAGCTAAGAAGTAACATTAACATGATGCCTTCTAATTTCAGTCGCTGTACTCATAATGTACAGGAGAACAATCGCCTTACGGTGAGGATAGCTGTGCTCCAAGCCCAGCTTCAGACGCAATCGTTAGGCAAGGGTAATTTAAGTGTAGGAAAGGATGAAACAGCGTCTGTGCCACCAGTAAGTACAGATAGTAGTAAAAATCCCCTCACACAGTTCCCGCAGCCGGACAACTTTCTCATGGCTTCTGGATGGAAATGCTGTAAGCATGCTCAACCGGTGTCGCTCATTCAGCCGACAGAAACTTTCAACCGGTTCTCCCCATTAAGCAGCGACTCGGAGTCAGAGGCCGAGCCTTCTCTGGTCTCTACTCTGCCCATTACAGGGTCTGAGACTCCGAAGCCTCCCACCCTTAGCTCTGACAAATTGAAAGCCCTAGTCATTGGCGACTCCATTACCCTCCGTATTAGACTTAAAAAGAATCATCCAGCGATCATACTGTTTACTGGGGGGAAGGGCTACCGACGTTAATGCTAATCTGAAGATGGTGCTGGCTAAAGCTAAAACTGGCGAGTGTAGAGAGTATAGGGATATTGTTATCCACGTCGGCACCAATGATGTTAGAATGAAACAGTCAGAGGTCACCAAGGGCAACATAGCTTCAGCATGTAAATCAGATAGAAAGATGTGCCGACATCGAGTAATTGTCTCTGGCCCAATCCCAGTTAGGGGGAGTGATGAGCTCTACAGCAGAGTCTCACAAATCAATCGTTGGTTGAAAACTGCTTTCCCCCCCCCCCCCAAAAGATAGAATTTGTTGATAATTGTCCCTCTTTCTGGGACTCACCCAAAAAACAGGACCAAGCCTGACCTGTTGAGGAGTGACGGACTCCATCCTAGCTGGAGGGGTGCTCTCATCTTATCTACGAACATAGACTGGGCTCCAACTCCCCTAGCTCCACCATGAGATAGCCAGCCTGCCAGCTTAGTGGAGTCTGCCACTAGCACAGTCAGTGTAGTCAGCTCAGCTATCCCCATTGAGACCTTGTCTGTGCCTCGACCTAGGTTGGGCAAAACTAAACATGGCGGTGTTCGCCTTATCAATCTCACTGGAATAAAGACCTCCTCCATTCCTGCCGTTATTGAAAGAGATTGTGATACCACACATCTCAAAATAGGGCTACTTAATGTTAGATCCGTCACTTCAAAGGCAGTTATAGTCAATGAGCTAATCACTGATCATAATCTTGATGTGATTAGCCTGACTGAAATATGGCTTAAGCCTTATGAATTTACTATGTTAAATGAGGCCTCACCTCCTGGTTACACTAGTGACCATATCCCCCGTGCATTCCGCAAAGGCGGAGGTGTTGCTAACATTTATGATAGCAAATTTCAATTCACAAAAACCCCCAGATGTTTTCGTCTTTTGAGCTTCTATTCATGAAATATATGCAGCCTAATCAATCACTTTTTATAGCTACTGTTTACAGGCCTCCTGGGCCATATACAGCATTCCTCACTGAGTTCCCTGAATTCCTATCAGACCTTGTAGATAATATTACAATTTTTGGTGACTTTAATATTCACATGGAAAAGTCCACAGACCCACTCCAAAAGGCTTTCGGAGCCATCATCGACTCAGTGGGTTTTGTCCAACATGTCTCCGGACCTACTCCGGACCTACCACAGCCATACTCTGGACCTAGTTTTGTGCCGTGGAATAAATGTTGTGGATCTTAATGTTTTTCCTATTAATCCTGGACTATCGAACCACGATGTTATTGTGTTTGCAATCGCAACAAATAATCTGCTCAGACCCCAACCCAGGATCATCAAAAGTTGTGCTATAAATTCTCGGACAACCCAAAGATTCCTAGATGCTCTTCCAGACTCCCTCCGCCTACCCAAGGACGTCAGAGTACAAAAATCAGTTAAACACCTAACTGAGGAACTCAATTTAATAACCTTGCGCAATACCCTAGATGCACACCAAACTGGAAGTCTCCGACTAGCTTGGAAAGACAGTACCCTGCCCTCACTGCTGCTCGATCATCCTATTTTTCCAACTTAATTGAGGAAAAGAAGAACAATCCAAATGTATTTTTGATACTGGCGCAAAGCTAACTAAAAAGCAGCATTCCCCAAGAGAGGATGGCTTTCACTTCAGCAGTGATAAATTCATTAACTTCTTTGAGCTGCACACTGGACCCTATTCCAACTAAACTACTGAAAGAGCTGCTTCCTGTGCTTGGCCCTCCTATGTTGAACATAATAAATGTCTCTCTATCCACCGGATGTGTACCAAACTCACTAAAAGTGGCAGTAATAAAGCCTCTCTTGAAAAAGCCAAACCTTGACCCAGAAAATATAAAAAACTATCGGCCTATATCGAATCTTCCATTCCTCTCAAACATTTTAGAAAAGGCTGTTGCGCAGCAACTCACTGCCTTCCTGAAGACAAACAATGTATACGAAATGCTTCAGTCTGGTTTTAGACCCAATCATAGCACTGAGACTGCTCTTGTGAAGGTGGTAAATTACATTTTAATGGCATCTGTCCTCGTGCTTCTAAACCTTAGTGCTGCTTTTGATACCATCGATCACCACATTCTTTTGGAGAGATTGGAAACTCAAATTGGTCTACACGGACAAGTTCTGGCCTGGTTTAGATCTTATCTGTCGGAAAGATATGCTTGTCTCTGTGAATGGTTTGTCCTCTGACAAATCAACTGTACATTTTGGTGTTCCTCAAGGTTCCGTTTTAGGACAACTATAGTTCTCACTATATATTTTACCTCTTGGGGATGTCATTCGAAAACATAATGTTAACATTCACTGCTATGCGGATGACACACAGCTGTACATTTCAATGAAACATGGTGAAGCCCCAAAATTGCCCTCGCTAGAAGGATGTTTTTCAGACATAAGGATGGCTGCAAACGTTCTTCTTTTAAACTCGGACAAAACAGAGATGCTTGTTCTAGGTCCCAAGAAACAAAGAGATCTTCTGTTGAATCTGACAATTAATCTTAATGGTTGTACAGTCGTCTCAAATAAAACTGTGAAGGACCTCGGCGTTACTCTGGAACCTGATCTCTCTTTTGAAGAACACATCAAGACTGTTTCAAGGACAGCTTTTTTCCATCTACGTAACATTGCAAAAATCAGAAACATTCTGTCTAAAAATGATGCATAAAAATTAATATATGCTTTTGTCACTTCTAGATTAGACTACTACAATGCTCTACTTTCCGGCTACCCGGATAAAGCACTAAATAAACTTTAGTTAGTGCTAAATACGGCTGCTAGAATCCTGACTAGAACCAAAACATTTGATCGTATTACTCCAGTGCTAGCCTCCCTACACTGGCTTCCTGTCAAGGCAAGGGCTGATTTCAAGGTTTTACTGCTAACCTACAAAGCATTACATGGGCTTGCTCCTACCTATCTCTCTGATTTGGTCCTGCCGTACATACATACACATGCGCTATGGTCACAAGACGCAGGCCTCCTAATTGTCCCTTGAATTTCTAAGCAAACAGCTGGAGGCAGGGCTTTCTCCTATAGAGCTCCATTTATATGGAATGGTCTGCCTACCCATGTGAGAGACGCAAACTCGGTCTCAACCTTTAAGTCTTTACTGAAGACTCATCTCTTCAGTGGGTCACATGATTGAGTGTAGTCCTACCCAGGAGTGTGAAGGTGAACGGAAAGGCTCTGGAGCAACGAATCACCCTTGCTGTCTCTGTTCTCCTCTTTCCACTGGGATTCTCTGCCTCTAACCCTATTACAGGGGCTTAGTCACTGGCTTACTAGGGCTCTTTCATACCGTCCCTAGGAGGGGTGCGTCCCTTGAGTTGGGTTGAGTCACTGATGTGATCTTCCTGTCTGGGTTGTCGCCCCCTCTTGGGTTGTGCCGTGGCGGAGAACTTTGACGGCTATACTCGGCCTTGTCTCAGGATGGTAAGTTGGTGGTTGAAGATATCCCTCTAGTGGTGTGGGGGCTGTGCTTTGGCAAAGTGGGTGGGGTTATATCCTTCCTGTTTGGCCCTGTCCGGGGTTGTCCTCGGATGGAGCCACAGTGTCTCCTGACCCCTCCTGTCTCAGCCTCCAGTATTTATGCTGCAGTAGTTTATGTGCTAGGGTCAGTTTGTTATATCTGGAGTACTTCTCATGTCCTATCCGGTGTCCTGTGTGAATTTAAGTATGCTCTCTCTAATTCTCTCTTTCTCTCTTTCTTTCTCTCTCTCTCTCGGAGGACCTGAGCCCTAGGACCATGCCTCAGGACTACCTGACATGATGACTCCTTGCTGTCCCCAGTCCACCTGGCCGTGCTGCTGCTCCAGTTTCAACTGTTCTGCCTGTGATTATTATTATTTGACCATGCTGGTCATTTATGAACATTTGAACATCTTGGCCATGTTCTGTTACAATCTCCAGCCGGCACCAGAAGACCAGAAGAGCCAGAAGAGGACTGGCCACCCCACATAGCCTGGTTCATCTCTAGGTTTCTTCCTAGGTTTTGGCCTTTCTAGGGAGTTTTTCCTAGCCACCGTGCTTCTACACCTGCATTGCTTGCTGTTTTGGGGTGGGTTTCTGTACAGCACTTTGAGATATCAGCTGATGTACGAAGGGCTAAATACATTTGATTTGATTTGATTTGAGGACGTCTGGGACCTGTTGGATCGGAGGGTGAGGGTTAGGGCCAATCCCAACAGAACTTGCAGGTGCCTTGGGAACTTGCAGGTGCCTTGGTGGAAGAGTGGGGTAACATCTCACAGCAAGAACTGGCAAAGCTGGTGCAGTCCATGAGGAGGAGATGCACTGCAGTACTTAACCTCTTGAAACTCTAGGGGCAGTATTTCATTTTTGGATGAAAAACGTTCCCGTTTTAAACAAGATATTTTGTCACAAAAAGATGCTCGACTATGCATATAATTGACAGCTTTGGAAAGAAACCACTCTGACGTTTCCAAATCTGCAAAGATATTATCTGTGAGTGCCACAGAACTGATGCTACAGGCGAAACCAAGATGAAATTTCAAACAGGAAGTGCCCCAGATTTTGGAGGCGCTGTGTTCCAATGTCTCCTTATATGGCTGTGAATGCGCAATGAATGAGCCTACACTTTCTGTCGTTTCCCCAAGGTGTTTGCAGCATTGTGACGTATTTGTAGGCATATGATTGGAAAATTGACCATAAGAGACTACATTTGCCAGGTGTCTGCCTGGTGTCCTCCGTCGAAATTGGTGCGCAATCTCCAGCTGCAGGCATTTTTCCACGTCGTTCAGAGGAGAAACCAAACTTCCACGAGGTATATATCATCGAATAGATATGTGAAAAACACCTTGAGGTTTGATTCTAAACAACGTTTGCCATGTTTCTGTCGATATTATGGAGTTAATTTGGAAAAAAGTTTGGCGTTATAATGACTGGATTTTCTGGGTTTTTTCTTAGCCAAACGTGATGAACAAAACGGAGCGATTTCTCCTACACAAATAATATTTTTGGAAAAACTGAACATTTGCTATCTAACTGAGAGTCTCCTCATTGAAAACATCCAAAGTTCTTCAAAGGTAAATTATTTTATTTGAATGCTTTTCTTGTTTTTGTGAAAATGTTGCGTGCTGAATGCTAGGCTTAATGCTATGCTAGCTATCAATACTCTTACACAAATGCTTGTTTTGCTATATATTTTGAAAATCTGAGATGACAGTGTTGTTAACAAAAGGCTAAGCTTGAGAGCCAATATATTTATTTCATTTCATTTGCGATTTTCATGAATAGTTAACGTTGCGTTATGTTAATGCGCTTGAGGCTATAATTACGCTCCCGGATACGGGATTGCTCGTCGCAACAGGTTTTAATGCAGCTGGTGGCCACACCTGATACTGACTGTTACTTTTGATTTTGACCCCCCTTTGTTCAGGGACACATTATTCCATTTCTGTTAGTCACATGTCTGTGGAACTTGTTCAGTTTATGTCTCGGTTGTTGAATCTTATCTTCATTCAAATATTTACACATGTTAAGTTCGCTGAAAATAAATGCAGTTGATAATGAGAGGACATTTGTTTTCAATTCTAAATGTAGTAAAACATTTTACCATCTGAGAAAGTTGTCAGATCAACACTATTATTCCGTTATGAATCAAGTCTTCGGTTTTGACACTTTCAAAAAATCTCCTCCCTACAGCTGGAACGGTTACAGCCTTGATTAGACAACGTTTTACTGAGAGAGAGAGTTATACAAAGATACAATACTCCCCTCCCCCATAAATGCTGTTTAGAATTCAAGAACATGGAGAAATGTTTTCTCCCTTAACTGGTGACGAAAATAACCTTGTCAGGACTCACCAGTTTAAATGTTAAGATGCATTTCCAAAAGATCTTGGTTTACGTGCAAAACTGGGGCTTAGCTGAATATCCCTGACATGAATAATTCCCTCTGAATAAAAGTGATATCTTGTATTGCTGCAAAATCTACTTTTAACAAGTTCTCATGTAAATGCATTTTGCTTTGCTGCGTTGCATTTTTTTTTATATGTTTGAAATAAGAAACGGGGAGCCTTTATTTATTCACTTTCAAGAAGTAAACAAATAAGGAGAGGGTAAACATTCATGCCATGGCTTTGAAAAGGTAGTCTGCCAGGAAAACACTGCATGGATATGGAGGCAGATAACAACACAAACAGAGTATCGGCTTGTATACAGTACATGTGGTAACGAGGTCAATGGAACAGTGGCAGCTCTATCATTAGGGTTTTAAGGGCAGCACCCCACTAAAAAGGTTATTCAGTTGTCTCCATAGGAGAACCCTTTGAATAACCCTTTTTGGTTCCAGGTAGAACCCTTTTGGTTCCAGGTAGAACACTTTTGGGTTCCATGTACAACAGAGAGTTCTATATGGAACCCAGAAGGGTTCTGGAACCAAAAAGGGTTACCCTATTATGACAGCCAAAGAACACACGGGAACAATTTTTTATAAGAGTGTAGTCAGTCACAAGTAACAGTATGGTGAATCAAAGTTCACTCATGCGCTTCTTCAAAAAGCCAAAGTTGGAGGATGAAGAAATAACACCTGCTTGAAAACCTCTATCAGCCAAGCCCAATCTGTCAATCTCTCAGTCCATGAGGAGGCTAGCATGTCAGCCCCGTGAAGAGGTTCGCATGGCTACTGCTTCGACTTCCACAACCCAGCTAGCTCACCATCTCCCGGCCCTGCCTCATCATGGTGAGCATGTAATCACCAGTTCACCTGCGGATTTGTCTGCAGTTGACAAACCACCCACCCAACCAAAAATGGAATGCTCGCCACTACAGTAATCAATGGAAAATCACAGTGTTTCTCATGGAAGTGATATGGACAGTTTTCTTGTCTACAGCTTGGCAAAGGACACTGTTTTCTATATAATATGTATACATTTCAACGAGGCCACTTTGGAAGGTTTGTTTGTTAGAAACTGACATAAGGGTTGGAAGCATATTTGTGAGGCATGTGTCAAGCACCAGGCTCACAAACCCCAATCTTTTGCCCTGGATTTGAAGGCTACAGTGCAAGCCATCGCAATCAAAGCTGTGGTAGAGTCATACAACTATTTAACTGCGAGGCCATGAACTATTCATTTGTAAAGAGGAATTGTGATCACGTCAAAGTGGTTATGGACATTCTTATGCTATGCACTAAACAGGACATAGACTATGGACATACAGAGAGTAAGAGGCCCTTAATAAGGGCAACTTTCATATCCACTTTCATATACACATATTCATATCTACAAATGATCCAAAAATACAAAATTGTCTACAGCAGCTGCCCAAAGATGCAACACTGAAAGAAGCACTGCAGACCCCATGTGATAACTTGCATTTATACTGTATGTTGAGGATGCTGAATTAACCGTGTTAATTTTGCAACTGTATCGTAATGTGGAGGGGGGTCAGAACAATCCCTTTTTTCTGAAGAGCTGCACCTCTGACATTTTCCCTAACATCAATAGGACCATCATCACCCTTCTTATGACTTTATATATTATGACTTTCTGTATTATACTTCTGCTAAAATGTTTTTTCTATTCTAAAACTGAAGCTTGCACTTCATGTAGTGACTCTTCTCCAACACAGGCCGGATAAAAAAACATCCATCAGATCTTCTGCTGCAAAATGTGAAACAAACAAGAACCGGTAAGCCTGAATGCTGTTTTTTTTAAACAATTTAGCCTAATGTTTTCATGCCTGCCATGGTTGATCAGTCCTATGTGTTCGATTCAAAGTGAGCTAGGCTACTATATTCATACTCGCCTTGTATGATGATTTCATGTTATCATGCCTGCCTTGGTAGGCCAGGCTTATATGTTTGCTGATTCAGGTGAGCTACCTGCCAAGATATTATGTATAATGATTTCATGTTTTCATGCCTGCCTGTATATATGTTTTTCAAAGGGAGCTATTCATTTAAAAGTGTTCATGTTTTATCTTAATGAAAAAACATTCAGGGCTTTCTTTTTCATTTCCTCCTTTCTTCTTTGTGCAAAATGCTGTTTGCCCATTTTCCGGGTGCCGAGATGGACGGACTGAACATTTCAGCCATTCTCCATATTTTGTGACAGAATAACTTTCCCCATTTTTATCACAGCACTTGTCTGATTTATAATCTCTCCCCTATCTCTCTCTCGCTCTCTCTTGCTCTATCTCTAAATGTGTTGGTGATAGACCTGTTGTGTATTTCATTATGTTTGTTTACTGTCGGACTCAGACAGTCAGCCTGTTTTTCAAGCTGTGTTGTTCAAAGCGTTTGTGTAGTTGCGTTGCCTACTTGACAGTAACAACAGGCTTGTTTGCAAAGGGAAATGTGTGGTGTTTCTTGTCTACATTATCATGTGTTATGCATTAAATGATGCAATGTGATTGCCCAAATTGTAACTTAATAAATATGTTTGTGTATTTGTTTATTACTTCCTGGAAAATGTTGGCCCAGTCACTTTTACGTATACCACAGCGTTCACTGTGGAAAGTTCAGGAGAGAAAACTGCTCGTTATAGACACCTTTGGGGGTGCGCATCTTAGTGAACGGAGGTGGGGACAGCAAATTGAGCATGCCGTCAGTTTAGCTGTCCGGTGTACAGGGAGATAAAAAGCAGGAGAGGGTAATGACAGCTTGGTGAGTAAATTATGTCTCCTATGACTGCAGGGTCTTTCACTAAGCATGATGACATGTAAACTCAGCAGAAAAATAAACATCCCTTTTTCAGGACCCTGTATTTCAGAGATAATTCGTAAAAATCCAAATAACTTCACAGATCTTCATTGTAAAGGGTTTAATGCTTGTTCAATGAACCATAAACAATTAATTAACATGCACCTATGGAACGGTCGTTAAGACACTAACAGCTTACAGATGATAGGCAATTAAGGTCACAGTTATGGAAACTTAGGACACTAAAGATCCCTTTCTACAGACTCTGAAAAACACCAAAAGAAAGATGCCCAGGGTCCCTGCTCATCTGCGTGAATGTGCCTTCGGCATGCTGCAAGGAGGCATGGTTCTGAATCAGGGACAACGATTGACAGCTGCCTCTGATTGAGAACCATACCAGGCCAAACATAGAAATCCCAAATCATAGAAAACAGAACATAGACAACCCACCCAACTCACGCCCTGACCATACTAAACAAAGACATAACAAAAGAACTAAGGTCAGAACGTGACAGGCTGGCTTGCTAACTAACATTATGTCATGCGTTAGGATTCATTGTTTACCTAGCTAGCTATATAGCTACGTTAATTAACAAAATACTATTGTTTTAGTGTGCCAGAGAGCAGAATAACTGATTTCTTGATTCTACTTGAGACGCATATGTCTCAACTAGGCACCTGGAAATGCAAATGCGCTACGCTAAATGCTAAATGTACTCGTTAAAACTCAAACCTTGATCAAAATTCACAAGCAGGGTATTGAATTAAAGCTACACTCGTTGTGAACCTAGCCAACAAGTCAGATTTTTAAAATGCTTTTCGGCGAAAGCATGAGAAGCTATTATCTGATAGCATGCAACACCCCAAAATGCCTGAATGCGATGTAAACAAAGATATAGCTTAGCCGGCGCAACACAAAACGCAGAAATAAAATATAAAACATTCATTACCTTTGACGAGCTTCTTTCTTGGCACTCCTATATGCCCCATAAACATCACTATTGGGTCTTTTTTTCGTTTAAATCGGTCCATATATACCCAAAATAGCTTTCTATGGAAGCTGTGTCATTCAGAAAAAAACATCGTTTTTAAAAAAATTTAAAATTAAAAAAGTCGACGATAAACTTTCACAAAACACTTCGAAATCCTTTTGTAATCCAACTTTAGGTATTAGTAAACGTTTATAATCTATCAAAATGATTACAGGGCGATGTATATTCAATAGCTCCTCGTCTGCAAATCAATGGCTGCCAATGTCCACATTGAAAAGATCCTGGTGGAGACCGGAAGAAACGGAATCCAGATAGTTGGATTTTCCAACAAAAAATTCCATTGAAAATGACGACAATGGCGACATCGTGTGGAATTTGTATGAATTGCATGCAGGTCGATATTACATTTTGTCCCCTTTTAACAACCCATGAAAGTGACTTATGGAAATTATTTTTAGCTTTCAGAGAGCAGTTTTTCTTGCGTTTTTCAATGAAACACACGATCTGTTATAGTCACAGCCGTGATTTAACCAGTTTTAGAAACTTCAGAGTGTTTTCTATCCACACATACTAATCATATGCATATACTATATTCCTGGCATGAGTAGCAGGACGCTGAAAAGTTGCGCGATTTTTAACAGAATGTTCAAAAAAGGAAGGGGTAGACTTAAGATTAACTAAATGCACAATACCCATTGAATATGTTCGGTGTCAGTAAATGTCGGCAACAAAGCGTAATTTAATTGTTGCCAGCAGCACAGTTTCAGTCACCAATGCTCTGGATAATATGAAAAAAGCCTACCCAGCTCTGCTATGGAAAGTAAAATGGTCATAGTGGGGTTCTCTCATATTATGTGTCTGGAGGTAGCGAGCCAATGTTAACCAGTTAGTTTGGGTTCTTGACTGTAGTTGTGAGGTCAGAGCTTTCGGAACAACCCTACTTATTGGCCAGAGCGTCCAGTGTGCGCTCTGAACGTGAAACCACAGCGATAGGGCAAGTAATGTTTAGTGAGCTGTTTTCTCTCTCTCTTAGATGTCTGGAAGTAACTGGCAAGTTAGTGCAGAATGGTTGGATCAACCCTTAAAGAGATGGGTGGGGCTAAGGCTTAAGAGGGTGTGATCAATGCTGAATGGGTGTAGACAAAGAAGATAGCCAGCATGGCGCCGACAGAGATGGTTGCCTCACTTCGACTTTGAGGAAACTATGCAGTATTTTAGAATTGTTTATGTATCAGTTCTTACATTGTTGCCCCAGGAAATATGAAGTCTTATTACATACAGCCAGGAAGAACTATTGGACATAAGAGCAACGTCAACTTACCAACATTACGACCAGGAATATGACTTTCCTAAAGCAGATCCTCTGTTCGGACCACCACCCAGGACAATGGAGCTAAATCCAGTAGGCAATCCAAAACAACGAAGCCGCAGAAGGGGCAGACGAAGCGGCCACCTGGCCAGGCTCCGTAGATGTGCAAATGCACACCGCTCCCGAGTATACTACTAGCCAATGTCCAGTCTCTTGACACCAAGGTAGACGAAATTTGAGCAAGGGTTGCCTTCCAGAGAGACATCAGAGATTGTAAAATTATCTGTTTCACGGAAACATGGCTCTCTCGGGATATGTTGTCGGAATCGGAAACTAAACACTTATTTGCCTGCCCTGAGGATAATACAGTGCCACCGTTGCGGCCCGCTAACAAGGATTGGGCCCCCCTCCTTTCCTTCACCGTGGCTGACGTGAGTAAAACATTTAAACGTGTCAACCCTCGCAAGGCTGCTGGCCCAGACGGCATCCCTATCCGCGTCCTCAAAGCATGGGCAGACCAGCTGAATGGTGTGATTACGGACATATTCATTCACTCCCTATCCCAGTCTGTTGTCCCCACATGTTTCAAGATGGCTACCATTGTTCCTTTACCCAAATTGCCAAAACTATAGTTTATTAACAAGAAATTTGTGGAGTGGTTGAAAGACGAGTTTTAATGACTCCAACCTTAGACTACTTAAACTTCTGACTTCAACTGTAGACCATAAACAGGATACTTATTGTTTCAACAGAATGACTCACTCTTGTAATCTACACATATTTATCCATTTAAACAACAGTGGTAAGAACAATGCAGCCACTCTTTCTGGATCATAGTCATAGTATACAGTGGGGAGTAATGGTGTTTGTTTCAAGGGGCCATGCTGGTTGACTTCAATTCCACACTCAGGTATATAGGGAAGGTGACATTAGATCGCCATGGGGCCTGTATATTGACCTCTCATTGTTTTTGTTTTTCTGTTTTCAGGGTGAGCTACCTGTTGTCCAGGTCAATGGAGCTGTGAGACTCCACTGAGCCCTATTGATTTTCTCACCTCTAGCTCTCCTAGGTCTGCCACTTTAAATTCATCCTGTGTGCCGAGTCTGACCCCATCTCACCTATATCTACCTCTTTCCCTAAGCTCTCTACCTGCCCACTCCTCTCCTTCCCTTCATCCTCTTTCCTCCTTTCTCCCTCCCCCACCCTCGTTTGGTAAGATTTTCACAAAAACATAAACTAGAACGCCCTTAAATGTTTTGCATAACTCAACTCAACAAACAATGTAGTTGTTGGCTATTTGTTGCTTAGAAAACACCAAGCATAATACCAAATGATTTGTTGTTCAGGGCATGAGCTGGTTCTAATGTTAGGAATGGTTCAGATAGAAATAAACATTTCTCTAGTCATGTGGAGGCAAGAGGCATAATTGAACTGTGCATTACTTTCCATGCAATAGCAAATATTCCCTGTGTGTACCTCAGCACCATGGACAGCTCCACTGGAATGGTTTTGGTTATTCTGACTGCTTTCTTTGACGCATACACATAGCAGTGATTGAAAAGTAAACTACAATTGGCTATTACATCAGGTCATGTAATTGAAACGATAGCCAAAGCTTTTAGATTCGTATTTTAAAGGTTGTGATGCTATTCCCTGCTCTCTTGAAAGGATCATGGTGAAAAGCAGTGATGAAACCAGCCCTACTCATTTGGACCAGATCAGCGCAGTGAAGATGACCCCAGAACATTCAGGCTAGCTCTGCAGTGGCAATTCATCAAATGCTGTTTAACTCTGCTTACGTCAAAGAAAGGCCATTTGGAGACACTGTTGTGGTTAATGTTGCAATTAGTATTGAACACTGCATTGAATTTCAACTCCAACAAGATTCTGTCTGAGGCAGAGGCAATTTTAGAATGTGTGGGCCAATGTGAAAAGGAATTACTCTGGTCGTGATTTGTAAGGACCTTGACTATGTGACTAGGTGAAGATGGCACTGGGACGCATAGCCACTGTTTTACAGGTTCTTTACCAATTCGGTACTTTGTGTGTTGTTTTGCACTGATCTTAATTTTTTGGTACATAATGTTTCCACCATTGTTCACTATGATCGCAGAAAGCTAAGAAAGGAAAATACATTGCTATAGAGGTCGCCGTTTGTGAAGATTGATGAGACTATGGCAGTGAGTAAATAAACCGCCCTAGCCTTTGTTTTATTGGCGAATGTGCAATTGCTGCATAACAAACTGGATAAACTCTGAGACTATCCTATCAATTGGACATTAATAAGAACTGTAATATATTATTATTTTCAGAGTCATGGCTGAACAAGGACATGGATAATATACAGTTTGCTGGGTTTTCCATACATCAGCAGGACAGAACAGCAGCATCTGGTAAGATCCGTGAGGGTCGGTTGTGTCTCTAGCAGTCATGCGCTCAATAAGGAAGTGTCACAATCGTCTGAATGAATGGACCAAGGCGCAGCGTACTTAGAGTTCTACATGTTTAATAAAAATGAAACTCACCAAAAACAATACAGAAGAAAATGAAACGTGATGTTCTGGGCTGCTCACAGGCAGCTACACAAAAACAAGATCCCACAAACAACAGGTGGGAAAAGGCTGCCTAAATGTGATCCCCAATCAGAGACAATGATAGACAGCTGCCTCTGATTGGGAACCATACCAGGCCAACAAAGAAATAGAAAACATAGATTGCCCATGCTAGTCACACCCTGACCTAACCAAATAGAGAATTAAAAGGATCTCTAAGGTCAGGGCGTGACAGGAAGTGGTCAGATGAAGTGGATGCTAAACTACAGGACTGTTTCGCTATCACAGACTGGAATATATTCCGGGATTCATCCGATGGCATTGAGGAATTTACCACATTTGTCACCAGTTTCATTACTAAGTATATTGACAACGTTATCCCCACAGTGACAGTACGTACCTACATATCCCAATCAGAAGCCATGATTTACAGGCAACATCCACACTGAGCTAAAGGCAAGAGCTGCCGCTTTCAAGGAGTGGGCCACTAATCTGGAAGCTTATAAGAAATCACGCTAGGCCCTCCGACGAAACTTTAAACAGGCTAAGCATCAATACAGGACTAAGATTGATTAAGCTTTTGGTATTACAAATGTATTGACACCCGGGCCCGCCGGTGTAACTGCTTACTGTCTGTACACTAACTTTACTGCATGATTGTAGCGGGTTTACTAACACATTAGTTCTATTAGCTATGCTGACTATGGCGTTACTTTAGCTACGATGGTGACAATGATGGAGGCTGTGTGTAGCGGTTTGGCTTGGAATTTTTTTTCTTTCTTGCTTGGTCACATACAGCCGATGTGTTGTGCATTGTCCACAAGTGAAGGGAAGAGAAGGAACAGAACGTGGCTGTTTTGAGAATGAACTCTGTTTACGTGTGATCAGGGTTGTATTCATTCCACCGATTTTGTTGAAAAAACGTTGCTTAAGCATTAGCAACATGTCCAATTGAAAATCTTGTTTGCAACTGTTGGACTAATAATTACAACCTATATCAGCTAGATGCAGGCAAGACTGTGCAAGGTGGTATTGAATGGCATTGTCTGTCACCTGAAATGTGTCTCTCGACCTGTGTGCACCTACGTTGTAAACTTTAATTGATAGACTAGGCTGTAGCAACCTCATGATGGGTATGGGGAAAATTTGAGTGTCAGGTAGTAGCCTAAACCTATCACTGTTACATTGAACTGGGTGAAGGGAATATGAATGAGAGGCATCCAATATTCTGTAATAGAAATAAGGCCATGCTCATGAAAAAATGTATTGTTCTCCCTTATTTTAAACATCACTGACCGCCACTGATAGAAAGACTTTGCGATAAAGGGCACATTCGATGGGTCAACAAGGAGTTTCCGAAGGGTAAGGAGTCATAGACCTATGTTGAAGCCCTCTGCTTGTCCCTCCATTTTCAATTTCAAGGGTTACGGTCATCAACATCACTGACTTCGGAGTCAAGCCAAAGCCAAACTGAATTGAGGAGGCGACGCGAGTCAATGGAGCCTGAGGTAATGTTAAGGTAATGATGGGGCGGTGAGTCGGAAGCAGGTGCAGGTGAAACATTTTAATTAAACTAAGAACACGACACTAGCATAAGGTGGTATGCTGATACACAAGAACAATACCAACTGGTGAGTGAACCTGGGAGAGTGAAATATAAATGGCAGGTAATGATGAAAGTAATAAAGTCCAGGTGTGAATCATAATGATTCACAGGTGCGCGTAATGATGAGTTCCAGGTGTGCGTAATGATGAATCTCAGGACCGGGGTTAGTACTCTGGTGAAGTCAGGAGGGGAGAAGCAGGGGCAGACGTGTCAGTACCCCCCCTGACATACAGCTCCAGCCTCAGAACGACACCGACCAGGGGGACGACCTCGAGGACGAGGAGCGGGCGGCTAGGTGGAAATCACAGATAAATGTTTGGGCCCAGAATGTCCTCCACCGGAACCCAACACCGCTCATCTGGGCCATACCCCTCCCATACCCCTCCACCAGATACTGGAGCTGACCCCCACGACGCCGGGAGTCCAGTAGGGATCTTACAGTGTACGCCGGGCTCCCCTCGATGTCCGGGGGGTTGGAGGTGTGCCGTGGGGGACAGCATCTGCTAGGGGTCCAGGAACCACCGGCATAAGAAGGGAGACATGAAAAGAGTATGAGATACGGTAGTGACTGGGTACTTGTAACATGTATGTTGCCTCATTATCCCTCCGTAGAACCTTGAACGGCCACACAAACCAGAAGCTCAGTTTCTTGCAGGGCAGGCGGAGTGGGAGGGTTCCTGGTAGAGAGCCAGACGCGATCCCCAGGATGGAACACAGGGGTCTCACTGTGGTGACGGTCTGCCTGCTCCTTCTGACGATGGACGACACGCTGGAATCCCAGGAGTCTCAGTCTGGCCCAGGGTCCAAGGGGCCAGGGCCGGCTGGAAACCCAACACCCACTGGAAGGGGGTCAACCCAGTGAAGGAGTGACGTAGAGAGTGACGTAGAGAGTTCTTGGCGTACTCTGCCCAAGGAAGGAAATGTGCCCACTCACATTGCCTGTCCTAACAAGAATTGGTATGCTGTAATGATGGCGAGTAGGAAGCAGGTGAAACGTTTTAATAAAACAATAAAACAAAGAACACGACATTAACATAAGGCAGTACGCTAATACTCAAGAACAATACCAACTAGTATTGTGATCCTGGGAGAGTGACATATAAAGGAGAGGAAATTATGAAGGTAATGGAGTCCAGGTGTGAATCATATTGATTCACCGGTGCGCGTA
This sequence comes from Oncorhynchus clarkii lewisi, assembly GCF_045791955.1. Lineage (NCBI taxonomy): Eukaryota > Metazoa > Chordata > Actinopteri > Salmoniformes > Salmonidae > Oncorhynchus > Oncorhynchus clarkii. Next base: position 36,574,897 of record NC_092147.1, on the reverse strand, counting down.
ATGATGAGTGTCAGGTGTGCGTAATGATGAATCCCATGACCGGTGGTTAGTACTCTGGCGACGTCGTACGCCGGAGAGGAGGAGCAGGAGCAGACGTGACAGTTAACCGATCAGTTAACCATGAATAATGACTGTTGTGGACCAGGCCAACATTAGACACTGGACAACTTTGTTGCAACTCTAGTTGAAGGTATCTAATTAAATGCGTCTAAAGTGTTTTGTGTAACTCCCCCAGACACTAAGTTTAGCAAGTACTCTACTGCAACTAAAATTGCAACACAGTTCGTGTTTCCCTGTTATTCGTTAGCTAGCTAGCTTCAATATAAGATAGTCAAGTAATATATTTTGCTGATTTGTTTTAGGAATGCTTTGTTAGCTCCACCTCATTTAGCTAGAATGAAGTTGACATAGCTAATGTTTTCTGACAAAGAAATGTCCCTGTATTTTCTTTGCTGTGTGTGTGTGCGTGCATGCGTGTGCGTGTGCCTGTGTTTGTGCTGACATAGCATACAAGACAGGTAGCTTGTTGATGCCTGATATATTTGGGTTCAGTTATATTAACAAAACATTTGAATCTGCTTCCCACCTGATCCTTGCCCAGGAGACTGTATGTGACCAAAGTGAAGAACAGCTACTGGTTGGAGACGGAGGGATTAGAGAGATGACTGCAACACTTTGAGGTAAGCTACAGCCTAACCTATATTTTGTAGCTAGCCCAAGGGTTGTAAGTGTGTATTTGGTAAATGTATGGAGGTATCTTTAGGATAGTAATAACATCATTATTACTTACAGGCCCATGGATGCAGTAATGAAATATTGTAAAATCACAACTATGTGGTTATGATGATTCAAGTCAGTGACAGAATTTTGGATGAAAAGTGTGCCTTCTACTCAGGCCCAGAAGATAGAATATGCACTCTAAACACTCTAAAGTTTCCAAAACTTAAAATAGTGTCTGTGAGTATAACAGAACTGATTTAGCAGGCGAAAACCTGAGAAAAATCCATTCAGGAACTAGGATTTGTTTGTGTGTAGTTTTCTATTCAATGCCATTACAGTATCCATTAGCTTAGGACTCAAATTGCAGTTCCTATGCCTTCCACTAGATATCAACAGTCTTTAGAAAAAAATTCAGGCTTGAATTCTGAAAAATTAGGCAGTAAGAGCAGTCTGAATGAGTGGACCCTGCCGTGTCACAGAACTTTTTCATACGCGCGACCGAGAGAGTGCCTTTCTTGTTTACCTTTTATATTGACGTTATTGTCCGGTTGAAATATTATCGATTATTTAGGCTAAAAACAACCTCAGGATTGATTTTGAACTTCATTTGAAATGTTTCTACGAACTTTACGGATACTATTTGGATTTGTTGTCTGCCTGTTGTGACTGCGTTTGAGCCTGTGGATTAATGAAGAAAATGCGTTTTTGGATATAAAGAGACTTTATTGAACAAAAGGAGCATTTATTGAATAAATGAATGTCTTCTGAGTGCAACCATATGAAGATCATCAAAGGTAAGTGATTAATTGTATCTCTATTTATGACTCTTCTTCTTGGCTGGTTACTGTTTGTAATGACTTGTCTGCTGGGCTATGTTCTCAAATAATGTTAGGTATTCCTTCATCGTAAAGCATTTTTGAAATCTGACACTGTGGTTGGATTCACAAGAAGTTAATCTTTAAACCTATGTAAAATAGTTGTATCTTTTATGAATTATTTCTGTATTTGAATTTGGCGCTCTGCAATCTCACTGGATGTTGGCCAGGTGGGTGTCCCACATACCCTAGAGTGGTTAACGCACCACTTGTGGTGGGAGTGTCCAGGTGCTAAAAGAAAAGTGGATCACCACAGTTCACCACATCACGAATATACACCAGTGGTTCACTGGAGACACACTCAACTGCTGTGAGCACCCCCCTTACACACCAGAAGAAGAATGAGACCCTAGATGAACACATCGTCTGCAGCTTGAGGCAGTGAGGAAAATGGTCCTCAACCTGAGATTGTTGAAGGATCTCGAGAAGGTAAAAAAAAACATATCTGTACATATATTGCAGTATTTAATAAGCACATTTTAACTTAACTTAATAAGCACATTTTACAAACCCTTGTTTAAGTTTTGTGCATTACTGTGAATAACCACAACCAATGAATTTAATAAAATCATTAACAGTATAATTGTAGTAGCCTACTTATTAATCTCTAGTTACACAAATTAGATATTTATTTTGTAGGTGATGAAGAGTGTACATGCCCTGTACACTAAATACGTGCCTAAAAGGAATACGTTTGGCCAGCAGGGGATGGTCGCAAGACTCCAAGTGGCTGTCTTGGACTACGATTATTCGGTGAACAGCCAGCAGGGTACAAAGCAAGCAGGAGTTCTCAAATGCGTGGTGAAACCCATCAAGAAGGAGAAGACATGGTGCTTCCGGTCTGAGCTTCTACACGGCATCGTTGACCGCTGTGCCAATGGTATGTGATCACAGATCACTGCACTTGTACATAGCCCATCTGTAAACAGCCCATCTTTCTACCTACCTCATCCCCATACAGTATTATTTTATTTTTCTTGCTCCTTTGCACCACAGTATCTCTACTTGCACATTCACCTTCTGCACATCTACCATTCCAGTGTTTAATTGTTATATTGTAATTACTTCACCACCATGGCCTATTTATTGCCTTAACTACATTATCTTACCTCTTTTGCACTCACTGTATATAGACTTTTTGTTTTCTTTATTCTTTATTCCATAACTGTGTAACTCTGTGTTGTTGTATGTGTGAAATTGCCTTGCTTTATCTTTGCCAGATCGCAGTTGCAAATGAGAACTTGTTCTCAACTAGCCTACCTGGTTAAATAAAGGTGAAAATATATTTTTAGAAGTGTACTATAGTATTTCAGATGTAGACATATATAGAGAGAAATTAACTAACATCATTAGTGTAACTTATATCTGGTCCTGGACCATCCCAGCGGACTCTCCTGAGTGCCTAAACAGAGAGAGAGAGTGGTGGTCACTTTGGGGGAGCTGGCTGCTGTTCTGACAATGGAGAAGGATCAGGCCATTCAACAGCAAAGTCAAAGATACACCCATCCATCGAGGGAATAGGAGTGATTTTTTTTTACCCATTTCAACGGACATGCTACCTTGTCCCGGACATGCTTTTTCGAATCTCTCTCCCCATCCCCCTCACCCTCTCGGACCTGCTCTCTCGAGCTATGAATGCTCAGCTGTGAAAAGCCAACTATCATTTGCTCCTGAGGTGTTGAGATCTCTATAACTACTCTCATTATTAGTTTGATGTAAATTGTATTGTGTTTGTTTACGTTTTCTTTGTTTACAAACGTTGGAGTAAAACAAGCTTATATGTTGGGTTCTGACGTGGTATGAAATTTGAATTATGCTCATTTATAAGTTACATTCTTCAAGAGTCAATGGTTACACATCATTAAAACTTCTTAGGGCTAGGCCACCTTTTTCTCCACTTCTTGTCTGAATGACGTGCCCAAAGTAAACTGCCTGTAGCTCATACCCCTGGTTGATATCCCTTTAAATGGAGGATAGGCTTGCATAGGAACAGGGAGGTTTCAAAATAAGAGGCACTTCCTGATTGAATTTTCCTCAGGCTTTCGCCTGCAAAATCAGTTCTGTTATACTCACAGACAATATTTTTACAGTTTTGGAAACTTTAGAGTGTTTTCTATCCTAATCTGACAATTATATGCAAATTCTAGTTTCTGGGGCTGAGAAATAGGCAGTTTCAAATGGGTACGTTTTTTTTGCCAAAAACAAAAATACTGCTCCCTATACGCAAAAGGTTAAGGTAAGCTACTGTTGTTTCGTCTATTGAGCTTGTGCTTGAGGCAAAGACTTGCATTCACAACCATAAGCCTTTCATGTGAATCCTCTTCTTGTTTCATTGGAACTCTTAAAAACACCTATACTATACTATACTATACACCTATAATATATATATATACTATATATTTTGGGGAGCTCGAAACATTTTCTCTCCTGCCTGTGATGCAACAATGCCAATATGGCGATTTACAGTTACAGTTAGTTGGCGTTTCCATTCCCTTTTAATAATCGCTGGTCAACTGCCAACAACACTCGTACGGCCATTTCCCCTACATATGCTTCACGCTGTTAGGAAGTTACTACTGAGGAATGACTGACAGACTGGGTTACACCATCTTATTTATTGTGCTGACGATGATACCGTGTTTATTATTGGAAGGGAAGTGGCTACTGTTTATTGTTATTGGTTGTATTTGGCATCGGAGGATATTTTTATTGCCAGGATATTGGCCATTGATGTTATTCGTTTTCATTAATCTGATTAGCATAAATGTGTTATTTTATCAGTCGTTATGGTACTGTCTCAATTTTCCAGTAGGCATAAGATGAATGTGTTAATTAGCATGTGTGGGTGTGTGCCTATGAATCTTGTCTTTTCTCATCATTAATCCCCATATAACTTGTCATAGGCGAACCTACCACCGTCGTCTTTGTTATACAATTAGTCAGTATGTCATTACAGTCTAAGTAAAAAAAGGGTGATGGCTTCAGGGAGAGAATATCCACAGCCTAATCAAGTGTGAAGAAATCAGACAAGGACTACAGGGAATCAACATCATGACAAATTTAGACTCGGAAAATAAATAAATAAACATGCAACAACATAAAACATAAAAGCCCCTAAGACAAGAAAGAGATAATCCATCGACAAATGTGTTTTTTTGTCCTCTGATTTCAGATAAACAAACAGGGTTTCATGTCCAATTAAAGCAATATTTACAGCATGTTTGTGAGAAGCTTCAGCCCCCAAGGTTGGCAATTGGAAGGAAAGCAGAGAGTTAAGAGATCTACCTCGTTTGTGTGTGTGCCTGTGTGTGCGCGTGTGTGTGTGCTATCAAAAGCTTATCCATTTGATGCCTCAGCCTGACTGTTAGCTCTGCTCTATCAACTCCAAGGTCTGGACGATGATGCAGCCAAATCCATTCTAACACCTCCAAGAAAAACTGTCCTAATAATACAGTTCCTGTGTCAGAGATTGGTCAATCATCCACAGTGTTCTGGATCTAAAGACTACTGAACAAAGCTGAGGACATAATCTACTGCCCCTTGACAATCTATTGTATATCTATCAACTATACAGTATGTACATCTTGAAAGGTTGGTAAATTACTAATGAAGGTGTATTTCCTAATTATCTACCCCTTAATACATCACAGAACCCTTTTTACTTCAAAAGACAATCTAATTATCTGTTGACACAAGGGGTATTTTTGTGCCTCATACGTAAACAATCTGTTTAGATTTATATTAATCCATGATTGATAAATCAAGAATGCTATCAAAACAGCCAATACTGAAAACAATAGGCCTGTCATCTGCTGAATAGATGGAATATATAAATGATAGAAAATAGGTTGGCGGTAAGCAGTAACTATAGTAAGTGGTGAGACAATAGTGAATACAGATGACAGAGCCAGTTTGCTAAAGCAGGAAAATTATTCAGCCGCAACATAAAATTTGAATTATTATGTGGATTATAATGAATTAACTTTTTTGTAGGAGTTGATACATTTTTTTGTTTGGGAGAATGAAGTCTGAAATTTCATAGTGGAAATTGCAAACTTCAGATGCCCTTTTAAACCTCAAATACACAAGTTTAACATGTCCTGTATTGCAGGAATGTCCTCCTGCAAGGGGATGATCAAATTAAGATCCTACATGTGTACATGCAAATGACTGGGCTGATATTCATCTATGGTGATCTTCTGGAAGGAAGAGGGTAAATGAGCTAAGGGAGAGTGAGATTTTGTGATGTTTGTACCATGTCTGTATCATGATAGCCAGCTCATCATGACATGTGGTGGCAATGTTATGCATGCTACAGATGGTGTCTGACGACCCTGGCATACGACGGTGCCCCGTGAATCATGGGAAATCTGGCAATGTGCATTCTGACTGGAGCCAGCAGAGGAAAATATGAATACATTAATGTAGTGAGTAATATTTATCTTGTATGCATATTATATATAACTACACTGCGACCTGTGATAACACTAAGCAATTAATAGACCAAAGTCTATTAAAATGTTCATCTGACTGCATAAAGATGATTTAGCAATATGTGAGAGACTATAGTTGAGTTAAAGTCAAATAAAGGTCAAGAAAGGTCTGAGAATTGTCTATCAAAGGCAAACATTGAATTACATTCATAAATGTAATGAATTCACATAAAAGGCATGAAGCTTAAGTTACAAGGCAATACTGACATAAACAAAACATGAAGTATCTAGGCATGATCAGAGAAGAAAGACCAAAAAACATGGCTTGTGCCATGGCCTATAGGTCATGGGAGAAAGGGGGGAAGAACAAGAGAGACTGTATCTCACCACAGCAGGTCAGGAACAAAGAGAAAGACAATGAAATGAAGACCCTTTTATGACCATTTGACCATATTTATAAGTCAGGTTTTACATGAGTTGAGCAAACACAATTTGTATTTTTTTAAATATTTTTTTTACCCCCTTTTCTCCCCAATTTCATGGTATCCAATTGTTAGTAATTACGATCTTGTGTCATCGCTACAACTCCCATACGGGCTCGGGAGAGACGAAGTTCGAAAGCCATGCCTCCTCCGAAACACAACCCAACCAAGCCGCGCTGCTTCTTAACACAGCGGGCCTCCAATGTGTCGGAGGAAACACTGTGCACCTGGCTACCTTGGTTAGCGCCGCACTGCGCCCTGCCCGCCACAGGAGTCGCTGGTGCGCGATGAAACAAGGATATCCCTACCAGCCACACCCTCCCTAACCCGGACGACGCTAGGGCAATTGTGGGTCGCCTCACGGACCTCCCGGTCGCAGCAGGCTGCGACTGAGCCTGGGCGCGAACCCAGGGTCTCTGGTGGCACAGCTAGCGCTGCGATGCAATGCCCTAGACTACTGCGCCACCCGGGGGGCCCGCAAACACAATTTTATGTTCACTGAATTTTTGCCTACGTTTTCTCAAGGAAGCTAAGTTTTGGCCAACTTAAAGTGTTAAGTTAACACTTTAACCGACAAGTTGAGTAAACAAAAAAAGTCTGTGGAACCAGTTAATTAATAATAATTAGTTGAAACAACTGAACTTTTTTCTTTTAACGCTGAACACCTAATCAACAGAAAATAATAGATATGCAGAAGAATGGACTGAAGCCACAGTTAGCATACAGGTCACTTGGATGAATGGAAATACATATATGTTCTTTTCCTTTGCTTCTCCATTTTACTGACCGGACTCCCCTGCCACCCCCCGCACCGCTCTCTCACCGTCAGGGGAGGACATTACTGCCACTCAGACGTTCAACCTCTTCCTGCTGTTCACCCTCTTCAGTCGCTCCTTAAATAGAGCCATCAGTCTGGAGTCGGCCTGTAATTATGATGAAATACTAATTAAGGGCAGACCCAGCCAGACATGCCCCCACTCCCATTCTCTCTCTCTCTCCATCTTCCTCTCTCTCCTTCTCTCCTTCTCGCTCTCTCTCTTCCTCTCCCTCTTTCAGACCCTCTCTCCTTTCTGCTTCAGATGGTCTCAAGTACAGAGGACACCCGAGGAAGTGACTGCTTCCAGGACTAGCATGTGTGCTATCATGTCTAGGATAGGTTTGGATGTGTTTAGACTTATATGCATGGACGTGTTTACACAGCCCGTTCTCTTATGGAATATGCCAGGAGGTGCCGATTCTGCATGTACAAGATTACGTTTGGACCTGGCGAAATGTAAAAGCTATACCGTGAGTGTCTACTACTGTTTTAGTAGACTTGCGGCTTGCTAGGGTGTTGTGGATGGAGATGGGGGATGAGCAGACTCCGGCTCAGAGGGTCTTGTGTTCAATCCCAGTGCTAGGCACTGTTTTTTTAAGCCTTTCCCAAACCTTTACACTTAACTTAACAACTCGGAACTAATACCTAAACGTAAGTTTAACCCTATGCCTAAGCTTAACCCTAACATAAACCATTTTGGACTATTGCCTAAACTTTAGTTTCACTTCACAGGGTTTGACTGACAGCTAAAATAAAGCACCACATGGCTTAACATGGCATAATGCTGTTGCTGCAGTTATGCCACAGGTTTGTGTTTACAGTGCATTCTTTATCTTGTTTTCATTTGCTAACTATATCCATTAAAACGCATTGGCCAAATAATATAAATGGATTGATGTCTAAGCCTCCTATTGTTCTATTATCTATAAAATGACCATTAGATTGTACTCTACCTTTGGTGAATGTTTACTAAAGTATGCTCTTTAGAGGTTCCATTAAGAGGTTAGCATTAATGTTTTGGTGGATCTGAACAGGCATTAAAAGCAATTATCTATTAGCTATTTGCACATACCAGCATGCTTCTGTGACTCCTTCCCATCCATTATTGGTCTTAGTTATCCTCAGAGGCCATCTCTGCTCAGATGGTGGGCAGATAACCACAGATAGAGGTGATCAAGGGTGGGAACAGTTCATTACCTCCACCATCTCACTTCTGCCATACCTTGGTGCTCTCTCTATCTCTCGCTCTTACCCTCTCTTCTTAGAAGCCAAATGCTTTGCTAAGCAGCAGACAGACAGGCAGGCAACTAATGTGTCAAACGGTGATGTATGAGGCATAGAACAGCTTAATTGGCAATCATTGGAGGATACACCCAATCGGTCCTCCAGTTCCTCCATGAGATATAGACCAGCAGATGGAAAACCTTGTCCTGTCCACTTGATCATCATCAGGAAGTAACAACACAAACATGACAGGAGCCATCCCACGTACAGTACAGTAAAACTCTGAAAGTTAGCCAGGCTCTGTGCAGGACTACCCACATCAGTCATGCATTGGAAGGCTGGAATTATAGCCTTGAAATGTTGAAGTCTTGCCTTAAAAGACTAGAATTCACTGGCCATAGTGCAACTCACCATCATGTCTTCATCAGTATTTTTAAAGACAACCCTCTGTCCTCAGGGTAACCTGTATTCAGCCTCCAGCCTCCTGTCCCCAAATCTCCCTGCACCTGTTCCAAGTCACAAGTGCCAACCGGGCAAGAGCCTCATTGTCAGAGAGGAGTGAAGCAGAAGAGAGGAGTGAAGAGCTGTTTGTTCGCTAGCTCTCCTACTGTATCTCCCTCTCTCCCTGACAGCCCTCCATGAATGCCACTCGAAAGCTCCACAAAAGAGAGTGGAGCTCAGATAAACACAGGGACACAGAAAATAAGCGTCCCTAGGATAGAGGCGCTCTGTGCAAGGTTGGGGGCTCAACTCACTGAGTTCCTGTGGAATCGCCAGGCTGAGGCATCCCACTTTGTTACTGAAATGTGCTTGTTGCTCTTCAACACTGAGATGAGTGCACTGTCACAACAGAACTAGTCCTACAGATGAGTTATAAAGTAAAAACAAAAAAATTGCACAGAGTATATCAAGGAGGGCAGTTTTGTCAACAAAGAATAATAACTATTCTGTATACATGAATTGCCATTACATTGTAGATATGTCTTCAAAAATCTGCTATAAGTTAAAGTGTCATAACAACCTCTTTGATGCCTTGTTTGAGAAAGGCATGTTATAGGCCCTCCCTCTTCAGATGGAAGCCAATTGCAGCTCACCCTTGAGGTCCACCATTGTGCCCCTGTTTCCTTCATGTATTTGATGCTGTTCCTATTGTTTTTCTTGTTCAATAATATATGGCACATATGCTTGCTTCTGACACTAGTGCTTCCAGTTTGGGATTTGAGCTGGATAAAACTTCTAAAGAATGGCTGACACTCTGTTGTTCACTGCTGGCGCACTCTGCCAGTCCCTTGTTGGGGTGGTTTTGTGAACAGTGAAAGGAACCATCATTCGCCAATCTTGTTATTTTTAACCAGAATGGATAGCAGCTACAATAAACAATGATACTTTAGATTGATATTCAGACTTGGGGTCTAGTGACTCCATTATATACAGTATCTGTGGTGATAATTGTATATCTCTTATAAGCACTTCATGAATGTATTTTCAACTACTATGTCATTCAGGGCTGGATTAATGCAGGGGGTATATGTTATATATACAGTATATATTATATATGAAGTATATATTTTATATTTTTTCACTGCATCCACCAACCACAGAAAGACTCAGAGCCTGCTCTCAATGAGTGTAGACAGCTTGCTGCTGTCTGCTTCTACTCCGATAATCATCAGATGGGGGGAGGAGAGGAGGTAGGGAGCTCACATGGGTCACTGGGCGCCCTGGCTTGATAAAAAAAAAATAACTGCATAATAAATAAATGTGACTGGTCAGTTGTGTGAGTCAAGGGCTGGGCCCAAGCCCGTAGGGGGCCTGTCCCTCTGCCAAAAAGTGCCCCCCAACTTTCTAGGGTTTTTGCTAAAACTTGCAAAATGCTGACCGGCTAACGCAATGAACCAAAGCGTCCATTACTATGCTGGTTGCTTGGCTCTATTTTACCTTGTAGCTGTCGAAAAGGACGGAGGACTCAGGCAGTTCTAGTTCTATTTCACCTCATAAATACTAGGACTCTGTTTTTGATGGTGACAACCTGCTGTCTACCTACTGCTTCAGAGGACTGAAAAGACTATAAAGAGAACACTCTTTATTTACCATATATTTGTCTTTACATGAGAAAATATTGTTAAAAAGGAAAGAATAATGTAAGCAGTTTTTAGATTGACATTGCTAGCTACTGTACTATTTACCTCAGCCTGCCTAGTCAGCTAGCCAGCCAGCTAGCTAACTAGCCAGACAGTTTTATTTAGCTAACGTTCCTCTTTAGGTTTCTTCCTAGCTTTTGGCCTTTCTAGGGAGTTTTTCCTAGGTGCTTCTACACCTGCATTACTTGCTGTTTGGGGTTTTAGCCTGGGTTTCTGTACAGCACTTTGTGACATCAGCTGATGTAAGAATATAACTTTATAAGTACATTTGATTGATTTAGCCTGGGTTTCTGTACAGCACTTTGTGACATCAGCTGATGTAAGAATATAACTTTATAAGTACATTTGATTGATTGATTGGTTAGCTAGCCAGCTAGTGGCAATGTCAATGGCATCCCTCGAGTGGCAATGGCATCCCTCGAGGAGATTATCTTTTATCTTTCCAACTAGGCGAAGTACTATGAAGGCACCACTGATCTTGACAAGAATTAACAAATGAACAATTCAGGGTAACGTTAAGCAGTTAACTTCTATTAGATAACTGGACAGATTTAGCTATGTACAACCATTTTCCATCTAGCTAGTTGGTTGTCTACATGTTGCTAGCTATATGTTATATGTCTGTCATATTGAAGTATCTTGCTATAAGTTAAACCTGATACATCAAATGGATAGGTGTAAGCAATTATGGTAATTCCAAATGCAGTAAACTATGGGGCTTTGCTAGAAAGACACAGATAGAGAGAGAGGGGAGAGGAGACAGAGAGATGAATGGAGAGAGAGAAACAGAGTGAGAAAGACAGCAGTGAAAATTTACTTAGACCTGAGTATTTCAACACGTCGTCTCTTCCAAATTGTTAGGCAATCATATGTACCTACGGGGGAAGGATGGCCAGCCACATAAGAGAGTGATTTTTTCTAAGGAGGAGAAGGAGGCTGTGCTGGTCGAGATGCATGCTGGCCATTTCGGAATGAAGTGCTTGATTGCCAAAATCAACCTCCGCTTCTTCTGACATGGAATTGTCAAGAAGGTGGACAGCTGGGCATATGAAATATCATTTTGCTTATCAATCACATTCTATTATATATGAAATTATTATGATTTCAATGAATGTCATATCAGACAATGTTTCAATTTGTGCTTAACGGTCAGTACCCCGTCTAGCCTGCCAGAAGTTTGAGAGGGTGAAGACTGTGGCACCGGAGTTGAAGCACATCAAAGTTGTTTCACCATGGAACATGATCAGTAAGTGTTCCACTTCAAAATTTGCCGTGATAAGTTGTTTAGCAAAGGTTTCTTTATTTGACCACAGCAGAGTTCAATATTATATAATGTGTGTGTGTCAGTATCCTTACAAATATAATATCTGCATACTGTATGACACAGATATGGGTAAGAATAAAGCAATCTTCTCTCTAACACTTTAAATGTTAGGGATAGACCTCATCAAGCCCTTCACAAAATCCAGGAATGAAAACAGCTGGTGTCTGACGGCGACCAATCACTTTATCAAATGGGTGAAGGCAGTACCCATTAAGGATCTACGGGATCGGTGTCCCTATACTAGGATGGCTGTTGCTAACGTGTGCTAACGTGACTAGAATGACGTTGTAAGTAACAACACATTTTCCAGGACATCGAAAGCTTAAATGATTGTTAATCTAACTGCTCTGTCCAATTTACAGTAGCCATTACAGTGAAATAATACCATGCTATTGTTTGAGGATGGTGCAAAACAACAACAACAACAACAAATGCATCACGACAACTGGTTTGATACATTCACATCTGAAGGTACATGATGTTATTTCATTCAGTAATCTTATTCTGATTTGTCATCCTGAGGGTCCCAGAGATAAAGGGTATCATAGTTTTGCTTCATAAAATCAATTTTTATATTCATTATTTGAACCCCTGCTTTCGCTGGTCCCACACCCACCACGCCCGGCCATCTAGATGTGTGAAGGTTAGTGTTTTTCTCTGTAGGGAAGCTAATGATCTATCATGTGTACCATTACAGGGAGTATGGAAACTTAATATTTGTATTACCATATCATTTGTGTATGTTCTCTATTGTTATGTACTTGAAAATTTATAAATTCGCCAATTTGGCACATTTGGGCAGACTTGCAATGCTTCACTGGATCAGACTGAAACTTTGCACACACACTGCTGCCATTTGGTGGCCACAATCTAAAATGCGCCTAAACTCCAATATGATATTATGGCATTTCTCTTGCATTTCAAAAATGATGAAAAAAATATATAGAGAAAACATATGTTTTTTGTTTGTATTATCTTTTACAAGCTCTAAAGTGTTATATTCTCCTACATTCATATCCACAAACTTCAAAGTGTTTCTTTTCAAATGGTTCCTCTGTCCATTGTCTGTGTTCTTTTGCCCATCTTAATCTTTCCATTTTGTTGTCCAGTCTTTCTTCACAACTCTGCCTAGAAGGCCAGCATCTTCACCTCAGTCGCCTCTTCACTGTTGACGTTGAGACTGTTGTTTTGCGGGTACTATTTAATGAAGCTGCCATTTGAGGACGTGAGGTGTCTGTTTCTCTAGACAATCTAATGTACTTATCCTCTTGCTCAGTTGTGCACTGGGGCCTCACACTCCTCTTTCTATTCTGGTTAGGGCCAGTTTGCGCTGTTATGTGAAGTGAGTAGTACACAGCGTTGTACGAGATCTTCAGTTTATTGGCACTTTCTCGCATGGAATAGCATTCATTTCTCAGAGCAAGAATATACTGACGAGTTTCAGAATAAAGTTATTTGTTTCTCACCATTTTGAGCCTTTAATCAAACCCACAAATACTGATGCTCCAGATATTCAACTAGTCTAAAAAAGGCCGGTTTTCTTGCTTCTTTAATCAAAACAACAGTTTTCAGCTGTGCTAACATAATTGCAAAAGGGTTTTCTCATGATCAATAATTCATTTAAAATGATAAACTTGGATTAGCTAACAGAACGTGACATTGGAACACAGGAGTGAAGTTTGCTGATAATGGGCCTCTGTACGCCTATGTAGATATTCCATTAAAAAATCTGCCGTTTCCAGCTACAATAGTCATTTACAACATTAACAATGTCTACACTGTATTTCTGATCAATTTGATGTTATTTTATTGTGCTTTTCTTTCGAAAACACGGACATTTCTAAGTGAGCCCAAACTTTTGAATGGTAGTGTGTGTGTGTGTATATATATATACAGTGCCTTGCGAAAGTATTCGACCCCCTTGAACACTGCGACCTTTTGCCACATTTCAGGCTTCAAACATAAAGATATAAAACTGTATTTTTTTGTGAAGAATCAACAACAAGTGGGACACAATCATGAAGTGGAACGATATTTATTGGATATTTCAAACTTTTTTAACAAATCAAAAACTGAAAAATTGGGCGTACACTGCTCAAAAAAATAAAGGGAACACTTAAACAACACAATGTAACTCCAAGTCAATCACACTTCTATGAAATCAAACTGTCCACTTTGGAAGCAACACTGATTGACAATAAATGTCACATGCTGTTGTGCAAATGGAATAGACAACAGGTGGAAATTATAGGCAATTAGCAAGACACCCCCAATAAAGGAGTGGTCCTGCAGGTGGTAACCACAGACCACTTCTCAGTTCCTATGCTTCCTGGCTGATGTTTTGGTCACTTTTGAATGCTGGCGGTGCTTTCACTCTAGTGGTAGCATGAGTCTAATACCCACACAAGTGGCTCAGGTAGTGCAGCTCATCCAGGATGGCAAATAAATGTGAGCTGTGGCAAGAAGGTTTGCTGTGTCTGTCAGCATAGTGTCCAGAGCATGGAGGCGCTACCAGGAGACAAGCCAGTACATCAGGAGACGTGGAGGAGGCCGTAGGCAGGCAACAACCCAGCAGCAGGACCACTACCTCCGCCTTTGTGCAAGGAGGAGCAGGAGGTGCACTGCCAGAGCCATGCAAAATGACCTCCAGCAGGCCACAAATGTGCATGTGTCTGCTCAAACGGTCATAAACAGACTCCATGAGGGTGGTATGAGGGCCCGACATCCACAGGTGGGGGTTGTGCTTACAGCCCAACACCGTGCAGGACGTTTGGCATTTGCCAGAGAACATCAAGATTGGCAAATTCACCACTGGCCGCCTGTGCTCTTCACAGATGAAAGCAGGTTCACACTGAGCACATGACAGACATGAAAGAGTCTGGAGACGCCATGGAGAACGTTCTGCTGCCTGCAACATCCTCCAGCATGACCGGTTTGGCGGTGGGTCAGTCATGGTGTGGGGTGGCATTTCTTTGGGGGGCCGCACAGCCCTCCATGTGTTCGCCAGAGGTAGCCTGACTGCCATTAGGTACCGAGATGAGATCCTCAGACCCCTTGTGAGAACATATGCTGGTGCGGTTGGCCCTGGGTTCCTCCTAATGCAAGACAATGCTAGACCTCATGTGGCTGGAGTGTGTCAGCAGTTCCTGCAAGAGGAAGGCATTGATGCTATGGACTGGCCCGCCCATTCCCCAGATCTGAATCCAATTGAGCACATCTGGAACATCATGTCTCGCTCCATCCACCACAGACTGTCCAGGAGTTGGCGGATGCTTTAGTCCAGGTCTGGGAAGAGATCCCTCAGAAGACCATCCACCACCTCATCAGGAGCATGCCCAGGCGTTGTAGGGAGGTCATACAGGCACGTGGAGGCCACACACACTACTGAGCCTCATTTTGACTTGTTTTAAGGACATTACATTAAAGTTAGATCAGCCTGTAGTGTGGTTTTCCACTTTAATTTTGAGTGTCACTCCAAATCCAGACCTCCATGGGTTGATAAATTTGATTTCCATTGATAATTTTTGTGTGATTTTGTTGTCAGCACATTCAACTATGTAAAGAAAAAAGTATTTAGTAAGAATATTTCATTCATTCAGATCTAGGATGTGTTATTTTAATGTTCACTTAATTTTTTGGAGCAGTGTATATATATATATATATATATATATATATATACACTTTGTTTGAATTCAAGACCAGATTAAGCCTTTTGTCAGTGCCAGAGTAGCCACTCATTTCGGTCATTTGTGTGGTATTAAAAAAGATTCAGCTAATATCTTCTGTCATGTAAATAATGTAGAATTGCATGAAATGCATTTTTATAAGGTAGTTTTTTTCTGACCCTGCTAAAATTTGTTCCCAATGTGTTGAAAAATCCTAAAAACGCCTCTGCTCAATTGTAGCTTATGCCACATGGCAAATGCTATTGTGGCTTTATTATAAAGGGGCTTTTTCGTTAACAGCAAATTTACCATGCATCGAATTGCATCTGGTATGTGGATTTGTTTACAGAAAATGATGGTGTGCTGGGAAGGGGGGGGCTTTAAAAAAAAACTCCGTCCCTGATGTCATTAATCTTGTTGAGATTGATTTGAAATGGTTTATTACATCAGATACTATGGGACTGGTGTTTAAGTGTTAATAGGACTTTGTTAAGATATATGCATATTCATGTTGAAAGTAGAGCAGTATATAGATTTGAGAGAGGACTGACACAATGTTACTGAATTAATCCTGTTTCCGCCTGGTTAAAAAGAGCTAGGCAGATGATGCCGATGATCCATTACGCATGAGTAAATACTTATTACTAATAACTTAATCAGCTGTAATTACTTCCTTTCATCATCACCTCTTTGCTTGGAGACTCATTGCAGAGCCATCAAGGGGACCCCAAACCCTCACGCCTCAGTGCATACCCTTCCAGGGGGAGCTTAACCTCTCTTCAAGCATCTCAGACCTGATTACAGACAACCAAATGTGTGGATATTATCTGAGTGTTTGTGAGCTCCGAGGTGCTCACCTCTTATCTCAATAGACCTGTGGGTATCAAGTGTGATTGTGGTAAATAGAAACCGCTCACCATCCGACTGCTCTCAAGACACATAGAGTACAAAGAGACAGGCATTCACTTCCATCAACAGTGTATTATGGTGAATCCTCAGTGTCCCAAGCACATGTCAATTACAATGATGTGTAATTACAGTAGAAGTAGAGTGGGAGTTGGTGGGAGGCAGAGGCAGGGATACCAATAGCATTATGGTGAAGCTTGTGAAGATGATGATTCTGTACAAATCAGACATGGCTTCAAATAATATTTGTTTCTTTCAAATATTAAGAATAAATTAGTCAGTGATCTTTCCCTTTGTTTAAAAAATAAAATCACTCAACAATGAAAAAAATAATCTCTTCACTCTTGACTTCATCATCCAACTCTCTTATGTGCCCAGTTCCCCTACCCAACTGTAAAACAGAATGAATGAGTTGAAGATTTCTAGAAAGACCACATTTACTGTGACAGACTAGAGGGTGTGCTTCCACAACCATCCCACCAATCAAAGGGCTTTCAAGCAGCTAGGAGGTTGGTTTCTGGCAAATAGGTCTGTCAGGCTGACAGGGAATGCATCCCACATTCTGATGAGTAATAATATAGTAATGTTCCTATAGCTAGAATGTACAATATGTGCAGAAACTCAGATTTATAATCACTGCCAGACATCTCGGGCTGACAAGGGGAACTACTATACCACCAATGCAATAACTCAAGTATTTACTGGTGTTTCCTGTAGTTGACACAATCTTTTTCCACCAGCACTCAGCAAGAAAACATAACGTAAAAGCAGCAAGTCATTTAATATTCCCTGCACACATGAATAATATTGTTGTATAATTGTCCACAAACACAAAAGGCAGTGGCACAATTGGACTTAAAACCCCAGGCAAACTTTTTCACAGCCAACCCAAGTATCTATACATTTCTATGCGATTAAATGAGTGACAAATACACATGCTCAGTCAGGGGTAACTGCTGACACTCTTTTCCTGTAATACACCAAGTTATGCTCACACACATTAAAACCCACAGTCACACTTTACTTGAATAGTTTGGATTGTCCATCTTTAGATGCTCTACAGATGGTCATACGATCAACAAACTATCTGTGGATAAGCAACTGCTTGCAAAGGTTAGGTTCAGAATAAGGGTTAGGGTAAGGGTAAAGGTTAGAGATATGGCTAGGATAAGGGTTAAGGTTAGGGTCAGGGTTAGGGTTAGGCTTAGGATATAGTTAGTTGAAATGTTACTGATAATCTGTAGAGCATCTACAGATGGGCTATCCAAATAAAGTGATATTAATCCCACTAATGGAAAAAAGAAAATATTCAATGCATTCTAAATTCAGTTTAGAATTTACGTAGAAATATAAAATGTGAAAGTTACTCACCAGTGCAAGATGTCCAGTTAGCATGCAGAGTCATGGAATTGTACAGGTCTCAAGTGCTTTCAGAATGCATGAGGAAGGATGCACAATTTTATATGCAGAGAAAAAGCAGGTAAAAAATCTATATTTAGATTTCTCTAGCGCCAATATATTTGAGCACAATGTCAACTCACTTTAGTTTATTTAATTAATTTTCAGTGCGACGAGGGCAGCAGCAAAGTAAAATGAAAATAAAACTCAAAATTCAATGAGTTTATTCCTTTTAACTCTTGGAAGTCAGCTGTGTGCAAGGAAGCGGAAGAATCAAAACAGCTCGAGGCCTAGACTTGAACTCAACTCTTTTTCCTCTCAGTAACACAATATCAATACATCCACTAGATTGTTTACCCTGGCTGAGGCTCACAGCGATGGGCAACGCAGGACCCCTGGGGAGTGAGGAGGACAGGAGGCGTCCCAAGGAGATAGAGATGGAGATCCTGGGGGTGCAGAGAGGTGCAGAGAATGCTCCTCGAGTCCTCTACTGGTACTTCCTTCTTTCTGTCTAAACTGGAGAGCTCCAGCAGCTGATTCTCATTCAAGCCAGGCTCTCTCTTGGCATGAATCCCCCTTCAAACACAAGCGGAGGAGTAGAAAAGCAGAGGAGGGGAGTAGATGGATAGAGCAGGAGGAGAAAAGGAGGGGTGTAGAGAGACTGACTGAAAGGTACAAAAAAAAAAAAAACAGTGTATTCCGAAAGTCATATTGCTTGTGGCATGTGAAAGACGTAGTGGTTCCTCCT
Organism: Oncorhynchus clarkii lewisi; assembly: GCF_045791955.1. NCBI lineage: Eukaryota > Metazoa > Chordata > Actinopteri > Salmoniformes > Salmonidae > Oncorhynchus > Oncorhynchus clarkii. Next base: position 36,556,164 of record NC_092147.1, on the reverse strand, counting down.
GGTGTGCGTCCTGTGTACCTCCCCCTTCCGGCGTCTCCCTGTGTAGTGGTTGTGGCGCGGCTGGAGCGGGGGAAGTGAGTGACAGAGCGTTGGTGAAGGCTGCTGTGTCCTTCCTGCTATAGCAGCAGTCTCTGCTCAAATAAATGCCTAGGCTGTCACAGCACTCTGCTGATTCACATTAGATTCAGCTTCCCTCTCTCTCTCTCTCTCTCTCTCTCTCTCTCTCTCTCTCTCTCACACACACACACACAAACACTCCCTCCCTCTCTATATCTCTTCCTCCCTCCTTCACTCCCACACTCCCTCTCTCTTGTTCAATCACATGTGAGGAGCCCGGAATACAAATCAGCCCTTTATTCTGATTTTATAAAAAGATGCCATTGTGCAACCCCAGTTTGCCAACTTCGGGAGCCAGAGGGGGCTACATGTCATCCCCCAGACCCCTGACTGATAATCTGTCTCACCTACAGCTGGCCTGGGCTGCTAGAGGGGGGTCACGGTCAAAGCAAAGCTGGAATGCTGGGCAGAAATTGAGTGTGAGGAAGTGTCCCTGTGTTACATGATAGGAGAGGGAGTAAGTAGTACGGTATCTATTTATGAGGTTATCAATTCACATTTCCAATCAAACGATCATTTAAAAAAATGATGAACATCCTGCAGGTTACCGCTTAGAAAAAAAGGTGCTTTCTAGAACCTAAATGGGTTCTTCAGCTGTCCCCATAGGATAACCCTTCGAAGAACACTTTTGGGATCCAACCCTTTCCACAGAAACTTTGACCAGTTTCATCAGTGTCACGCCCTAGCCATAGAGAGGCTTTTATTTTACACAGAGTGTGACTAGGGTGGGCATTCTATGTTCATTTTCTATGTTTTGTATTTCTTGTTTGGCCAGGTGTGGTTCTCAATCAGAGGCAGTCTATCGTTGTCGCTGATTGAGAACCATACTTAGGTAGCCTTTTCCCACTGGGTTTTTGTGGGTAGTTAATTTCTGTTTAGTGTTTTTCACCTTGCAGGACTGTTTCGGGTTTTCCCTTTGTTGTTTTTGTTAAATCAGTGTTCAGTTAAACAAAGAAATATGAACACTTACCACGCTGTGCTTTGGTCCGACTACTCTTCCTCATCCGGCGACGAAAGCCGTTACAGTCAGTTAAAGGTATACTGTGAGATTTTGGAATTTAAACCCTTGTTCTACTTCCCCAGAGACAGATGACCATGCAAGCAGAGACATAAAAATGGTATCCACAAGTTCATCTGACTCTGGGTAAGTAGAACAGGGGCTTAAATGCCATAATCTCACAGCATCCCTTTAAGTGGCCCATAATATCGCTCCAACCTTCCTATCTTATTATTTCATTTTGAACATACTGATTATGTTGTGTTCTCACCTTAGCAGTGCCAGTACAGTGGATAAACCACACTGCCATACTCTGTTAGTAATCTTCACCTCAATCAGTTACAATCGTTATTCTAAACTTTGTCCATTTTGCTTCAGGTAGAATATGAGAGCTGTCGACAATATGTTTCTCACATCCATTTAACATATTTAGCACAGATCATACATAGTCTGCCGAAACTCAAGCATATCAATCTATCCTATGGGGATTTCAGGTTAGCCTGGAAAGTATACATAAATGCACATTAATTCACAGTGGATATCCACAGTGCAGGTATGTTTGGAGGCACTGCTAGAAGGTAAGCACATCCCACAGTCTGCTGGACGGATAATGAGAGAGAAAGAAGAAAAGTGTATCCAAAAAGACTTGGCCAACAGGGAATACACGGCCAAAGCTGAGTGAATGAGCAGGCATCATCCACTCCAGTGAGGAGCCGGGGTGAAGCTTTCCCACAGCATTATTGACAGTGATGCAGAGGCAAATCTAGAATGAAGGGAGATAACAGCCTCGGTTGCCTGGGAGCTTTAGGACTGATGGAATATTTCAAGCACAAAATCTACAGCCTGAATCCTCACTAGCTGTCCTCTCCACACATGATGTGTGATTCCAGTGTGGATTTAATATGGGGAAAACATACAGTAAACATGCAGAAACAAAGTTTCACAGCTGCACTGTAGGCTTTGTAATGCTACTTTCACTCTGTTCTGACTGACTTTAACATACAGGGTGCCAACTAGTTACAACTGACAACATGGCCAAATGTGTCAAAAGAACAGTATTTCTTACATGACTGAGCATAGCAGACAATTTTTTCAACACTTAATGTTCAGATGGAGCTATATCCATCACACCCACCCCCCATTTCCCTCACCCTTCCCCTCTCTCACCCACCACTACCTCCTTACCACCTTTACTCAGTGATGGAAAAAGTACCCAATTTCATACTTCAGTAAAAGTAAAGATACCTAATATAAAATTAATAAAAGTGAAGTAAAAGTGAAGGTCATGCAGTGAAATACTACTTTAGTAAAAGTCTAAAAGTATTTGGTTTTATATATACTTAACCCTCCTGCTGTGTTCTTGTCAAATTTGTATTTATTATGGGTACAGCAAAATTAAGGCAGTTTAAACCATTTAAAAACATTTCAATACATTCACAGATTTCACAACACACTGTATGCCCTCAGGCCTCTACTCCACCACTACCACATATCTACAGTACTATATCCATATGTGTGTATAGTGCATATGTTATCGTGGGGGAATTGGACCGATTTACAAGTTACTCCACCACTACCACATATCTACAGTACTAAATCCATATGTGTGTATAGTGCATATGTTATCGTGGGGGAATTGGACCGATTTACAAGTTTTCTCTCTGAAAAATGTTGTTAATTTAATCTGATTGGCATAAGGTTCCATGACTTAGTCCACACAGGGCATCTGAACACACAAAATACATTTAGATGATTTTCATTACATTTTGTTTTATTTAACTTGTGTAAAATACACCTGTGGTGTTCCTGGTCAAAAATGACCGGCCATTAGAAATTAATGGGTGAGACAACAATCAGTGTATAATATTGAGTTCAGGCACATGCCCATTCATCAGATGGACACATTTCCTCTCCCAGACCCCCCACACACACGCACACACGCACACAGGAAAAAAAGGATTCTGCCAGTCCACAGTAGTGGAGAGGGTAGCAAGTTTTAAGTTCCTCGGCATACACATCACAGACAAACTGAATTGGTCCACTCACACAGACAGCATCGTGAAGAAGGCGCAGCAGCGCCTCTTCAACCTCAGGAGGCTGAAGAAATTTGGTTTGTCACCAAAAGCACTCACAAACTTCTACAGATGCACAATCGAGAGTATCCTGGCGGGCTGTATCACCGCCTGGTACGGCAACTGCTCCGCCCACAACCGTAAGGCTCTCCAGAGGGTAGTGAGGTCTGCACAACGCATCACCGGGGGCAAACTACCTGCCCTCCAGGACACGTACACCACCCGATGTCACAGGAAGGCCATAAAGATCATCAAGGACAACAACCACCCGAGCCACTGCCTGTTCACCCCGCTATCATCCAGAAGGCGAGGTCAATACAGGTGCATCAAAGCTGGGACCGAGAGACTGAAAAACAGCTTCTATCTCAAGGCCATCAGACTGTTAAACAGCCACCACTAACATTGAGTGGCTGCTGCCAACACACTGACACTGACACTGACTCAACTCCAGCCACTTTAGTAATGGGAATTGATGGGAAATGATGTAAATATATCACTAGCCACTTTAAACAATGCTACCTTATATAATGTTACTTACCCTACATTATTCATCTCATATGCATACGTATATACTGTACTCTATATCATTGACTGCATCCTTATGTAATACATGTATCACTAGCCACTTTAACTATGCCACTTTGTTTACATACTCACCTCATGTATATACTGTACTCGATACCATCTACTGTATCCTGCCTATGCTGCTCTGTACCATCACTCATTCATATATCCTTATGTACATATTCTTATCCCCTTACACTGTGTATAAGACAGTAGTTTTGGAATTGTTAGTTAGATTACTTGTTGGTTATTACTGCATTGTCGGAACTAGAAGCACAAGCATTTCGCTACACTCGCATTAACATCTGCTAACCATGTGTATGTAAAATTTGATTTGATTTGATTTGATTTGACACACACACACACACACACACACACACACACATACACACACACACACACCTCACTCCCCTTCTTGGCTTCCATGGCAACCCCCATGGGAACATTTCCCCAATATAATCTTTCCCCCATGGGAACCATACCTGTTGGCATTCTCACAGACAATCGCAACATTGTTTCAATAATATATAGAACTTTTCTCACAGCTCTGGTATATAAAGCTATTTTACTCTGTGATAAATAGCACAATATGCATGAGTATTTGTATTAGTCAAAATAATCCATACATTGTTTTTTTTAATTGAAAATCGAGTTGTATGAGCTCAGGTCTATGAGGCCTACAGGCCGTAAATAGCAAATAGAAGTTCAAAACTTGTAAAGTTCACAAGAACTTATGTTGATAAAAAGATTTAACACAATGTTAGGTGAGAATATATGTATTATTATGGATTGATAACCAGCTATAATGGGGGCGGTCATTTTGGACCCGGGAACACAGAAGTAATAAACATGAAACGAACACAACAGGAGGGTTAAGTATCAAAAGTAAATGTAATAAATCATTTCAAATTCCTTATATAACTCAAACCAGACGGCATCATTTTCTTGTATTTTTTATTTACAGATAGCCAGGGGCACACTCCAAAACTCAGACATAATTTACAAATGAAGCATGTGTTTAGTGAGTCCACCAGATCAGAGGCTGTAGGGATGACCAGGGATGTTTTCTTGATAAGTGTGTGAATTAGACAATTGTATTGTCCTGCTATGCATTTAAAAAAATAATTACTTTTGGGTGTCAGGGAAAATGTATGGAGTAAAAAGTACATACTTTTCTTTAGTAATATAGTAAAAGTTGTCAAAAATATAAAAAGTACAAATACCCCAAAAAACTACTTAAGTAGTACTTTCAAGTATTTTTACTTAAGTACACCACACAGCCTTTAGTTAGAGTACTTTCACATACAAATCAACTTATTTCACTGGCATTAGCTCTAGCTGTAGCAACAGTTTCTTAGCAACGGTCATGGCTGGTCTCTGTGGAGTAATCACATCAGGAGAGGTGTGGTTCTGTATAAGGTATTGTGTCATGCTCTGACATGCTGTAAACACATTCATGTGACAGTCACCACACCTGTCAGTCACACTATAGCCAATGCAAAGATTAAACTATTTTGGGATAATACTTCATGCACACGCACACAAACATTCTATCTCTCTCTTTCTCTTTGTCTCTCTCTTTCCTTCTTGCTCTCTCTCTCTTTCCCCTATAACAAACTAAAATAGCGCCAGAGAACAAGGCTGACGTTTTACGCAATCCTAACCAATTGTGTTTTTTGGTTTCTTTGCGTTGTTTGTAACTTATTTATTTATTTATTTTGTACATAATCTTGCTGCTACCGTTTCATATGACTGAAAATAACTTCTGGACATGAGAACTGCAATTATTCACCACGGACTGGCAGAATCCTTTTTTTCCTTTAACGAGCCCGACGAGCCCGACATGAATGAAATACTGCTTCCCGGGAACAGTCCCAAAACCCCGTCATTTGAGTGAAGAGAAGGCAGAGAAAAAGGGGCCAGAGGGCAGGCTGCCTTTTGAGAATTCGTAGGCGATCATATAAACCCCCACTTCCTTCCATTCTGCTAGCAAAGTGCAATCTTTGGAAAATAAAATACATGACCTGTGCGGAAGATAAAAATACTAACTAGACATTCAAAACTGTGATATCTTATGCGTCACGGAGTCGTTGTTGAACGACGACATTATCAAATGGTTGGTTACACGCTGTATCGGCAGGATAGAACAGCAGCGTCTGGTAGGACAAGGGGCGGCAGACTATGTATTTTTGTAAATAACAGCTGGTGCACAATAACTAAGGAAGTCTCGAGGTTTTGCTTGCCTGCGGTAGTGTATCTCATGATAAGCTAAAGACCACAATATCTACCTAGAGAGTTCTCATCTGTATTTTTCGTACCTGTCTACATACCACCACAGACTCCTGCTGGCACTAAGACCGCACTGGATGAGCTGTATTCCGCCATAAGCAAACAGGAAAACGCTCACCCAGAGGCGGCGCTCCCAGTAGCCGGGGACTTTAATGCAGGGAAACTTAAATCTGTCTTACCAAATTTCTACCAGCATCTTAAATATGCAACCAGAAAGAAAAAACTCTTTACCACCTTTACTCCACACACAAAGATGCATATAAAGCTCTCCCTCGCCCTCCAGTTGGTAAATCTGACCAAAGTTCTATCCTCCTGATTCCTGCTTACGAGCAAAAAATTTAAGCAGGAAGCACCAGTGACTCGATCAATAAAATAGTAGTCAGATGAAGCAGATGCTAAATTACAGAACTGTTTCACTAGCACAGACCGGAATATGTTCCGGGATTCCTCGATTGCATTGAGGAATACACCACATAGGTCATTGGCTTCATCAATAAGTGCATCGATGACGTCGTCCCCACAGTGACCGTACGTACACACCAAAAACAAAAGCCATGGATTACAGGCAACATCTGCAATGAGCTAAAGGCTAGAGCTGCCATTTTCAAGGAGCGGGAATCTAACCAGGAAGCTTATAAAAAATATCTCTATGCACTCAGACGAACCATCAAACAGGTAAAGCATCAATACAGGACTAAGATCAAATCGTACTACACCGGATCCGGTGGTCGTCGGATGTGGCAGGGCTTGCAAACCATTACAGACTACAAAAGGGAAGCACTGCCGAGAGCTGCCCAGTGACACAAGACTACCAGATGAGCTAAACTACTTATATGCTCGCTTAGAGGCAAATAACATTGAGACATGCATGAGAGCACCAGCTGTTCCAGAAAACTGTGTGATCACGCTCTCCGCAGCCGATGTGAGTAAGACCTTGAAACCACCATAGTGCCTGTGCCCAAGAACACAAAGGTAACCTGCCTAAATGACTACCTACCTGTAGCACTCACGTCTGTAGCCTTGAAGTGCTTTGAAAGGCTGGTCATGGCTCACGTCAACTCCATTATCCCAGAAACCCTAGACCCACTGCAGTTTGCGTACCGCCCTAACAGATCCACCGATGACTCAATCTCTATTGCACTCCACACTTTCCTTTACCATATAGTCAAAAGGAACACCTATGTGAGAATGTAATTAATTGACTACAGCTCAGCGTTGACTACACCTGAGCTGTAGTGCCCTCAAAGCACATCAATAAGATAAGGACTCTGGGACTAAACACCTCCCCTGCAACTGGATCCTGGACTTCCTAACGGGCCACCACAATGTGGTAAGGGAAAGTAAGAACACATCCCCCACGCTGATCCTCAACACGGGGGGCCTCTCGGGAGTGCGTGCTCAGTCCACTCCTGCTGCTCTTTAATCACTTGTTTCTTGTATTTAGTATTAGTCTTTTTTTTAACTGCATTTCTGGATAGGGGCTCTTAAGTAAGCATTTCACTGTAAATGTAATTTGATTTGACATGATATCTATTAGATCTAGCAGTGGAGTAATTGTGTCTGTGTCCATGTAAGTGTTCAGGCCCAGTATGTAAAACTCACAACAAGAGCACATTCATTTAAGACTTGCTTCTTGACCTAATGCTCTGCAGAGAGGACGGGTCTCAGATGTAATTCACAGCACATGCTAAGGCACTTTAATCACACATAGCTCTTTACAACCAACCCAATCTCCTCCAAAAACCATATGGGACCACCTGGCTCAATTCAGACTTGTGTAGCAAAGTTTAAAATTTTGGTTTTTACATTGGATAAAGCTAGAAAATGGTATGTCATACCCAGCAGTTGAGGAACAATGGGAAAGTAATTATGCTTTTAATGTTGATAAACTTGTAACCTCACTTTTTAGAAAATGGCACTTGAACATTTTGGTACCTACTGGAGAGCTCTTCTTTGTCTACACTGATTCAGCATCGTTCACACGCACGTAAGCTTTAGCCCCACCCATCTCTTTAAGTATTCACATGTGAGGCTATTTACTAAACAACCAAAGATTTCAAGACTAAAGGCTGGCTTATACTACGGGTGTGTGACGATTGTCATTGGTGGAAGAAGGTGAGGGCCAAGGTGCAGCGTGGTGCGTGTTCGGCATTTAATTCAATATAACTGAGCACTAGATAACAAAGTAACAAAAGGCACAACCGAAACAGCTCCGTCAGGTGCAACACACACTAAACAGAAAATAACTACCCACAAAACCCATGTGGGAAAAATCTACCTTAGTATGGTTCTCAGTCAGAGACAACGATAGACAGCTGCCTCTGATTGAGAACCACACCCGGCCAAACAAAAAAGAAATACAAAACATAGAAACTGAAAATAGAATGCCCACCCTAGTCACACCCTGGCCTGACCAAAATAGAGAATAAAAGCCTCTCTATGGCCAGGGCGTGACAGGGTGTGTTCGTAAATGTAATCATCTGGAGTGCCAGAGTGTGCTCTGGGCATTCGTAAACTCAGTATTGTCAGATTGTCCTTTCGTAAATTCAGAACGTTTCGCTCTCGGAGCGTTCAGAGCGCACACTGGACACTCTGGCCGACGATTAGGGATGATCCGAGCGTTCTGACCTAACAACAGCAGGTAAACACCCAAGCTAACTGGCTAACATTGGCTAGCTTGCTAGCTACTTCCAGACACAAAGGAGAGAACAGCTCTCTGTGACCATTTTACTCACCTTAGCAGAGGTGTTGCTGTTTTATGTTATCCAGAGCATTGGTGACTGCAACTGTGCTGCTTCTCTCTTTCTTTCTCTCTCTCGGAGGACCTGAGCCCTAGGACCATGCCCCAGGACTACCTAACATGATGACTCCTTGCTGTCCCCAGTCCACCTGGCCGTGCTGCTGCTCCAGTTTCAACTGTTCTGCCTTATTATTATTAGACCATGCTGGTCATTTATGAACATTTGAACATCTTGGCCATGTTCTGTTATAATCTCCACCCGGCACAGCCAGAAGAGGACTGGCCATCCCACATATGCTCTCTCTAATTCTCTCTTTATTTCTCTCTCTCGGAGGACCTGAGCCCTAGGACCATGCCCCAGGAATACCTGACATGATGACTCCTTGCTGTCCCCAGTCCACCTGACCGTGCTGCTGCTCCAGTTTCAACTCTTCTGCCTTATTATTATTCGACCATGCTGGTCATTTATGAACATTTGAACATCTTGGCCATGTTCTGTTATAATCTCCACCCGGCACAGCCAGAAGAGGACTGGCCACCCCACATAGCCTGGTTCCTCTCTAGGTTTCTTCCTAGGTTTTGGCCTTTCTAGGGAGTTTTTCCTAGCCACCGTGCTTCTACACCTGCATTGCTTGCTGTTTGGGTTTTAGGTTGGGTTTCTGTACAGCACTTTGAGATATCAGCTGATGTACGAAGGGCTATATAAATACATTTGATTTGATTTGATTTTGATTTGCTGCTGGCAACAATTGAACTACGCTTTTTTTGCTAATGTTTACTGACACCAGGTATTATCAAAGAGTGTTGAGTGTTCGTAAATTAGGCAGTTTTTCTGCACTCTGGCACACTCAGACGAGAGTGCTCTGAATTCAGAGTAGATATCCAGAGCGAATTTACCAGCTAAGTCTTCTGAGAGTTATCACAGTGACATCATAAACAATCTATTGAAATAATTACTTGCATAGTGGAGTCTTTTGTTTAGACCTATGTAGCTAGCTAGGTAAACAATGAACCATAATCCCAACTCATAATGTTACTACTCTACATGAATCTGCAGGTAGCTTACCAAACAGGTTCAATGTTAGCTAACATTAGGCTATAACTAGCAATGCAAATTGCTCTGTGATACGAATAATACTACTACACAGATTATACATTTAACAGCTAGCTAGCTAACAGTAGACTTTACCTTGAAATGAAAATTACTTTCTGACTAAATTAGAAACGTGTACTATCTAAGAATATAGCTAGCTAGACTCTCTTACTTGTATACATGGATGGGTGCTTCTCCTTCTCTGTCACAGATGCTATGGTTGCCTTTAGTTTTGAAGACGTAATCCGGAGACAGGTGTTTAATGCAACAGCCTTCTGTGTGTTCTCTTATCGACTCCGTCTGCATATTTGAAATCAAACGTCAGAATTGTCACCATCTCCTTAGCTATCATACTCCATTTCCACTGATTTCAAAACTCGATCCTCCAGAAAATGGAGTGCATCACTTATGCAGTTCTACTGCGTGATATCTTTCAAGAAAGCAGTGTCATTAAGTATTACTTACACAGACTGACAAGCTCAAATTACAGACAGAAGCGTGTTACTTGGAAGACCAATCCAAACACATCTCTCGGTATGTCCAGCCCGTGCATTATCTCATCCAATCATGGCTAGAGGGAAGGTTGCTGTTGCAATTTAACAATTTTATTCATATTTACAGATGGCATACAAGTTTGTTATTAAAGCACATGTAACTTCACATGTTCCAGAAGGCATTTCTTCCAAAAAATACATTTAGATTTTTTTTTTAAGTTTACATTCAAATGGCACTGTGAAGTACTGACGACTGACATATGCCTAGTTTCCTGAAAAGATTAAAATGTTATTTTTATTTCTCCCCCCAAGCAAATTATTTATTAATAGGACACATACCTTTTTCCTTAAGCGGTTTATTCATCATCTCTCTCTCTTCTAAATGAAATAAATCATACGTTCAAAGAGGTGTGGATTTCTATGTGGATCACAAACTGATGAAGGAGAGGAGGAGTGGAGTGGAGGAGAGGAGGAAAGGAGGAATATAGGGGGGGGAAGAGATAACACTCCTATAAGCTGATCCAGGCTCATCCTGCCAGAGCTGGAGGTGAAGGAAGATCCAGCTTCACTCTGATATGAAACCAGATGTTAGACGATCATTAGCACTAGCAGCCTTTGACCAGTTACTGAAACTGAAAGTCTGTACTGGAAATCTGGACAGATTAGACACATTGCCTTTTTTAATGTAAGCGAATGGTCTCTACGTGGAAGTTTAGGCTTAAAATAAGATTTGACTAGGGAGTGTAAATTCAATCAGATGTGCCTGAATGGTAGTTGTGACCCCTCAGACACAATGTCATGATATTGTAGTTACAGTTCACCTTGATGATACAAAACAAACAATCCTTCATGAGATCACCCAGGCGCAACCAGACCTCCAGAAGACCCTGGACATGCAGCTGTCAGCCTCCTCCTCATGCTCAACATTTCATAAGAAAAAGTAATCCTGTCATATTTTTGCAAAAAAGGCATCAACCACTTGATGCTAATGTCAATACATCTCAGTTAATGGGAAAAGATAGGTGTCAACCAATTGATACTTATGTCACTATATTGCATTCAATGGGAAAAGAAGTCTCCTAAGATTGATCCTTATGCATCAACCACTTGACGCTTATGTCAATACATCTCAGTTAGTAATGGGAAAAGATAGATGTCAATTAATGCTTATGTCACTATATTGCATTCGATGGGAAACAATGAGTCTTCTAAGATTGATCCTTATGTAAATACATCGCAGCCAATGGGAAAAGATGAGTGTCAACCAACTGATGAATACATATTGCATTCAATGGGAAAAGATAAGTGCCACAGAGTTGACACTGACGTCAATACATTGCATTCATTTGGGAAAAGATGAGTGTCACAGGGTTGATGCTTTTGTCAAAAAATGTCCAATCAATGTGACAAGATGATCATCAACCAATTGACACTTACATTTGAAGTCGGAAGTTTACATACACTTAGGTTAGAATCATCAAAAAATCATCAAAAAATCATCAAAAAATACACACAAAACTATAGTTTTGTTAAGTCAGTTAGGACATCTCCTTTGTGCATGACACAAGTATTTTTTCCAACAATTGGATTATTTCAATTATAATTCACTGTATCACAATTCCAGTAGGTCAGAAGTGTATATACACTAAGTTGACTGTGCCTTTAAACAGCTTGGAACATTCCAGAAAATGTCATGGCTTTAGAAGCTTCTGATAGGAAAATTGACATAATTTGAGTCAATTGGAGGTGTACCTGGGGATGCATTTCAGGGCCTCTCTTCAAACTCAGTGCCTATTTAATCGACATCATGGGAAAATCAAAATAAATCAGCCAAGACCTCAGAAAGAAAATTGTAGACCTCCACAAGTCTGGTTCACTCAATTTCCAAACGCCTGAAGGTACCATGTTCATCTGTACAAACAATAGTAAGCAAGTATAAAGACCATGGGACCACGCATCTGGCACACCGCTCTCCTAGAGATGAACGTACTTTGGTGCAAAAAGTGAAAATCAATCCCAGAACAACAGCAAAGGACCTTGTGAAGATGCTGGAGGAAACAGGTACAGTGCCTTGTGAAAGTATTCGGCCCCCTTGAACTTTGCGATCTTTTGCCACATTTCAGGCTTCAAACATAAAGATATAAAACTGTATTTTTTTTGTGAAGAATCAACAACAAGTGGGACACAATCATGAAGTGGAACGACATTTATTGGATATTTCAAACTTTTTTAACAAATCAAAAACTGAAAAATTGGGCGTGCAAAATTATTCAGCCCCCTTAAGTTAATACTTTGTAGCGCCACCTTTTGCTGCGATTACAGCTGTAAGTCGCTTGGGGTATGTCTCTATCAGTTTTGCACATCGAGAGACTGAAATGTTTTCCCATTCCTCCTTGCAAAACAGCTCGAGCTCAGTGAGGTTGGATGGAGAGCATTTGTGAACAGCAGTTTTCAGTTCTTTCCACAGATTCTCGATTGGATTCAGGTCTGGACTTTGACTTGGCCATTCTAACACCTGGATATGTTTATTTTTGAACCATTCCATTGTAGATTTTGCTTTATGTTTTGGATCATTGTCTTGTTGGAAGACAAATCTCCGTCCCAGTCTCAGGTCTTTTGCAGACTCCATCAGGTTTTCTTCCAGAATGGTCCTGTATTTGGCTCCATCCATCTTCCCATCAATTTTCCCTGTCCCTGCTGAAGAAAAGCAGGCCCAAACCATGATGCTGCCACCACCATGTTTGACAGTGGGGATGGTGTGTTCAGCTGTGTTGCTTTTACGCCAAACATAACGTTTTGCATTGTTGCCAAAAGTTCAATTTTGGTTTCATCTGACCAGAGCACCTTCTTCCACATGTTTGGTGTGTCTCCCAGGTGGCTTGTGGCAAACTTTAAACAACACTTTTTATGGATATCTTTAAGAAATGGCTTTCTTCTTGCCACTCTTCCATAAAGGCCAGATTTGTGCAATATACGACTGATTGTTGTCCTATGGACAGAGTCTCCCACCTCAGCTGTAGATCTCTGCAGTTCATCCAGAGTGATCATGGGCCTCTTGGCTGCATCTCTGATCAGTCTTCTCCTTGTATGAGCTGAAAGTTTAGAGGGACGGCCAGGTCTTGGTAGATTTGCAGTGGTCTGATACTCCTTCCATTTCAATATTATCGCTTGCACAGTGCTCCTTGGGATGTTTAAAGCTTGGGAAATCTTTTTGTATCCAAATCCGGCTTTAAACTTCTTCACAACAGTATCTCGGACCTGCCTGGTGTGTTCCTTGTTCTTCATGATGCTCTCTGCGCTTTTAACGGACCTCTGAGACTATCACAGTGCAGGTGCATTTATACGAAGACTTGATTACACACAGGTGGATTGTATTTATCATCATTATTCATTTAGGTCAACATTGGATCATTCAGAGATCCTCACTGAACTTCTGGAGAGAGTTTGCTGCACTGAAAGTAAAGGGGCTGAATAATTTTGCACGCCCAATTTTTCAGTTTTTGATTTGTTAAAAAAGTTTGAAATATCCAATAAATGTCGTTCCACTTCATGATTGTGTCCCACTTGTTGTTGATTCTTCACAAAAAAATACAGTTTTATATCTTTATGTTTGAAGCCTGAAATGTGGCAAAAGGTCGCAAAGTTCAAGGGGGCCGAATACTTTCGCAAGGCACTGTACAAAGGTATCTAAATCTACAGTAAAACGAGTCTATATCGACATAACTTGAAAGGCCACTCAGCAAGGAAGAAGCCAATGCTCCAAAACTGCCATAAATTAGCCAGACTACCATTTGCAACTGCACATGGGGACAAATATCATATTTTTTGGAGAAATGTCCTCTGGTCTGATGAAACAAAAATAGAACTGTTTGGCCATAATGGGTGCACCTCAGCCACGCTCAAGGTCCTAAACAATATCATAACCGCCATCGATAAAAGACAGTACTGTACAGCCGTCTTCCTGGCCAAGGCTTTGGACTCTGTCAATCACCGTATTCTTAATAGGCAGACTCAGCAGCCTTGGTTTCTCTAATGACTACCTCGACTGGTTCATTAACTACTTCTCAGATAGAGTTCAGTGTGTCAAATCGGATGGCCTGTTGTTCGAACCTCTGGAAGGCTCTATGGGGGTGCCACAGGGTTCAAATCTCAGGCCGACTCTCTTCTCTGTATATCCAATGATGTTGCTCTTGCTGCGGGTGATTCTTTGATCCACCTCTACGCAGACGACACCATTCTGTATACATCTGGTCCTTCTTTGGACACTGTGTTAACTTCTTTGGGACTGGGGGGCAGTATTGAGTAGCTTTGATAAAATGGTGCCCAGAGTAAATTGCCTGCTACTCAGCCCCAAAAGCTAGAATATGCATATAATTTGTAGATTTGGATAGAAAACATTCTGACGTTTCTAAAACTGTTTGAATGATGTCTGTGAGTATGACAGAACTCATAGGGCAGGCAAAAACCTGAGAAAAAATCCAACCAGGAAGTGGGAAATCTGAGGTTTGTTTTTTTTCTAGTCATTGCCTATCGAATATACAGTGTCTCTGGGGTCATATTGCACTTCCTAAGGCTTCTACTGTGAAGGAGGAGAGAATGAGAGCCAGAGGTCTGGCAGAGTGCCATGAGCTGATCACGCGCGCCCCTGTGGAAGGTAGCTGCGTTCCATAGCATTTCTAAAGACATAGGAATTCTCCGGTTTTAACATTATTGAAGATTTATGTTAAAAACACCCTAAAGATTGATAATATACATCGTTTGACATGTTTCTACAAACTGTAATATAACTTTTTTGACATTTCGTCTGAACAAGTGATCGCGCATTATGCATTTGGATTACTGGGCTATACGCACAAACAAAAAGGAGGTGTTTGGACATAAATTATGGACTTTATCAAAAAAAATAACATTTATTGTGGAACTGTGTTTCCTGGGAGTGCATTCCGATCAAGGTCATCAAAGGTAAGTAAATATTTATAACGCTATTTCTGAGTTTTCTGACTGGATGTTTTTCTGTAACTAGCGCTGACCTAACATAATCGCAAGGTGTGCTTTCGAAGTAAAGCCATTTTGAAATCTGATACAGTGGTTGCACTAAGGAGAAGTGTATCTATATTTCCATGCATGACACTTGTATCTTTTATCAATGTTTATTATGAGTATTTCTTTCATTTGATGTGGCCCTCTGCACTTTCACCGGATGTTTGTTTGAGACAATGCATTTCTGATCATATCACACCAATTTCAAATGAGGTTTTTGGACATAAAGATTAACTTGACCTGTATGCTCTCGTTGACTGGTCCCTGACCTCAATCCCATAGAAACTTTATGGGCAGAACTGAAGAAGCGTGTGCAAGCATGCGCAGTCAGAAAAAGAGGACAAGGCACTGAAGCAGATGTTACGGGAAGTGCAACCCTACACACTCTCCCTCCGACACTCACAGAGACAGTTGTTGATGCAGCTAGCGAGAGAGATGAGGTCATCAAGTCCATCAGGCTCATCCCTCGACACCAACTCATCCTTGAGGGTCTCAGTGAGCGTGTTCCGGAATGCTCCCTGAACGGCCTCCTCATTCCAGCTGCTCTCAGCGGCAAGGGTGTGAAACTCATATGCCATCTCAGCAACACTATGGGTGCATTGACGGAGGAACAGGAGTCGTTTAGTGGCATTCTTACCGCAGACCGGGTGTTCAAAGACTTTGTTCATCTCCTCCGTGAATCTGAAGCAGGACAAGCAGATGGGGGACTGCCTCTCCAATACCACTGTGGCCCAGGAAAGCGCTGCTCCACAGAGACAGCAAATAAGAAAGGAAATCTTGGCCCGTTCGCTGGCATATGAGTAGGGCTGATGCTCAAATACTAGCATTGTACCAAAAAGGCTCTGCAAGCTCCGAGGTTGCCATCGTAACGCTCAGGAGTCGAAACAAACGGCTCCCGGAGTGGAGGAGAAGGACGTAGAACTGGTTGTGAGCTCTGGGCGAATGGTCGGCCCTGTAGGTTAGACAGGCTCTGTGAAAACTTCTTGATGTGCTCCAGAAGGGTCTTCAGGACTTGGTAATGTTGCTCGAGCAGGCTGCCTTGGCCGACGAGGGAATGGTGGAGAGTAGCAGAGTCTGCTGAGTTCATCTCTTTGACCAATTCATACTGTTACGCGGAGTGGAACAGGGGAAACCAAAAGAAGACTCAGACGAGGAGACTGGGATGAAGCAACCAAGGTACTTATTGAATCACAGGGGGGAGATGGAGTGAATTCAAACTAAAGTATTATAAATATTTAACTTTCATAAAATCACAAGTATAATACATCAAAATAAAGCTTAACTCCTTGTTAATCCAGCAGCAGATTTCAAAAAGGCCTTACAGGAGAAGCAAACCATGCGATTATCTGAGGACAGCGCCCCGCATACAAAATCATTGAAAACACATTTCAATCAGGCAGGTGCGACACAAAAGTCAGAATTAGCGATATAATAAAAGCTTTACCTTTGATCTTCTTCTGTTGGCACTTCAAAAGGTCCCAGTTACATCACAAATGGTCCTTTTGTTCGATAGAGTCCTTCTTAATATCAATAAAAACTCAGTTTAGCTGGCGCGCTTCAGTCAATAATCCACCCAGTTTCCTTCCATCAAAATGAATAACAATGAATCCCAAACATTACTAATAAACTTTTCCAAACAAGTCTAAAAACATTTATAATCAAACCTTAGGTACCCTAATACATATATAAACAATCAAATTTAAGACGGAGAATCGTTACTGTCTTAACCGGAGAAAAATACCAAAGAACGCGTTCTCTTCCCACGTGCTTGGAAACACTACAGCCAAAATGGAAGCCACCTAGAAAGACTACAATTTCTGGGTCATTTTTCCAAAAACCAGCATGAATCTCTTTCTAAAGACTGTTGACATCTAGTGGAAGCCCTAGGAACTGCAATCTGGGAGTACTTAAATAGCCATTGAAAATAGTCATAAGCTGAATGTTTTTTGGTGGGGATGGTTTGTCCTCAGGGTTTCACCTGCCATATCAGTTCTATTATACTCACAGACATTATTGTAACAGTTTTAGAAACTTTAGCGTGTTTCCTATCCAAATCTACCAATTATATGCATATCCTAGCTTCTGTGCCTGAGTAACAGGCAGTTTACTTTGGGAACACTTCATATGGACGTCAAAATACTGCCCCCTATCCCAAACAGGTTAAATAATATTTCTAACACAAAGAATGTGGGAAATGGTCGGGAGGGACTTAAAGAATAATCATGTCAGATCATGTATTGTTTTGTGATATCATTAAAGACGTTATAACAAAAACATTGTATATTTAACTTCTTGGTAACAGGGGGGCAGTATTGAGTAGCTTGCATGAAAAAGGTGCCCAGAGTAAACTGCCTGCTACTCTGTCCCAGATACTAATATATGCATAGTATTATTAGTAATGGATAGAAAACACTCTGAAGTTTCTAAAACTGTTTGAATGATGTCTGTGAGTATAACAGAACTCATATGGCAGGCGGAAACCTGAGAAAAATCCAACAAGGAATTGGGAAATCTGAGGTTTGTAGTTTTTCAAAGCTTGGCCTACCGAATACACAGTGGGATATGGATAAAGTTGCACTTCCTACGGCTTCCACTAGATGTCAACCGTCTTTAGAAACTTGAATGATTCTACTATAAAGGAGGGGCTCATGAGACCATGTTTGAGTCAGTGGTCTGGCATAGTGCCTTGGTCTCATGATGGGCGCTCCGGACAGAGTTACCTCTCATTCCAGTGCTTTTCTTCAGACATAGGAATTCTCCGGTTGGAACATTATTGATGTTTTATGTAAAAAACATCCTAAAGATTGATTTCATACATCGTTTCACATGTTTCTAAAGGACTGTAACGGAACTTTTCGAGTTTTTGTCTGGACGAAGTGCCTGCGCCTCATGATGATGGATTACTGGGCTGAACACGCTAACAACAAGTGGCTATTTGGACATAAATGATGTCGACCTGAAGATCACTGACTTCATGATTTTTCCCGGTTATCTTGAAAGCACCAAGAGCCCAAGCACCTCCCCAGCATTTCCCCAGGTCAAGTATGCAGACATTTGAACATCTCCAGTCTGAACAGGACCTGCACAAACTTTTTCTCCCTGGTGCATTTTCCAGTTGGCACTCGCATTGCCTTCATTGTTGTTTCCTTTTTGATAATAACTTTGGACATGTGTGCGTTCCTATCAAAGTAAATGCCTTATTACGCTATCTTAATAGTTTCTGTATATTGCGTTGTTTATACTGTATTACACCATATGTATGGAAAGTATTCTGTGTGCATTCCTTTATAACCACAGAAAGGCGAGGTACTGATTTCATAAACTTTATGGTGTTATACTCAATTGTGCTTATGTAGCTAGCTACATTATTCTATTAGCTCTGTAAAACTATACTGATGGCGTCAGGTAAGTATTAACTTGTGTTGTATCCCTTGAAGTTGGCCTGGCCTTATCACGACCATGGCCTGTGTTTTCATTTGGCCTGTTTAGCATAGGTCTTGCTGATTTTGTAAATGCAACTTATATTTTTACAGCAGTGTTATTATGTTACTTCATTGCAATATTATTTTATTGCTATAGTAAATTGTATTCTAATTACTAATAATTCCTCTTCATTCTTAAACTTTTAGAAACCACACACACAGTATTGATCATAACTTGCAAACATCAAAACTGGAACGTGACATCTTTCTTGACTAATATTTTTTATTTATTTAACCTTTATTGTACCAGGAAGGGCTCATTGAGATTTAAAACCTCTTTTTCAAGAGCGTCCTGGCCAAGATAGGCAGCACCAAGTCATTACAAAAATTAAAGACAAACAACATGAAAAACTACAAGTAATTTAGTAACAACCATAGAATTCACAAGAGTATAACAAAATCAAAAACAGCAAATTAAAAACATTGACAGGTCAGGGAATCAGTCTCAAGATCATTCATCAGTGATTTAAAAATACTAATCGGGACAAGTTCTTCCAGTTTAAAAATATTTTGTAAGGCGTTTCAAGATGATGGCGCAGAGTACATAAAAGCCCTTTTACCTAATTCAGTTCGGACATTTGGAACAGTTAGCAGGATAAAATCCAGCGAACGAAGAGAGTACCCGCCACATTTCTGAACAATAAAAATGCCCAAATAAAAAGGTAGTAAACCCAAAATGGCTTTGTAAATAAAAGTATACCAGTGACTGAGCCTACGAGTGACTAGGGAAGGCCAGCCAACCCTGGTGTACAAAGTGCAGTGGTGTGTAAGATTGAGGACAGCTTTTGTATGCTAGCAATATACTGTTTGGAGAGGGAGTAGGGAGAATGAGGGAGTGGAGATGATTGACTGGGGAGGTGGGTGAGATACTGTAAACACAATTGCATAATGGAATATTATTTGATCTGTGCGTGAACTGTATGTCCAATTGCAAAAAACCTTGTTCAGTAATCATCTCATTTGTTAGCTGGCGGTGAACTATATGGCCAATGAGGACAGCAGTGTTGATCAGATGGAAAAATATCTTCATATACCACTTGGTGGTTTTCTGAGTGCGTGCAGCAAAGATGTTTCCCATGTCCAACTTGTCATGACAATGCCACCATTTTGCAATTATAGTCAAGCACACAGTCTGGTTTTATCTTTCTCTCTCCCGTCAGGTGATACACCTTCTCTGTGACTCTCTCTTCTCATGTAGCTCCAAGGCATAGCAATTGGTCTCCTCCACTACACAACATGACCAAAGGTTTGTGGAATTTTGGAAATAGAACTGATTTATGAGAGTTATTTGACATAAGAAAGTGTAATAGAAATGGCAGAATATGCTCTTTTAGAAATCAAAATGTTTTACCTGCATATGACTCTGAAGGAGAATTTGACAAAGAAAGTTACAAGATGCACCCATCCCTTTATGTACAATTTGACAATTGATAGGCTAATACTGTCATTCATCAGATAATTGTCAATTTAATCTTGTCAATAGGCTAATTCTTATTATGTGTGAAATTAGTTTCAGAATAGTTTAGGTGTAGTTTCGATGGGCTGACTGGCATCATTTGTTTCCCGCTCATCAAGTTGGACAGAGTCAAGGATATGTTTTGCGTTATTCTAGAGACCTACTGCAACACATAGCATGTTTTTGTTTTCTTTACAATACATTTGATTAGTAATAGAGTTACCCGCAAGGCGCACTGTCAAATTAGTAACATGAGCGCCAACGCTGATAAATAGGCATAACACAAGTCCATGATTACACTGTTGTTCTAAATAAAATTGACCTCTTCACCCTCATCTTTCAGTTAGGCCTCATTTTTTGTTGTTGTGAAATAACAATTATCGCCCATTCCATCCATTTGTGGACAGTGGACAGACAAGGATATGTTTTTATTAATCGAAAGGCCTACTGCAACATGTAGCATGTTTTCGTTTCAATTACAATGCATTTGATTAGTAATAGCGATATAGTAAATACAAATTATTTTTGCAAAGTAAAACATAAAAGAGAATGGTTTCAACCTCCAAGGCGCACATCAAATGATTTCCTGCTTATAAAGAGGCATAACACAAACTCATCATTACACTATTGTATTTCTTAATTAAATCAAACTCTTCACCCTCCTTATCATTCAGTTAGGCGTAATTATTAAAATTGTTAGGCGTAAAATTATATTGTGAAGTAACGTGCACAACTATCGTCCATTCATCCATTTGTTATTCATTCAGTTAGGAGAGAGAGAGGCACATTAGCGCCTGGCTGGGTACCTACATCCTACAGCATATTGTCTTGGCGGGTTAAGTTAGGAATAGGTGTGAAAAAAAACAGGTAAAAAGGCTCTAAATAGTTTTCTGTTTGTGATTTAAACAGTCTGACTACGGAGCAGTGTAAAATACAAACATTTAAGAAAAGTCAGCGAATGAGCATGACAGTTTTTATTATTTACATTTTTTTACAAAATCAAACGTTGTTGGCCATTGGCCTATGGTGGTTTTAGTGTTAATACTAACCCTGACCGTAACAGTAACCCGAACCCAGATTAATGTCTACATGACAAAATTCAGGTATTGCATCATTCAACAGACGCTTCCGAAGAATGCAAGCCTGCACCTGACCATGTGAGAGAAGAGCCCTGTGTTGAGGTTCAGCTTAATGTGGCAGCAGGAAATGGCTTAATTCATCCTCAACATGGTACTTCATTCTTCTCTCTCATACATAAAAACACTGTCTTCCATCTTCATTAGAATGGTCAATTCATAATGTAAAGACTTAGAACTCAGGGCACAGTCTCAAAGGGCTAAAAATGCTTAATCTTCTCAAATGTTACATATTTGTGACTGGAGACCATCATGAAAGCCTGACTGATGTGCAACCCACGTGTCTACACAGCTGTGTGTCACTTCTCGGATAACTCCAACTTGTAAAAGGGAGAGGTTAGCTAAAATATTTAGCTACTTGGAGTGACTTTATGATTCTCATATGCACGCTATTTGCATGTGCAAAGCACCCCATGTGTCCTTGTCAATGTGTTACTCCGCACTTTAGAGGTAAATTTAGGCTAGTTTAGGGATTAAGCAACTTGAAGCATTTTGTGCCTTTGTGCAAGGGGAGGATGTATGTACAAACAAATAATTTACCAACTAGCTAGCTATAGTAGTTATAGTCTTCAAGAAGCAAGGAAAACAGCCTCCAAATCTGACAGTTGTGTCCAAACTAAATGCTGTGGTGGAAAGAGGAACAAATCTTCAAGGCAACAGGCTTGAGTCTCAGAGAGGTGGTTGTGGAGGAGCACAAGAACACTATATGGGAGAATGCATGCGACTTGGTCTTCAGATGTCCGGAGAGCCGGTTGGGGAAGACAGGGAGACTCCAGTGTTGAGGATCAGCGGGGTGGAGATGTTGTTTCCTAACCTCACCACCTGGGAGCGGCCCGTCAGGAAGTCCAGAACCCAGATGCACAGGGCAGGGTCTCGAGCCTAATGACGAGTTTGGAGGGTACTATGGTGTTAAAAGCTGAGCTGTAGTCGATGAACAGTATTCTCACAGGTATTCCTCTTGTCCAGATGGGTTAGGGCAGTGTGCAGTGTGATTGCGATTGCATCATCTGGGTGGAGGTGATATGGTCGTTGACTAGTCTCTCAAAGCACTTCATGATGACGGAAGTGAGTGCTACGGTGCGATAGTCATTTAGCCCAGTTACCTTATCTTTCTTGGGAACAGGAACAATGGAGACCCTCTTGAAGCATGAGGGAACAGCAGACTGGGATAAGGATTGATTGAATATGTCTGTAAACACACCAGCCAGCTGGTCTGCACATGCTCTGAGGATGCAGTTAGGGATGCCGTCTGGCCTGGCATTCTTGCGAGGGTTAATACGTTTAAATGTTTTACTCACATTGGCTGCGAGGAAGGAGAGCCTGCAGGTTTTGGTAGTGGAGAGTGTCGGTGGCAACGTATTGTCCTCAAAGCGAGCAAAGTGGTTGTTTTGTTTGTCTGGGAGCAAGACATTGTGGTCCGCGACGGGGCTGGTTATCTTTTTGTAGTCCGTGATTGACTGTAGACCCCTGACTACTTTGTCTTTATACTAACGCTTAGCTTGTTTCATTGCCTTGCGGGGGGAATAGCTACACTGTTTGTATTCGGACATGTTTCCAGGCGCCTTGCCCTATTAAAAGTCGTGGTTCGCCCTTTCAGTTTTGCGCGAATGCTGCCATCAATCCACGGTTTCTGTTTTGGGAAGGTTTTAAGTAGTCGCTGTGGTTACAACATCACTGATGCACTTGCTAATAATCTCACTCACCGAATCAGCGTATTTGTCAATGTTGTTGTTTGATGCACTGCGGAACATATTCCAGTCCACGTGATCGAAGCAATCTTGAAGCGTGGAATCAAATTGGTCGGACCAGCGTTGAACAGACCTGAGCACAGGCGTTTCCTTTTTTAGTTTCTGTCTATTGGCTGAGAGCAGCAACATTGAGTCATGGTCAGATTTTCCGAAAGGAGGCGGGGGAGGGCTTTGTATGCGGCGTGGAATTTTGAATAACAATGATCCAGGGTTTTGCCAGCCCGGGTTGCGCATTCGATATGCTGATAAAATGTAGGAAGTCTTGTTCTCAGGTTAACTTGGTTTAACCTGTTTCGGGCAGGGGGCAACATTTTCACTTTTGGATAAATAGCGTGCCCAAACATAACTTCCTCCTACTCTGTCCCAGATCCTAATATATGCATATTATTATTAGTATTGAATAGTAAACACTCTGAAGTTTCTAAAACTGTTTGAATCATGTCTGTGAGTATAACATAACTTATTTAGCAGGCAAAACCAAGAGGACAAACCATTCAGAATTTCTTATTTTGAAGTCACTGTCCTTTCAATATGGTTTTATGGGGAATCCAGAATTCAAATCAACTTTCCTGCAGTTCTTACCGCTTCCACTGGATGTCACCAGTTTGTAGAAAGTGGTTGAGATTTTTCCTTTGTGTAATGAAGAAGTACCATAGCTCAGAACTAACGTCACTTCATGTGTACCTTTTGATAGAGGCGCGTAACCAGAAAAGTAGCGTCAGTTTGTTTTGCTCCTGTATTGAACACAGATCATCCCTTCTTCAATTTGATCGATTATATACGTTTAGAAATACAAAAAGTTGTATTACAAAAGTGAAATGTTTTGGCAAAGTTTACAGCTAACTTTTGAGATATTTTTTAGCAACGTTGTGTAAGTTGGAAGCAGTGTTTTTCTGGATCAAACGGGCCAAATAAATGGACATTTTGGATATACAGTAGGGAGAACAAGTATTTGAAACACTGCCGATATTGCAGGTTTTCCTACGTACATAGAATGTATAGGTCTGTAATTTTTATCATAGGTACACTTCAACTTTGAGAGACGGAATCAAAAAAAAAATCCAGAAAATAACCTTGTATGATTTTTAAGTAATTAATTTGCATTTTATTGCATGACATAAGTATTTGATACATCAGTAAAGCAGAAATTAATATTTGGTACAGAAACGTTTGTTTGCAATTACAGAGATCATACGTTTTCTGTAGTTCTTGACCAGGTTTGCACACACTGCAGCAGGGATTTTGGCCCACTCCTCCATACAGACCTTTTCCAGATGCTTCAGGTTTCGGGGCTGTCGCTGGGCAATACAGACTTTCAGCTCCCTCCAAAGGTTTTCTATTGGGTTCAGGTCTGGAGACTGGCTAGGCCACTCCAGGACCTTGAGATGCTTTTTACGGAGCCACTCCTTAGTTGCCCTGGCTGTGTCTTTCGGGTCGTTGTCATGCTGGAAGACCCAGCCACGACCCATCTTCAATGCTCTTACTGAGGGAAGGAGGTTGTTGGCCAAGATCTCGTGATACATGGCCCCATCAATCCTCCCCTCAATATGGTGCAGTGGTCCTGTCCCCTTTGCAGAAAAGCATCCCCAAAGAATGATGTATCCACCTCCATGCTTCACGGTTGGGATGGTGTTTGTGGGGTTGTACTCATCCTTCTTCTTCCTCCAAACACGGCGAGTGGAGTTTAGACCAGAAAGCTCTATTTTTGTCTCATCAGACCACATGACCTTCTCCCATTCCTCCTCTGGATCATCCAGATGGTCATTGGCAAACCTCAGACGGGCTTGGACATGCGGTGGCTTGAGCAGGGGGACCTTGCGTGAGTTGCAGGATTTTAATCCATGACGGCGTAGTGTGTTACTTATGGTTTTCTTTGAGACTGTGGTCCGAGCTCTCTTCAGGTCATTGACCAGGTCCTGCCGTGTAGTTCTGGGCTGATCCCTCACCTTCCTCATGATCATTGATGCCCCACGAGGTGAGATCTTGCATGGAGCCCCAGACCGAAGGTGATTGACCATCATCTTGAACTTCTTCCATTTTCTAATAATTGCGCCGACAGTTGTAACCTTCTCACCAAGCTGCTTGCCAATTGTCCTGTAGCCCATCCCAGCCTTGTGCAGGTCTACAATTTTATCCCTGATGTCCTTATACATCTGTCTGGCCATTGTGGAGAGGTTGGAGTCTGTTTGATTGAGTGTGTGGACAGGTGTCTTTTATACAGGTAACGAGTTCAAACAGGTGCAGTTAATACAGGTAATGAGTGGAGAACAGGAGGGCTTCTTAAAGAAAAACTAACAGGTCTGTGAGAGCCGGAATTCTTACTGGTTGGTAGGTGATCAAGTACTTATGTCATGCAATAAAATATTAATTAATTTCTTAAAAACCATACAATGTAATTTTATGGATTTTTGTTTTAGATTCCGTCTCTCACAGTTGAAGTGTACCTATGATAAAAATTACAGACATGCTTTGTAAGTAGGAAAACCTGCAAAATCGGCAGTGTATCAAAATGACCACAAAATTACCATTTGTGATGTTTATGGGACATATAGGAGTGCCAACAAAAGAAGCTCGTCAAAGGTAAGGCATGATTTATATTTTATTTCTGCGTTTTGTGTTGCGCCTGCAGAGTTGAAATATGCTGCTCTCTCATTGTTTACTGTTGTGCTATCATCAGAAAATAGCATCTTATGCTTTCGCCGAAAAGCCTTTTTGAAATCTGACATGTTGGCTCGATTCACAACGAGTGTAGCTGTAATTTGTTATCTTGCCTGTGTAATTGAATGAAAGTTAGATTTTTATAGAAATGTATTTGAATTTGGCGCTCTACATTTTCCCTGGCTATTGGCTATGTGGGACGTCCCACCTACCCCAGAGAGGTTAAATCCCCAGCTACAATAAATGCAGCCTCAGGATGTATTGTTTTACAGTTTACATAGAGTCCAGTGAAGTTCTTTCAAGGCCGACGAGGTATCTGCACGGCTGTGACTATAATAGAAGAGAATTCTCTTGGAAGATAATGCGCTCGGCATTTGATTGTAAGGAATTCTAGATCAGGTGAAAAAAATGACTTGAGTTCCCGTGTATTGTTGTGATTACACCATGAGTCGTTAATCATGAGGCATACACCCCCACCCTTCTTCTGACCAGAGAGATGTTTGTTTCTGTTGCATGAAGAAACCTTGGTGGCCATCAAGATGACACCGACAGAGATGGTCGCCTCACCAACGGTCAAGCATGGTGGTGGTCGTGTGATGGTTTGGGGATGCTTTGCTTCCTGCTGAAGGGAGGAAGGCTCATAATAATGGCTGGAACGGAATAAAGGGAATAGCATCTGTGACAGGATGTGGTGGGCGTAATCAAAATAGAGATAGCCAGAAGGAGTTTAGAACAATTCCTTATTGTCTTAAAATCATCTTTGCATCTGAAAACTAAGCCAGGTTGGGGTAAAGACAACAACCCACGTGCAGATATAACGACAGGATGAACCCAGAGTGGCTTATGATGCTCCTTGGACTGCATGAGAGGGGGTTGAACCAACAATGACTGAGAATTGTTAGTGTCAGCTATACAGCGGCTTGCGAAATTATTCACCCTCTGTGGCATTTTTCCTATTTTGTTGCCTTACAACCTGGAATTAAAATTGATTTTGGGGGGAGTTGTAGCATTTTACTTCAACAACATTCATACCACTTTTCTATTGTGAAACAAACAATAAATAAGACCCAAAGAAACAGCAAACTTGAGCGAGCATAACTATTCACCCCCCCCCCCCCCCCCAAAGTCAATACTTTGTCGAGGCACCTTTTGCAGCAATTACAGCTGCAGTCTCTTGGGGTATGTCTCTATAAACTTGGCACATCTATCCACTGGGATTTTTGTCCATTCTTCAAGGCAAAACTGCTCCAGCTCATTCAAGTTGGATAGGTTTCGCTGGTGTACAGCAATCTTTAAGTCATACCACATATTCTCAATTGGATTGAGGTCTGGGATTTGACTAGGCCATTCCAAGACATTTAAATATGTCCCCTTAAACCACCCAAGTGTTGCTTTAGCTGTATTCTTAGGGTCATTGTCCTGCTGGAAGGTGAATCTCCGTCCCAGTCTCAAATCTCTTGAAGAAAAACAGGTTTCCCTCAAGAATTTCCCTGTATTTAGCACCATCCATCATTCTTTAAATTCTGACCAGTTTCCCAGACCCTGCCGATGAAAAACAACCCCACAGCATGATGCTGCCACCACTATGCTTCTCTGTGGAGATGATGTTCTCAGGGTGATGGGAGGTGTTGGATTTGCCCCAGACATAGCGATTTCCTTGATGGCCAAAAAGCTCAATTTTAGTGTCATCTGACCAGAGAATCTTCTTACAGTGCCTTGCGAAAGTATTCGGCCCCCTTGAACTTTGCGACCTTTTGCCACATTCCAGGCTTCAAACATAAAGATATAAAACTGTATTTTTTTGTGAAGAATCAACAACAAGTGGGACACAATCATGAAGTGGAACGACATTTATTGGATATTTCAAACTTTTTTAACAAATCAAAAACTGAAAAATTGGGCGTGCAAAATTATTCAGCCCCTTTACTTTCAGTGCAGCAAACTCTCTCCAGAAGTTCAGTGAGGATCTCTGAATGATCCCATGTTGACCTAAATGACTAATGATGATAAATACAATCCACCTGTGTGTAATCAAGTCTCCGTATAAATGCACCTGCACTGTGATAGTCTCAGAGGTCCGTTAAAAGCGCAGAGAGCATCATGAAGAACAAGGAACACACCAGGCAGGTCCGAGATACTGTTGTGAAGAAGTTTAAAGCCGGATTTGGATACAAAAAGATTTCCCAAGCTTTAAACATCCCAAGGAGCACTGTGCAAGCGATAATATTGAAATGGAAGGAGTATCAGACCACTGCAAATCTACCAAGACCTGGCCGTCCCTCTAAACGTTCAGCTCATACAAGGAGAAGACTGATCAGAGATGCAGCCAAGAGGCCCATGATCACTCTTGATGAACTGCAGAGATCTACAGCTGAGGTGGGAGACTCTGTCCATAGGACAACAATCAGTCGTATATTGCACAATTCTGGCCTTTATGGAAGAGTGGCAAGAAGAAAGCCATTTCTTAAAGATATCCATAAAAAATGTTGTTTAAAGTTTGCCACAAGCCACCTGGGAGACACACCAAAAATGTGGAAGAAGGTGCTCTGGTCAGATGAAACCAAAATTGAACTTTTTGGCAACAATGCAAAACGTTATGTTTGGCGTAAAAGCAACACAGCACATCACCCTGAACACACCATCCCCACTGTCAAATATGGTGGTGGCAGCATCATGGTTTGGGCCTGATTTTCTTCAGCAGGGACAGGGAAGATGGTTCAAATTGATGGGAAGATGGATGGAGCCAAATACAGGACCATTCTGGAAGAAAACCTGATGGAGTCTGCAAAAGACCTGAGACTGGGACGGAGATTTGTCTTCCAACAAGACAATGATCCAAAACATAAAGCAACATCTACAATGGAATGGTTCAAAAATAAACATATCCAGTTGTTAGAATGACCAAGTCCAAGTCCAGACCTGAATCCAATCGAGAATCTGTGGAAAGAACTGAAAACTGCTGTTCACAAATGCTCTCCATCCAACCTCACTGAGCTCGAGCTGTTTTGCAAGGAGGAATGGGAAAAATTTTCAGTCTCTCGATGTGCAAAACTGATAGAGACATACCCCAAGCGACTTACAGCTGTAATCGCAGCAAAAGGTGGCGCTACAAAGTATTAACTTTAGGGGGCTAAATAATTTTGCACGCCCAATTTTTCAGTTTTTGATTTGTTAAAAAAGTTTGAAATATCCAATAAATGTCGTTCCACTTCATTATTGTGTCCCACTTGTTGTTGATTCTTCACAAAAAAATACAGTTTTATATCTTCATGTTTGAAGCCTGAAATGTGGCAAAAGGTCGCAAAGTTCAAGGTGGCCGAATACTTTCGCAAGGGACTGTATATATGTTTTGGGAGTGTTTGCTTATTTTTTACTTTAAAACTTCTTAGGGCTAGGCCCCTAATTTCTCAATTTCTGCCTGAATGACGTGCCTAAAGTAAACTGCCTGTAGCTCAGGCCCTGAAGCCAGGATATGCAAAACACTAGGAAGTTTGCAGAAATGTTAAAAATAATGTAGGAGAATATAACTCAATAAATATGGTACGAGAAAATCCAAAGAAAAACCAACCAGAAACGTATAAGTTTTAGTACAGGGACACAGTTTTGGAAATGTGTGTTTGCCCACTCCAAGAAGATAGTATGCACCTGCTAAAATCGGTTTCCTATTGAACATACTTCATTCCGCAAAAAAATATTATAGTTTGATTACATTTTAGGGTATCTGAGGAGTAAATAGTATTTTGACTTGTTGAAACAAAGTTTAGGGTCAGATTTTCAGATTCCTTTCTCTGCATGTTGAACAAGTGGATAACTCAAATCGATGGCGCCAACTAAACTGACTTTTTGGGATATAAAGAAAGATTTTATCTAACAAAACGACACTACATGTTATAGCTGGGACATTTTGGATGACAAATCAGAGGAAGAATGTAAGTGAATATATAATTGTTATTGGTGAATGTATGAAATCTGTGCCGGTGAAAAAATATTTTGATGTGGGGCGCAGTCCTCAAACAATCGCATGGCATGTTTTCGCTGTAATAGCTACTGTAAATTGAACACTGCTCTTAGATTAAATTTGATCGTTTTTACGTATTAGGGTACCTAAGGTTTGATTATAAACGTTGTTTGACTTGTTTGGAAAAGTTTATTAGTAACGTTTGGGATTCATTTTCTATGCATTTTGATGAAGGGATACTGGGTGGATTATTGACTGAAGCACACCAGCTAAACTGAGTTTTTATGGATAAAAAGGACATTATCGAACAAAAGGACCATTTGTGATGTAACTGGGCCCTGGAGTGCCAACTGACTTTCGTTATGCACCTGCCAGGTTGAAATATGTTTTTCATTGTTTTCTACGCGAGGCGCTGTCCTAAGATAATCGCATGGTGTGCTTTGCCCCTAATGCCTTTTTGAAATCTGACAGGGCTGGATTAACAAGAAGTTAAGTTTTGTTTTGATGTATTACACTTGTGATTTTATGAAAGTTAAATGTTGATAATTCTGTAGTTTGAATTTCGTTCTCTGCAATTTCACCGGATGTTGGCCAGTTGGGACACTACCGTCCCACCTGCCCATAAGAAGTTAACTTGATTTTTATTTGGATTTCATGAAATGGACATACACAAAATAGTCCAAATTGGTAAAGTGAAAAAAAAAAAATATATATATATATTTATTTATTAAAACCTCTTGCAACGAGCAATCCCGGATTCGGGATCGTAATCATAGCCTCAAACGAATTAGCATAACGCAGCGGACAAAAATACCCCTAGTAACTTTTCTTATTCATGAAAATCGCAAATGAAATTAAATAAATATATTCAAACACCAGCTTAGCCTTTTGTTAACAACACTGTCATCTCAGATTTTCAAAATATGCGTTACAGCCAACGTGTAAGTTTATCATGGCATAATGCAATGCTAGCTCTGCTGGCAGCAGGCAACATTTTCACGAAAATAAGAAAAGCAACCAAATTAAATAATTTACCTTTGAAGAACTTTGGATGCTTTCACTCAGGAGACTCCCAGTTAGATAGCAAATGTTACTTTTTTCCCAAAACATTATTTTTGTAGGCGAAATAGCTCCCGTTTGTTCATCATGCTTGGCTGAGAAATTGACCGGAAAATGCTACCATTACAACGCCAAACTTTTTTCAAAATTAACTCCATAATATCGACAGAAACACGGCAAACGTTGTTTCGGATCCATCCTCAAGGTGTTTTTAACATATATATTCGATAATATATCCGTCGAGGCAATTGGTTTCTCATAAGAAGCGATTGGAAAAATGGCTACCTCAGTATTTTACGCAAGATTTTCTGCGGGAGACACCATGTGACCACTTGCTAAATAAGCTCCCTTACGGCTATTCTTCAATGGAAATGCGTAAAAAGACGTCACAATGCTGTAGACACATTGGGTAATACGTGGAAAACGTAAGCTCATTCACAGCCATATAAGGAGTTATTGGCATGAGGCGGTTTCAAAGAAGGCGGCACTTCCTGGTTGGATTTTTATCTGGGTTTCGCCTGTAACATCAGTTCTGTGGCACTCACAGACAATATCTTTGCAATTTTGGAAACGTCAGAGTGTCTTCTTTCCAACGCTGTCAATTATATGCATAGTCGAGCATTTTTTCGTGACAAAACATGACCATTTTTTTCTTCCAAAAACCAACCTGAAACTCTTTCAAAAGACTGTTGACATCTAGTGGAAGCCCTAGGAACTGCAATCTGGGAGGACTTCACCTTGTAATAAAATTGACAGCCATTGAAAATAGTGGTAGGCTGAATTGTTTGGGGGGGATAGTTTGTCCTTGTGGTTTCAGTTTTAGAAACTTTAGAGTGTCTTCTGTCCAACTACCAATTATATGCATATCCTAGTTTCTGGGCCTGAGTAACAGGCAGGCTTTTCATCCGGACGTGAAAATACTACGAGAGGTTAAAACTTCTTGAGTGTAGGGTATTTATTAGTATTAGTATTTAGTATTTTCGTTTTTTGGGCTAAAAAACGTACCCATTTGAAACTGCCTATTTTTCAGGCCCAGAAACTAGAATATGTATATAATGGTCAGATTAGGATAGAAAACACTAAAGTTTCCAAAACGGTCAAAATATTGTCTGTGAGTATAACAGAACTGATATTGCAGGCGGAAACCTAAGGAAAATCCAACAAGAAAGTGCTGTTTTTCCTGAAAGCTCTCTGTTCCATTGGATGCCTTGCCTCCATTTAAAGGGATATCAACCAGATTCCTTTTCCGATGGCTTCCTCAAGCTGTGAAAAGTCTTTAGACATTGTTTCAGGCTTTTATTTTGAAAAATGAGCGAGAAAGATCCCATCGTGTCAGTGGATGGCTGGGTGCCAGCACAGTTTTCATGTGCAACAGCCATTTTCTCTCTCTAGCCTATGGAAGAAGCTACATTCCGGTTGACATATTATCGATTATATTTTGTAAAAACAACCTGAGGATTGATTATAAAAAAAAATGACATCTTTCTACGCACTTTACGGATACTATTTGGAATTTCCGTCTGCGATGACGTAACCACTCGAGCCTGTGGACTTCTGAACATAACGCGCCAAACAAATGGAGGTATTTTGAATATAAAAATAATCTTTATGGGACAAAAGGAACATTTATTGTGTAACTGGGAGTCTTGTGAGTGCAAACATCCGAAGATCATCAAAGGTAAGCGATTTAATTTATTGCTTTTCTGACTTTCGTGACCAATCTACTTGGCTGCTAGCTGTTTGAAATATTTTGTCTATTGAGAGAGATGTTCTTACATAAACGCTTGGTATGCTTTTGCCGAAAAGCTTTATTGAAATCTGACACGCCAGGTGGATTAACAACAACCTAAGCTGTGTTACGCTATATTGCAATTGTGATTTCATGAAAATTAAATATTTTTTGTAATTTCTTTGAATTTGGCGCTCTTCAATTCAGCGGGTGTTGATGAAAATGATCCCGCTAACGGGATGGGTGTGTCAAGAAGTTAAATTACAGGTTGTAATGCAACAAAATAGGAAAAAGGCCAATGGGGATGAATACTTTCACAAGGCACTGTATCTTAAAGGGGCACACACAGACATAGACGTTTTTATTTTGTGTTTTTTTTAGCATGTGAATTATTCTGATAAAAAAATGTTTAAAAAACTTTCTGTGAACCTGGAAATTGATATGTATGAAATGTTTTGACTGTTTTTACATAATTAATCTAATATAGAAATAAACACTTCTTTGAATAGTTTGAATCATCATTGAAATAATTAATCGATATTAAATAAAGATGATTGTTTGAAGAAATGAGCAAATCTCTCTCAGTACTACATTTCGTCGACACATCAAACACATGGAAACCATGTATTTGATACCATTCCACTTATTCCAACGATGACCACGAGCCCATCCTCCACAATAAAGGTCCACCAACCTCCTGTGGTGACAATATTAGCCTATCACTTGTGAATTATATATTTGTGTCTGGGAAATTCGAAGCATTATCTAGTGCTTACCAAATTGTGAATGAGAGACTGATGAAATGTGTAAAGCCAGCGCAAAAAAAAACAAAGCAGAGCTCACACCTTTCATGCTACTTTTTTTAAAACCATCATTAGAGTCTCATCATGCAGCCATAGAATGTATGAAAAATCAAAACATATAGCCCAACATTTAAGCTCAGCAAAAAATAAACTGTCTTTCAAAGATTATTCGTAAAGAATGCAAATAACATCACAGATCTTCTGTGTAAAGTGTTTAATTAAACACTGTTTCTTATGCTTGTTCAATGAACCATAACAATTAATTAACATGCACCTGTGGAACGGTCGTTAAGACCCTAACAGTCTACAGATGGTGTGCAATTAAGGTCACAGCTATGAAAACTTAAGAACCTACAGAAGCCTTTCTACTGACTCTGAAAAACACCAAAAGAAAGATGCCCAGGGTCCCTGCTCATCTGCGTGAATGTGCCTTAGGCATGATGCAAGGAGGCGTGAGGACTGCAGATGTGGCCAGGGCAGAAAATTGCAATGTCCGTACTGTGAGACGCCTAATACAGCGCTACAGGGAGACAGGACGGACAGCTGATCATCCTCACAGTGGCAGCCCATGTGTAACAACACCTGCACAGGATCAGTACATCCGAACATCACACCTGCGGGACAGGTACAGGGAGGCAACAAAAACTGCCTGAGTTACACCAGGAAGGCAAAATCCCTCCATCACTGCTCAGACTGTCCGCAATAGGCTGAGAGAGGCTGGACTGAGGGCTTGTAGGCCTGTTGTAAGGAAGGTCC
Organism: Oncorhynchus clarkii lewisi; assembly: GCF_045791955.1. Taxonomy (NCBI): domain Eukaryota; kingdom Metazoa; phylum Chordata; class Actinopteri; order Salmoniformes; family Salmonidae; genus Oncorhynchus; species Oncorhynchus clarkii. Next base: position 36,521,973 of record NC_092147.1, on the reverse strand, counting down.
TCACCAGACATCACCGGCAACAATGTCGCCTGTGGGCACAAACCCACCGTCGCTGTACCAGACAGGACTGGCAAAAAGTGCTCTTCACTGACGAGTTGCGGTTTTGTCGCACCATGGGTGATGGTCGGCTTCACGTTTATCGTCAAAGGAATGAGAGTTACACCGAGGCCTGTACTCTGGTGTGGGATCGATTTGGAGGTGGAGGGTCCATCATGGTCTAGGGTGGTGTGTCACAGCATCATCGGACTGAGCTTGTTGTCATTTTAGGCAATCTCAATTAAGTGCGTTACAGGGAAGAAATCTTCCTCCCTCATTGCGGTACCCTTCCTGCAGGCTCATCCTGACACGGCCCTCCAGAATGACAATGCCGCCAGCCATGCTGCTCGTTCTGTAAGTGATTTCCTTCAAGACAGGAATATCAGTGTTCTGCCATGGCCAGCGAAGAGCCCGGAACTCAAACCCATTGAGCACGTCTGGGACGTGTGGATCGGAGGGTGAGGGCTAGGGCTTTTCCCCCAGAAATGTCTGGGAACTTGCAGGTGCCTTGGTGGAAGAGTTGGGTAACATCTCACAGCGAGAACTGGCAAATCTGGTGCAGTCCATGAAGAGGAGATGCACTGCACTACTTAATGAAGCTGGAAGCCACACCAGATAGATTGTTACTTTTGACCCCCCCTTTTGTTCAGGAACACATTATTCCATTTCTGTTAGTCACATGTCTGTGGAACTTGTTCAAACAGATATTTACACAAAGTTAAGTTTGATGAAAATAAATGCAGTTGACATTGAGAGGATTTTTCTTTTTTGAGTTTAGCTCACAACTAAAGTTTCATAAATAACTCTAAATTAAGCATGTAGGATAACCTGTTCCTTTGTTAATAGCCACGTGAGCACTCCCTCAAATACTTTGGAAAAAATGTAATTTATATTTTATTCAGGTATGTTCAATTGTATTCTTCATTCTATAAAAAAGTCTTTGTCAAAATGGCTTCTTAACAGCTTCTACCGCCTATCCATAAGACTCTTGAAGAGTTAATCAAAAACTAAACTTTTTACAAAAACTACACAGGATGACATTTTAAGGCTCAAATAAAATTGTATTTATCACATGCACTGAGTACAACAGTGAAATGCTTACTTACAATTTCCTGCAAGGAAATCAGGTGCACGAGAGCAGAATTGGGTAGCAAAACGGAGCCCTTTATTACGGCGAACAGACACATGGCACTAAGAACAATAAACAAATACGGCTTGACATAACCCGGCGCAAACCAGTCTGACGTGCACATACACATAACAACAAATAACAACAAACAACAACATAACAACAAATTCACATAACAACAATTCCACACACATACATGGGGGAACAGAGGGTTAAATACACATGTGCGGGTACAACCAGGTGTGCGGGAAAACAAGACAAATCAAATGGAAAATGAAAAGTGGATCGGCGATGGCTAGAAGACCGGTGACGTCGGCCGTCGAACGCCGCCCGAACAAGGAGAGGAACCGACTTGGGAGGAAGTTGTGACAATATACAGGTGGTACCTGTACCGAGTCAATGTGCAGGGGTAGAGGTTAGTTGAGGTAATTGAGGTGATATGCACATGTACATAGGTAAAGTGACTATACATAGATAATAAACAGCGAGTAGCAGTAGTGTAAATAGTCCGGGTAGCTATTTGATTAGCTGTTCAGCTGTGTTATGGATTGGAGGTAGAAGCTGTTAAGAAGCCTTTTGGACCTATACTTGGCACTCCGGTACCGCTTGCAATGTGGTAGGTATAGAGGTCCTCTTCACGACTGTCCTGGTGTGTTTGGACCATGATAGTTTGTTGGTGATGTGCACACCAAGGAACTTGAAGCTCTCGACCTGCATGTGACTAATACAATTTGATTTGAATTTGATTTGATTTGTAAAAGGTCCTTAAAGGTAACATAAAAACAAAAAGACATCACAGAAGTTATCCATCCTCAAATGAGTATTTAACCCACATCTCTCTATTAAAAATGTTATTTCCGAGGCCTCAGGACTTACTGTCTTCAGAGAATGCTGATGGTGATGGCCATAATAATTATTAAAATGGATCCACAGTGCTTATAAAATATATTAAAGTGTCTTGGCTTCTACCTTCATACTAGCAACATGCATAAATTATGCTTTTGAATAAATCATGCATTCAAGCAAATGTAGGACTGGACCAAAAGTTTGAGTTACTTACTTACCACACATCAGATCTGGATTTGAGTAGATCTGAATCTGTGAAAGTATATTTTGCATTGACATTTATCTTGTTGTATTGGCATCAGTTTGCTATGTTCCTAGGGAGAGAACAACACTCAATGTTAGATGAATTTAATAAATGTCAATCTCCTTGAGAAGCAAAATTACGTTCTGCCAGCCACGCCAATTACACAGCCATTCATACTCACTTAAACCCATGACACACTGCAGATCGTAATAAGGGGGCTCTTACAGAAGGACCCACACACCACGATAACCCCAAACTATAACAACTATTTAATTTACAAACAAGCAAACTATGACATATCATATAATGAAGCGGTGTGGCAGTGAAAACAGTACAGGGGTTAAGCACACACAAACAGGCTAACCAACTCCATGGGAGGGAACATGCAATAAATACTGTATATATAGATAGATTATCAAGACACAGAGCTCAGGGTGCCCATGGGCTGGCATACCGGTGTTGCCCATACAGATCTGCCTGTAACTGGTAATACTAGTCAGACTGTTTTACCATCAGCATTAACTGATTATGCATCCAGTATGTGTCAGCTAGGGAAGATAAATTGAATGGAGGATATCTCTCTCTGTCTCTGAATCTATCTCTGTCTACCTCTCCTTCTATCTTTTATTTTCCCTCTTTCCCTCTCCCTCGCTCTCATAAAGGAAGTCAGAGGTATGAGGCTTTATTTTGGGGAGGTATGATACTGCTTACGCCTTTCTAACGCATGGGAGGCTTTTTCAACAATTCTTTAATACTCCACAAACAATGAGAAGGACCTCTCTGTTTGTTTGTTGTTTCTTAATTATCACAATGCGAATCTCATTCACATAGATTCACTTCAATCCATTCAGCCAAGAAGACAGTCAGACATGCAAGCACCTCAGTTGAATAATTGAGTGTAAGTTTCACAAAAGCATCCATCTCTACTTTCGAATGACACATAATATGTCATACTATACAGTATGTGTTTGGTCCCATTGTAAAGAGTCGAAAGCACAAGTACATCAATAACAAAACAACTTGTTTTCTCTACATTCTATTTCCACTTTATTCTGAATAACAAAGGAAACGCCTAGAAATAGTTTGACACATTTTTTTTATGCAGTTGTTGTTTTTGCACATTATCACCTTTATTACAGTAAATTGAGAATTACTGTATTGGTATGGTTTATTTCCTTCAAATAAATAGCCAGAAAGGTAAAACAAAAAAATGAAAAACCTGATTTGTTGCATGGTTGCCGTGTGAGACTTCTCAGACAGTGAGAATTGTCAGTGGTATTGAGCTCCACTGTCCAAGAGGAGGAGGGCAAAGGCGTCATGCCCATAAGGTGCACAAGGAAACATGCCCCATAGGATTTGTCCAGTTTATCAACATTTTCAGATGTTAAATTAATTACTAAACTTAATTTTTAAGCCCAAAGATGTTCTACGTCAGTGGAGGAGTGACAGAGTGTTTGGTTTGATTTTCGCTGTCGGTGATGGCCAGGACTCGCAGGAGGTACGTTTGTAAATTAATTTGATCAAGCTCTGTCGCCTATTGATTCCTTATTAATAAATAAATACAACTAAAATGTATTGTTTGTCTGTAATACTAGTCACCTAGCAATTTTATGAAGTTGGCTTTAACTAACCAGCTAGATACAGTAGGTTCCCAATTTCCGAACCTCATAACTAACTTTCAAGCCATTTCAGGCTATCAATCAAGTTATTGTAGCTTGTCTAACTATCTTAGTTGGCATGCCTGCTAGCAAGAAAACGTTATTTTTTTTAAAATTTACCTTATTTAACTAGGCAAGTCAGTTAAGAAAAAAACCTTTTTTCAATGACGGCCTAGGAACAGTGGGTTAACTGCCTTGTGCAGGGGCAGGATTTGAACTTGCAACCTTTTGGTTACTAGTCCAACGCTCTAACAACTAGGCTACACTGCCGCCCCAGATGACACTATAAACCAGTGTGGCAGTTGTACTAAACTGCTAAGGCACAAAAGTTCTCAAAAGAATCAATGTGCATCGATAATTAAAATTTCAATTGAACAGTTGAGTACAAGAAGTATGCTTAGATAACCTATTAGACAGAGAATTAGACGTAAGGTATAGGCTCTAGATTGCAAGAAATAACCTTTTTCAGGTGTTTTAAAAATTCAAAATTCTTTGACTTCCACTCCCTCCTTCTTCACGTACTTTGTGCCCCCTCTAAAATAATGGGTGCATGACGCCCCTGAAAGGGAGGACAGTCGTTGGGCTGTGAGAGGACTACACCTCTCCTTCCATCCATCACTCCTGCCAAGGCCCCGCCAGAGAGCCTGTCTACCCACCTAGATGTCTCTCTCCTCCTTCTCTATCTTTCTTTCTCTCTATATACCCCTCTCCTTAACACTATCCTCTCTCTTTTTATTTTTCTCTTCCCCCCTCTCTCTCTCATTTTTCTGTAACTCTAACCCTCTCCTTTCTATCTTTTTTTTTCTCCCTCTTTCTCCCTCTTTCACTCTCCCTCTATTGCTCTCCTCCTTCCTCATGATGGATGATGCAGCCGCCTCCAATTCTCTAAATATGAGCCAGAGGAGGAGGAGAGGGAAGATGAGCCATAAGGACATAGCTGCCAGTCAGTCAGACAGGCAGTCAGTGTGGGAGCCTCCTCCAGGGGACGTCCCCCCTGCCATAGAAGAGGAGGCAAGGCATATGGGTGTGTCTAAACTGGGATCATGAAGTGTGCAGTCTATAGCTGTCCCTGCCATGAGTGTCACTCCTGTCATCTCTGGTATTAATACATTTATCAGTGCTGAGCTTATGTTCTGCAGGTGTGATCTAAAACTCAACAGATTGTCAACGTCTTACATTGGGCTTAAAGGTGGTTTATATAAAGTACACATGGGGTAAACTTGAGGGATAATCTAAAGGCACAGAAATCTACTGATGCCCTCCCCTCGCTTTGCACACCCGTCTGAGTTGAAAAGTTTGGTGACTTATGTAAAGTTGTAAACATTGCTCACTGTATAGTTGTGAGGTGTCAGGGGGAAAGGGCCTGTGAGCGGTGCTGCTGAGCTAAATCTAATTGAAAAGGCGAGTTGCCTCCAGGCTTCTGTTCTCTCTTCTTAGTATCAAACTCTCATTAAATAACTTTTTCCACAGGTACTATCTCCTCTCCCGCACTGTACAATTTACTGATAATTTTTTCCCAATTTACTGTCCACAACCCTTCAGCTCCTTCTCTCTCATTTGATTCGATAGCCAGTGTTACAAAATCACCTCTCTAAGGACTGCAAACAGATTGCATGGGACATATTGCCTTTGGAGCCAAAATTATATCCCAATCGTTTCATTCTGAACAGAACCACTATTATTTTTGTTACGTTCCATTGTTCCGACCAACATAATGTAGTTCTGAGCCAGTTCGAACCCCAGAAAAGTACTGGTTTATATTGTTCCTTTCTGTTCCTTTTATACCCTGTGAAATCAGCATAGTTGTTTCGTTGAGCTAATTAAATAACTCCAACAATCAGCGTGAATAGAGCAGCTTGGACAGGGCAAGTGTAGGGTGCAAAATGCTAAATAAGTTTTCTGCTTGGAGTGAAAGAGAGGGGTGCACATGGACGAGGCTTGGCTTAAAGCACTGGGCATCATAATATGATGTGCATTATAATGTGTTTGGGATATTAATATATCTTGCGCCACAAAATGAGTTATTTATATTTTACAGTGTTCTTGTAATAAGATTTATATTGGAAAAATATCCCACGCCTTAAAAGTACGCATTGCAGTGCATACATCCACTATCAGACGTCAAGATATAACCTCGCCAGTTGCCAGACACTTTACAGAACAAAATCACTCGATTAATGAATTGCGGTGAGTCAGGATATAAAAAGTTAATTAACCACGCAGAGTTATGATAACAAATTACTCCAAAGAGAAGTCATGTGGATGTTTAAATTAAATGGTGTATCGCCACATGGTTTGACTTCTTGGTGACAGGGGGGCAGCATTGAGTAGCTTGAATAAATAAGGTGCCCAGAAAAAACTGCCTGCTACTCTGTCCCAGATGCTAATATATGCATATTATTAGTAGTATTGGATAGGAAACACTCTGAAGTTTCTAAAACTGTTTGAATGATGTCTATGAGTATAACAGAACTCATACGGCAGGTGAAAACCTGAGACAAATCCAACCAGGAAGTGGGAAATCTGAGGTTTGTAGTTTCATTTAAGTGATTGCCTATCCAATATGCTTTGTCTATGGGGCCAGATTCCACTTCCCAAGGCTTCCAGCAGATGTCAACAGTCTTTAGAAAGGTTCGTTCCTTCTTTTTCCTCTGTAATGAATACGCTATTGTCCGGTTGGAACTTGAGCGTGCATAACTATTCACCCCCCAAAGTCAATACTTTGTAGAGCCACCTTCTGCAGCATTTACAACTGCAGGTCTCCTGGGGTATGTCTCTATAAGCTTGGCACATCTAGCCACTGGGATTTTTGCCCATTCTTCAAGGCAAAACTGCTCCAGCTCCTTCAAGTTGGATGGGTTCCACTGGTGTACAGCCATCTTTAAGTCGTACCACAAATCCTCAATTGGATTGCGTTCTGGGCTTTGACTAGGCCATTCCAAGACATTTAAATGTTTCTCCTTAAGGGGCTAGGGGGCACAAGGAGTTCCCTAAAGGGAACACCCCCTCTCATTCAGCTGAAAAAAATATTCTTTAGGAATATTTAACTTTCACACATTAACAAGTCCAATACAGCAAATGAAAGATAAACATCTTGTTAATCTACCCATCGTGTCCGATTTTTAAAATGTTTTACAGCGAAAACACAACATATTTTTACGTTAGATGACCACCAAATTCAAAAACACACAGCGATTTTTCACAGTCACAAAAGCATAAATATAGATAAAATGAATAACTAACCTTTGATTATCTCCATCAGATGACACTCATAGGACATCATGTTATACATGTATTGTGTGTTTTGTTCGATAATGTGCATATATATATATAAAACATTTCAGTTTACATTGGCGCGTTACGTGCAGTAAGGTTTTGATTCCAAAACGTCTGGTGATTTTGCAGAAATACTCACAATAAACATTGATAAAATATTCAAGTGTTATTCACAGAATTAAAGATAAACGTATCCTCTATGCAATCGCTGTGTCAGATTTTTTTTTTACTTTACGGAAAAAGAATAATCTGAGAACGGTGCTCAGAACCCAAAGAAATAGCCGCCATTTTGGCGTCAACAGAAGCTACAAAAAACACTATATACACTTACCTTTGAATATCTTCATCATAAGGCAGTTCATTAATCATTAATAAGGTTCCAACCGGAGAATTTCATTGTCTGAAGAAAGGCATTGGAACGCAAGAACACTCTCTCGTGACCGCGCGCAATGAGACCGAGGCTTTCTGTCAGACCACCCACTCAAAGAGGTATTATGAGCCCCTCCTTTATAGTAGAATCATACAACCAGAATCTAAATACGGTGACATATTGTGGAAGCTCTAGGAAGTGCATGCTCATCCACATCTAAGATGGACATCCAATGGCACTGTTTTCAAAATTGAGTTCTCACTTCCTGTTTGGATTTCTTCTCAGGTTTTTGTCTGCCATATGAATTCTGTTATACTCACAGACATAATTCAAACAGTTTTAGAAACTTCAGAGTGTTTTCTATCCAGCAGTAATAAAAATATGCATATATTCTGGGAATATCTGGGAAAGAGTAGGAGGCAGTTTACTCTGGGCACGCCTTTCATCCAAAAGTGAAAATGCTGCCCCCTAGCCCCATCTTAAAGTCATACCACAAATTCTAAATTGGATTGCATTCTAGGCTTTGACTAGGCCATTCCAAGACATTTAAATGTTTCTCCTTAAACCACTCAAGGTTGCTTTAGCAGTATGCTTAGGGTCATTGTCCTGCTGGAAGGTGAACCTCCATCCCAGTTTCATATCTCTGGAAGACTGAAACAGGTTTCCCTCAAAAATGGCCTTGTATTTAGCACCATCCATCATTCCTTCAATTCGGACCAGTTTCCCAGTCCCTGCCGATGAAAAACATCGCAACAGCATGATTCTGCCACCACCATGCTTCACTGCGGAGATGTTGTTCTCGGGGTGATGAGAGGTGTTGGGTTTGCGCCAGACATAGCATTTTCCTTGATGGCCATAATGCTCAATTTTAACCAACCTTCTTCCATATGTTTAAGGAGTCTCCCACATACCTTTTGGCAAACACCAAACGTGTTTGCTTATTTTTTTATTAAGCAATGGCTTGTTTCTGGACACTCTTCCATGATGCCCAACTATTTGCAGTATACAGCTTAAAGTGGTCCTATGGACAGACACTTCAATCTCTGTTGTGGAGCTTTGAAGCTCCTTTAGGGTTATTAATGCCCTCCTTGCCTGGTCCGTGAGTTTTGGTGGGCGGCCCTCTCTTGGCATGTTTGTTTTGGTGCCATATTCTTTCTATTTTTTAATAATGGATTTATTGGTGCTCCGTGGGATGTTCAAAGTTTCTGATATGTTTTTATAACCCAACCCTGATCTGAACTTCACAACTTTATCCTTGACCTGTTTGGAGAGCTCCTTGGTCTTCATGGTGCCACTTGCTTGGTGGGGCCCCTTGCTTAGTGGTGTTGCAGACTGGGGCCTTTCAGAGCAGGTGTATATCTACTGAGATCATGTGACAGATCATGTGATACTTAGATTGCACACAGGTGGACTTTATTTATTAACTAATTATGTGACTTCTAAAGGAAATTGGTTGCACTAGATCTTATCTAGGGGCTTCATAGCAAAGGGGGTGAATATATATGCACACCACTTTTCCGTTTGAAATCTTTTTGAATTTTTTAAAGTAATTTTTTTCATTTCACTTCAACAATTTGGACTATTTTGTGTATGTCCATTACATGAAATCCAAATAAAAATCGATTTAAATTACAGGTTGTAATGCAACAAAATAGGAAAAATGCCAATGGGGTGAATACTTTTGCAAGGCACTGTATCTGTTTGAATTGGATGTGTCTCAATCCACAGCATCCGCCTATGTCACACTTCCACATCTGCAGTGATAGGCGACAGAGTTAACTCGGTGTTTGTCAGACCATGAGAAATCCCTAAAATCGTTCTTCTCACAAAATAATCTGTAGCATTCAAACGGTTTGGTCTACAAACTATTATGACCCCTCAATGGAAAGATGAGACTCTCAATTGTGTCAATTGTTTTGACACAGGCCTCAAGACTTGTCTGGTTCCCAGTACCAGTTGAAAAAAAGCAATGGAAGTATTTATGGAGAAAGTTTAGTGCCAACAATATGGGGTTAAATGCATGTAAAAAATGTATTTATATATTTCCTGATCTTCATTATATCTCTCAGAACAAACTTCCTTTAGATTTTTTGGGGGTACTAGCTACTAGCTAATGTAATAGCAGTAAGGCCAAATAAAAATGTTCATCAAATATAATTTTGGTACCAAATAAAATCCATATATCTAAGTAGAACCCCTAAACTCCCCCCCCTTGCTTAGACAGGGCTTAGACTCTTATGGGTTAATACATCCAATGTGAAACGTGATAACTACAGTATCCTTAACTATCCTAGAAAACTAGCTGACAGGCAGACACTGGAGCAGTTTCTGAGTGACAGAGTGAGTGCTTTGCATAAGCACTGTGATGGTGTTTTTTTGTGCTTGAAACATAAAATGCATTATTAACTACTTCCCAAATAAATAAATAAAAATGTTTTCCGTTTTTAAATCTAGAGATCACTTTTGTTACCGTTTTTTTTTACATTTTATTTTCCCGGTTTCGGTTCTGTTCCCTGTACTGGTTCCAACCACTGCTGACAAGTGCATATTTGTGAATACTGTCACTGATCTTGACATGTGTCTAATATGTATCATTCTGTGCAATATGTAGGATGAAACAGTAAAGTAGATAATGTACACAGAATACCATACAATGTTCTCAGTGGAAAAATGTTCTAAGTGGAAAATCAACTAACTGGTTTTAATGTACAGTAGTTATGTGGGTTAATGTCTACATATATTTGTTCTATGCCCCTGAGTTGCACAATCTCTGATCAGCATGAGAGCAGAACACGTCTCTGCCATGTTCCAGAAAGAACTCTTATTGATGATGTAAGCTCAGTATTGACAGGAATAACCACTTGGGCGACATGCTCTACTCCATGTGCAGTCTCTTATCAAACTTACAGTTTATTTTGAATTATCGTGACTTTCTTTCCCCTGTGTAGACTGATGCAGTGGAGCATTGGAACCAATTTCATCAGTCAAAAACAAGGACCTAATTTACCAGTGTCCCCGGCTCACGGCCTTGAGCAGGAAAAGCTTGTTTAGGCAACGAGCTTAGAGCAAGTCAACCACAGGAGAATTGGTTTGCTTTGTGCATGGTACACACAGCACACAGCATATTTATGTATTTCTCTCCATTTCAATTTGTGAAATATACTGTTCACTGCCTCAGATTCAAAGCGTTGGTCTAAATTTGAACAACAAACTTCAAAGGTGGGATTTGTTCCAGGTGCTTAGAGATCCTCTCTCTGGTAATGTTGGAGACGATTGCTTCACAAAACATCTCAAATCAGTATAACAATGTGCCCTTACAATCTCACACATTTACATAACTGGTATGTGCTGCATTGATGAGCTATGCATTATATTATGAGGTTTGTGTCTCTTTGAAATGTACATTCTATGCCAGATTGGGAATTTCTTGTGTTCTATCAATTCAAATATAGTGAGTATGTGTGTGTTTCTGCTTGTGTGTGTGTGTGTGTGTCTGCTTTGAGTGTATATTCTGAGTATTCTCTGTGTGCTTTGCTATCATAGATTCCAAGATGTGTATGCCAGCCCAGCCAGTGGAAGCAGATAAAGCTGAGTCCTGCATGCCTCCATTCCTCCACTGTTCCACTCCTCCACCGCACAACACACTCCCTCTATGTCCCGCGGAACCATCTGCTGTTTGGATAAACTTTGACCTTTGTCTGCCCGCAAGCCCTAGCACGCTACCAGGGCATACCTACTGTATCCACCAACATGCCCCACCGGCGCATGCTGATCAGAGCGAAAGACAAGGGGGTCATGATGTCTCTCTGGTTCGGTAGACCCCAGCCCCTTCGGCCCCATCGACTGGTTCCATGTCCCTGCAGAGAGCCTTGTTCACACGTTGCATCCTTTCTTTCTCACCAGCAGCACACAATATATGATTCATGTGTCAGTTTGTGTTGATGTAACCATAGCAGCAAGCCTGGCATTTCACGATTTTAGGGGCAAGGCCATTTGGCGTACAAGAGGTGCCTTAATCTGCCAGGACATCTGCTAGGTTACCGAGGCCAATTACCAAAATAGTCAATTAAATTGATTTGAAAACTGAAAAACACTAGCTATTCTATTAAGAAAAACAAAGTGTATGTAAATGTACATAAGTAATTAGCCTACATGCCACAACATACAGTTGTCGGAAGTCGGAAGTTTACATACACCTTAGCCAAATACATATAAACTCAGTTTTTCACAATTCCTGACATTTAATTCTAGTAAAATGTCCCTGTTTTAGGGCAGTTAGGATCACCACTGTATTTTAAGAAGGTGAAAAGTCTAAATAATAGTAGAGAAAAGTATTTGTTTAATCTTTTATTTATTTCATCACATTCCCAGTGGGTCAAAACTTTACATACACTCAATTAGTATTTGGTAGCATTGCCTTTAAATTGTTTAACTTGGGTCAAATGTTTCGGGTAGCCTTCCACAAGCTTCCCACGATAAATTGGGGAAATTTTGGCCCATTCCTCCTGACAGAGCTGGTGTAACTCAGTCAGGTTTGTAGGCCTCCTTGCTCACACACTCTTTTTCAGTTCTGCCCACAAATTGTCTATGGGATTGAAGTCAGGGCTTTGTGATGGCCACTCCAATACCTTGACTTTGTTGTCCTTTAGCCATTTTGCCACAACTTTGGAAGTTTGTTAGGGTCATTCAGATTGCTTGGCATCTTCACAAGGTCCTTTGCTGTTGTTCTGGGATTGATTTGCGCTTTTCACACCAAAGTACGTTCATCTCTAGGAGACCCATCTCCTTCCTGATCAGTATGATGCCTGCCTGGTCCCATGGTGTGTATACTTGCGTACTATTGTTTGTACAGATGAACTTGGTACCTTCAGGCATTTGGAAATTGCTCCCAAGGATGAACCAGACTTGTGTAGGTCTACAATTTTTTTTCTGAGGTCTTGACTGATTTATTTGGATTTTCCCATGATGTCAAGCAAAGAGGCACTGCGTTTGAAGGTAGGCTTTGAAAAACATCCACAAGTACAGCTCCAATTGACTCAAATCATGTCAATTAGCCTATCAGAAGCTTCTAAAGCCATGACATAATTTTCTGGAATTTTCAAAGCTGTTTAAAGGCACAGTCAACTTAGTGTATGTACACTTCTGACTCCAAAGTTACTTGTGTCTTTTACAAAGTAAATGTCCTAACCGACTTGCCAGAACTATAGTTTGTTAGCAAGACATTTGTGGAATGGTTGAAAAACGAGTTTTAATAACTCCAACCTAAGTGTATGTAATCTTCCGACTTCTGTATATACAGGGGGTACCGGTACAGAGTCAATGTGCGGGGGAACGTGTTATTTGAGGTAATTGAGGTAATACGTACATGTAGGAAGAATTAAAGTGACTATGCATAGATTATAAACACAGAGTAGCAGCGTAAACTAGGGGTCTGGGAAACCCTATGATTAGCTGTTCAGGAGTCTTATGGCACACACTTAATGAAGTGTGTACAGCTTGCGCAAAAAAACAAAGCAGATCTCATGTTTTTCAAGCATCTTTTTTCAAATCATCATTAGAGTTGCATCATACAGCTTTACAATGCATTAAAAATCTAAACACATAGCCCAACGTTTGTAGAACATCTAAAGTTACATTAATTAATAACTCTAAACTAAGCATATAGGAATACGTATTTCTTTGTTAAATGTTCAACAGAGAATAGCAGCATATGTGCACTCCCTCAAATCATTTGGAGAAAATATTTGTATTTTATTCAGATTTATTGTATTCTTTATACTTTAAAATATAATAAAATCATGCCAATGAATTCTAAGCAAATATTGTCTGCTAAATGAACTAGTGTAGTCCACAGCCATTTGTCATAGCCAGATCAGAACCTAACATAAGGTCAACTAAGAGTATGCTAATCTGTTCTTCTGAAATAGACAACATTTTCTTCATATCATGCTTCTTTACACCTGTCGAAAATAAATAATGGATTTATTGTGAAGGTGTAGGGTATATTACATGGATTTATTAGATGTTCCCAAGGTCTGCATCAGTGGCATGTGGAAGCCAGGAGATGCTAAATGTCTTTATGTTAATTAACGTTACCGTGAGACCGACAGTTATTTGCTTGACAATCACCAGCTGACGAAATTTCGTGATCGCCACAGCCCTTACTGAAACCCCTAAAAGTATTTTCACAACTCTATTAAAAACACCAATATTCAGATTGAAGAACCACTCTATTCTGTTTTAGAAACACTTTCAGTGTATCAGAACACTTACATACCGTAATTAAGGGAACATTTCGGCATTTCGTGTATGATTAGTGAAAAAGTCCATATTGCAAATGTACGGTCCCTTACTAGACTTCCGAAATCATTTGTAAAATTCGCGGTCGGCGTCGGGCCGTGCGGTAGGGCCGGACCTACCGGGAAGTCATCAAATGAACTTTGTCGGACATTCGGTTTCCGTTTTATAAAATAAACAAGTTTTGGACCATTTTTCCGCTATCCCGGAAATTCCCACAAGAGGGCATACGGAATCATATGGCAATTTGGCAAAACATCACGAATCACGACGGGGCCTTATCTCGAAAACGGAAAATATTTCGAAGCCGAAACTTGGTGAGCGTAGGTTTGGCATAATGGGCAGTTGGCCCCGAACAAGATGGCGTCTAGGCCTCAACGGTTTTTGAGTTATGGCCATTTTTCTGGGATTAAAGGTCCAAAATGGAAATAGAGAAATTATTTTTCCACTTCAGGTCAAAGTCAAGGAGCCTCCGGTGTCAATAAAAAAAGAACCAGCCATTTATCTATCGTCATTTAAGAGCAACGGAACAATGACAACATGGTGATGTTCACAAATAGGCGTTTTTTTTTTCAACGGTTACAGATCCAGTTGCAGGGTGTTCATACGAATCTTTTTAAAGTGTGCTGCGGAGCTCTGCGAGATTTCTGTGATTTTCTATGATTTTCTGAAATAACACACACATACTAAACCCTCCGTAAACAACTCAGTTCTTAACGTAAAGACTTAAAACTCAGGATTATGTAAAAGCATACCCAATGAGGATATGTGGTGACTTATAGCTTCCTGTGCCAACCGGAAGTGCCATAATTGGTGTCTCAGGGGCTGTTTCGAAGGGTTAAAAAAGTCAGATCTGTCCAAAACTTCATATATGTGATTAGGCAACCCCCATGAACTGTAAATCAGTCATTTTTCCCCAAAAAATTCAAAGGAAAAAAAATCACACTAAAACACAACTTGGAAGGAGGGACGTATTGGTGTGCGTAGAGAAAGACAGTGGCTGCAATAGTTAGCTTTGTTGGAGCTAAAAAAGAACCGTCAGACCTAGAGTTCAGAAACTTTAGAAACCTGTTCTAGACCTCCGGTCGATGGTGCGTGGTGAGTTACGTGGTTCTAGAAGGTTCTCGGACCGAGAAACAGCCTCGTACATTTGCAATACCTTCAATTCATTTTGACCATTACGAAAATGACGACGTTTAGAAAAGTCTCAGAGACGCAAGGCTAGGTGCATTGAAACCGGCTCGGCCCATAGAGACGGACCCCAACGTTTCTGTCCGATAGCTCGTTCAAGGACCCCGTAGCAAGGCATGGAAAAAAGTGGATTTTCAGCACCAATTAGGGTTTTTCTCGGACACCAAATGACCTATCGAGCCGAAACTCGGGATTCGGGGTCGCCTCACATAGGCCTTCACATAATGTCCGAACTGGACCCGCAGCTAGAACGTAACTATGTGTTTTACCTTTTTATTATGTTTTAAACTAAAGGCGCTGTGAATTATGGGACTGCTCTGATATATGTGATAGTTGGCTTCTAAATGAGTAGGAAAAAGTGGGTTTGGTGTCATAATGACATCTAATTGACTGTTGGACACTGACTTGCTAGTTGACTTTTGTGAATTTGCAATATGTTTAAATGGAGAGGGACCATCACGAAAATGGAATTCTGAAATCAACACAAAAAAGTCTCCAGACTGTGCTGAGTTCAACGAGCTATCCCGCTTGACCGTAGCTCGCTCGGTCTAAGCGCAACGACCATTAGAAAAGTAGGCTCAAAATGAGGCCTGCCCCACAATGTCATTTGCTTTTGAGTGACAGTGAGAGAACCGTTAGGGTGAGAAGAAAAATTCCACCACATGAATGTTCCTAAGGTCCTCCCGATCTGTGCAAGCCTAACCTTGACCGTGTGGCATTAACCCTTAACAGTAAAACAGTGTTTTTTGATCTCACAGATTACAGTGTCATCTCTCCCCATAGGAATACATTGCCTGCACCCCTAATTTCAACCTGAAGTCTATATGGGTTATGAATGCCGTATGAACCTGTCTTCGGTACCAGTCCATCAGGCCACTATGAGGTCTACCTGTGTATATTCTAAGCTTCCTGGACCAACCGGAAGTGGTTAAAATCACCCTAAAAGTGTTTACCCATACCCTGCCTGCAGTTTGACAGACATAGTGCATTCAACCCTGTGTAAATCAGTCAGTTCTTAACGTAAGGACTTAAAACTCAGGATATGTGTTGATTTATAGCTTCCTGTGCCAACCGGAAGTGCCATAATTGGTGTCTCAGGGGCTGTTTCGAAGGGTTAAAAAAGTCTGATCTTTCCAAAACTTCATATGTGTGATTAAGCAACCCCCATGAACTGTAAATCAGTCATTTTTCCCCAAAAAAATCTAAGGAAAAAAAAATCACACTAAAACACAACTTGGATGGATGGACGTTTAGAAAAGTCTCAGAGACGCAAGGCTAGGTGCATTGAAACCGTCTCGGCCCATAGAGACGGACCCCAACGTTTCTGTCCGATTGCTCGTTCATGGACCCCGTAGCAAGTCATGGAAAATAGTGGATTTTCAGCACCAATTAGGGTTTTTCTCGGACACCAAATGACCTATCGAGCCGAAACTTGGGATTCTGGGTCGCCTCAACTAGGCCAACACATAACATAAGAAATGGACCCGCAGCTAGAACGTAACTACGTGTTTTATGGGTTTTTTATGGTTTGAACCGAAGGCGTTGTGAATTTTGGGCCAGCTCTGAAGTATGTAATAGTTGGCTACTAAACGAGTTGGAAAAAGTGGGTTTGTATCAGTTTGGTGTCAGAATGATATCTAATTGACTGATGGACTCTTGTACACTTGACTCTTGTCCATTTGCAATATGTTTAAACAGTGAGGTACCATCACCAAAAGCGACATTCTGAAATCAACCCTAACGAGCGATTGAGATGAACCAGAATCACTGCAAAGCCATCCCGAGTTCATCGGGCCAGTCAATTTCACATTCCTGCAGGATTTTTATAGCATGACAAATTCGTGATGGTACCTGCCCATTGAAACATATTGCAAATGCACAGTGACTTTGAAAAAGTAAGGAAACATAAACAAATGGACATAATGAAATCAACATTTTTTTATTTTTGGGTGACCAGTTGCACGTGCATTTGCAATATGATTCTATAGTGAAAAAACATCACCAAAGTCACATTCTGAAATCAACCCTAACGAACGATTGAGATGAACCAGAATCACTGCAAAGCCATCCCGAGTTCATCGGGCCAGTCAATTTCACATTCCTGCAGGATTTTTATAGCATGACAAATTCGTGATGGTACCTGCCCATTGAAACATATTGCAAATGCACAGTGACTTTGAAAAAGTAAGGAAACATAAACAAATGGACATAATGAAATCAACATTTTTTTATTTTTGGGTGACCAGTTGCACGTGCATTTGCAATATGATTCTATAGTGAAAAAACATCACCAAAGTCACATTCTGAAATCAACCCTAACGAACGATTGAGATGAACCAGAATCACTGCAAAGCCATCCCGAGTTCATCGGGCCAGTCAATTTCACATTCCTGCAGGATTTTTATAGCATGACAAATTCGTGATGGTATCGGCCCATTAAAACATATTGCAAATGCACAGTGACTTTGAAAAAGTAAGGAAACATAAACAAAAAAAATCACAATTTTTTTTTTTGGGTTACCAGTTGCACATTTCAGATCACCAGTTGCACATTTCAGATCACCAGTTGCACGGAGGAAAATCGTTACTTTTGACTTTGACTTTTGACTTCCTATGACATCATATTGCAAATGGACAAAACATATGCCTTATGCACAAGTAAAACAAAAACAATTATGATAATACAAGTTGACAAAGGTATAGTTTGAGCAAAGTATAGTTTGAATTTTGAGCATGACAAATTCGTGATGGTACCTGCCCATTAAAACATATTGCAAATGCACAGTGACTTTGAAAAAGTAAGGAAACATAAACAAATGAACATAATGAAATCATCATTTTTTTTTCGGTTACCAGTTGCACGCGCATTTGCAATATGATTCTATAGTGAAAAAACATCACCAAATGGACATGATGAAATCAACCCAAACGAGCGATTGAGATGACCCAGAATCACTGCAAAGCCATCCCGAGTTCATCGGGCCAGTCAATTTCACATTCCTGCAGGATTTTTATAGCATGACCAATTCGTGATGGTACCTGCCCATTAAAATATATTGCAAATGCACAGTGACTTTGAAAAAGTAAGGAAACATAAACAAATGGACATAATGAAATCACCATTTTTTTTTCGGTTACCAGTTGCACAACAATGCATGTGCATTTGCAATATGATTCTATAGTGAAAAAACATCACCAAATGGACATGATGAAATCAACACAACTAGTGATGGAAATGAACAACTATCACTGCCCGGCCATCCCGAGTTCATCAGTACAGTCAATTTTGGCCCCCCCAAAAATAGACTTTTGACTTTGACTTTTGACTTCCTATGAAATCATATTGCAAATGGACAAAACATATGCCTTATGCACAAGTAAAACAAAAAAACAAATTATGATAATACAAGTTGACAAAAGTATAGTTTGAGCAAAGTATAGTTTGAATTTTGAGCATGCCAAATTCGTGATGGTACATGCCCATTGAACCATATTGCAAATGTACAGTGACTTTGAAAAAGTAAGGAAACATAAACAAATGGACATAATGAAATCACATTTTTTTTATTTTTGGGTTACCAGTTGCACGTGCATTTGCAATATGATTCCATAGTGAAAAAACATCACCGAATGGACATTCTGAAATCAACACTAACGAGCGATTGAGATGAACCAGAATCACTGCAAAGCCATCCCGAGTTCATCGGGCCAGTCAATTTCACATTCCTGCAGGATTTTTATAGCATGACAAATTCGTGATGGTAAATGCCCATTGAAACATATTGCAAATGCACGTGCATTTGCAATATGAATCTATAGTAAAAAAACATCACCAAATGGACATGATGAAATCAACACAACGAGTGATGGAAATGAACAACTATCACTGCCCGGCCGTCCCGAGTTCATCAGTTCAGTCAATTTTGGCCCAAAAAAAATTGACTTTTGACTTTGACTTTTGACTTCCTATGAAATCATATTGCAAATGGACAAATCATATTCCTTATGCACAAGTAAAAAAAAAAAATTATGATAATAACATTTTACAAAAGTATATTCATACACTTCTTACACATGATTAATTGTCTTAAAATCGAAACAATTTCGAAAAACGGTCCAGAAAGCACTTTTTTATAGTTTTTAAAGTTTTAAAAAAAAATCTAATTTTCGACTTTTGACATCCTATTAAATCATATTGCAAATGGACAAAACATATGCCTTATGCACAAGTTAAAAAAATAAAAAAAAATATCATAATAAAATACGAATGAAGTATGTTGATACAGTTCTTATACGTGTGTAATTGACACAAAATTCGAAAGAATTTTGAAAAACGGTCCAGAAAGCACTTTTTTAAGGGTGTGTGAAGTTTTTTATAAAATGTTGGCATTTTTGACTTTTGACTTTTGACTTCCTATGAAATCATATTCCAAATGGAGAAAACATATGCCTTATGCACAAGTAAAAAATAAATAAAAATTATAATAAAGTATGACTAAAGTATGTTGATAAAGTTCTTATACATGTGTAATTCACACAAAAATTGAAAGAATTTTGAAAAACGGTCCAGAAAGCACTTTTTTAAGGATGTGTGAAGTTTTTTACCAAATTTTGACATTTTTGACTTTTGACTTTTGACTTCCTATGAAATCATATTGCAAATGGACAAAACATACGCCTTATGCGCATGTAATTAAAAAAAAAAAATATGATAACAAAATTGGACAAAAGTATATTCATACAGTTCTTAAACATGTGTAATTGACAAGAAAATCGAAAGAATTTCGAAAAACGGCCCAGAAAGCACTTTTTTAAGGGGTAAAAAGTTTTTGAAAAAAAAATCCTTTTTTCAAAATTTTGCTTTTGGATGTTGACTTGGGTTGCATTTCCAATATGAAAAACCCCGGTGGAGCGCCCCCTGTTGGATTTTTGAGGTGTTACAATTGGCAATTGCCATATGGCATTTGCCATATACTTTGCACGAATCAACGCCGCTTTGGGTGGTATTGGACATCGTGTAGATGGTTTGTCCAATGCCAATATCTTGCCATTCATTTTTGTCCAATTCAGGGGGGTATTCCCTTACATTGGGTTTACTTTCAAACACCCTCCAAACACCAGATCTCAGTTTAGGTGCACTACTTTTCATGGTTTCATTATACAATCATGGTGTTTTGAGTCATTCTGTTTTTACAGTGCAGGAATTTCATGTGCACTGTAATTGTTTGTGTTAATTATTGTGTGACTAGTAAATCTTATTAGTTGAAATGAGTAAATGCATTCCTCATTTTACAGAGTAGTTCTTTGATTTCATAATTTAGCAGGTGTATTGGTAAATATTATTTACACCTAGTAAATTAGTGCTAGAATATTGGTAGCTAGGATTAAACTATTTGTATCTAGTCTCTTAAACTTCTTTGGGATAGGGGGCAGCATTTTCACTTTTGGATGAAAAGCATGCCCAGAGTAAACTGCATCCTACTCAGTCCCAGATGCTGATATTTGCACATTATTATTAGTATTGGATAGAAAACACTTTGAAGTTTCTAAAACTTTTTGAATGATATCTGTGAGTTTAACAGAACTCATGGCAGGCAAAAACCTGAGAAAAATTCCAAACAGGAAGTGGGAAAACTGAGTTTTAAATTTTTTGAACTCAGCCCCTATCGAATACACAGTGGGATATGGGTCATTTTGCACTTCCTAAGGCTTCCACTAGATGTCAACCATCTTTAGAACGTTGTTTCAGGATTCTACTGTGAAGTGGGGGAGAATGAGAGGGGATTGAGTCAGAGGTCTGGCAGCAGCTTTGATCTCAGTCATGCGCATTCACATGAGCGATAGCTCTCGTTCCATTGAATGGAATTTTCCGGTTGGAACATTATTGAACATTTATGATAAAAACATCCTAAAGATTGATTCTATACTTAGTTTGACAAGTTTCTACGACCTGTAATATAACCTTTTGAACTTTTCGTCCGACGTTCGGCTGGACCTGAACGTGCATTTGGATTTGTTTACCAAACGTCCTAACAAAAGAACCTATTTGGACATAAATTAACTTTATCGAACAAATCAAACATTTATTATGGAACTGCGATTCTTGTGAGTGCATTCTGATGAAGATCATCAAAGGTAAGTGAATATTTTTATGCTATTTCTGACTAATGTTGACTGCGCAACAGTATTTTCATCAACATTTCTAATGAGTATTTCTGTAAATTTATGTGGCTCTCTGCAAAATCACTGCATGTTTTGGAACTACTGAACATAACACCCCAATGTAAAATTAGATTTTTGGATATAAATATGAACTTTACCGAACAAACCATACATGTATTGTGTAACATGAAGTCCTATGAGTGTCATCTGATGAAGATCAGCAAAGGGTAGTGATTCATTTTATGGCTGGGTTTTTCTGTGACTTGTTGGTGACCTAGCAATCATTTGTGGAGCTTTCGCTGTAAAGCATTTTTGAAATCCGACACTGTGGCTGGATTAATGAGAATGTTATCTTTAAAATGGTGCCTAGTACTTGTATGTTTGAGAAATTGTATTTATGAGATTTCTGTTGATTTGTATTTGGTACACTGCAATTTCAATGGCTGTTGGCGAGGAGTTCCCAGACAGGTTAATAATTGTAAAACGGTGCAAGTTAGATACGTGTTCATTATAGTCATACTGAGTGGTGATGCAAGGCTCACTACCTTGTCTAAATCCTCCAGAGACACAGGGTATGATGCATTCATTCACATTATTATGCAGTCAGACTGATTAACCTCTTGGAACTCCCCATACCGGATCCGGTATCAGGAATACAGACTCAAGCTCATTACCACAACGCAACGTTAACTATTCATGAAAATCGCAAATGAAATGAAATAAATATGCCATCTCGCAAGCTTAGCCTTTTGTAAACAAAACTGTCATCTCAGATTTTCAAAATATGCTTCTCAACCATAGGAAAACAATAATTTGTGTAACAGTAGCTAGCAAACAAAGGATTTAGCGTTAGCATTAGCGTTAGCATCCAGCACGCAACATTTCAACAAAAACATAAAAGCCTTCAAATAAAATCATTTACCTTTGAAGAACTTCTGATGTTTTCAATGAGGATACTCTCAGTTGGATAGCAGATGCTCAGTTTTTCCAAAAAGATTCTTTGTGTATTAGAAATAGCTCCGTTTTATACATCACATTTGGCTACCAAAAAAAACCCGAAAATTCAGTCCTCAAAACGCGAACTTTTTTCCAAATTAACTCCATAATATCGACTGAAAACATGGCAAACGTTGTTTAGAATCAATCATCAAGGTGTTTTTCACATATCTCTTCATTGATACATCGTTCTTGGACACATGCTTTCTCCCCTGAATCAAATGGTAAAGTGGAAGCAGCTGGCAATTGCGCACCGAATTCGACGCAGGACACCAGGCGGACACTTGGAAAATGTAGTCTCTTATGGTCAATCTTCCAATGATATGCCTACAAATACGTCACAATGCTGCTAAGACCTTGGGCGAACGACAGAAAGTGTAGGCTCATTCGTTGCGCAATCACAGCCATAGAAGGAGAGAATGGAAAACAGAGCTTCAGAAATTCTGCTAATTCCTGGGTGATGCATCATCTTGGTTTCGCCTGTAGAATGAGTTCTGGGGCACTTACAGACAAAATCTTTGCAGATTCTGAAACTTCAGAGTGTTTTCTTTCCAAAACGGTCAAGAATATGCATAGTCGAGCATCTTTTCGTGACAAAATATCGCGCTTAAAACGGGAACGTTTTTTATCCAAAAATGAAATAGCGCCCCTAGAGATCCAAGAGGTTAAACTCTCTGATCTCCCCATCCCGGATCCGGTATCAGGAATACAGACTCAAGCTCATTACCATAACGCAACGTTAACTATTCATGAAAATCGCAAATGAAATGAAATAAATATGCCATCTCTCAAGCTTAGCCTTTTGTAAACAACACTGTCATCTCAGATTTTCAAAATATGCTTCTCAACCATAGGAAAACAATAATTTGTGTAAAAGTAGCTAGCTAGCGTAGCATTTAGCGTTAGCATTAGCGTTAGCATCCAGCACGCAACATTTCAACAAAAACATAAAAGTCTTCAAATAAAATCATTTACCTTTGAAGAACTTCTGATGTTTTCAATGAGGATACTCTCAGTTAGATAGCAGATGCTCAGTTTTTCCAAAAAGATTCTTTGTGTATTAGAAATAGCTCCGTTTTATCACATTTGGCTACCAAAAAAACCCGAAAATTCAGTCCTCAAAACGCAAATTTTTTCCAAATTAACTCCATAATATCGACTGAAAACATGGCAAACGTTGTTTAGAATCAATCCTCAAGGTGTTTTTCACATATCTCTTCATTGATATATCGTTCTTGGAAGCATGGTTTCTCCCCTCAATCAAATGGAAAAGTACAAGCAGCTGGCAATTGCGCACCGAATTCCACGCAGCACACCAGGCGGACACTTGGAAAATGTAGTCTCTTATGGTCAATCTTCCAATGATATGCCTACAAATACGTCACAATGCTGCTAACACCTTGGGGGAACGACAGAAAGTGTAGGCTCATTCCTTGCACAATCACAGCCATATAAGGAGACAATGGAAAACAGAGCTTCAGAAATTCTGCTCATTTCCTGGTTGACGCATCATCTTGGTTTCGCCTGTAGAATGAGTTCTGGGGCACTTACAGACAATATCTTTGCAGATTCTGAAACTTCAGAGTGTTTTCTTTCAAAAACTGTCAATAATATGCATAGTCGAGCATCTTTTCGTGACAAAATATCGCGCTTAAAACGGGAACGTTTTTTATCCAAAAATGAAATAGCGCCCCTAGAGATCCAACAGGTTAATATAGTTTAGTATTAAACATAATATTCATTCAACCACATAATGGTGACCCCTCATCCTCAGTCGATGGGGATTCCACCAACCAACAGCTACAGGCACTTTGAAACCGGGTCTCCACAATTTCCCACTCTGGGAGCAATGCAAACCTTAGGTCAGGATTTTTGGCCTGGTTACACGTACATTGAACAACACAGACACTTTTCAGCATGTTTAGTTATATCTGTATAAAAATAATTATGACGCAGTTGCCTCTTTTACAATGGGAATTTTCACCAATTTGTGGCCGTGGTAGAGGGCTATTCCTTCTTATGACATGAAAACCGACCCGGAGTATACCAACCACTGCATCAGGATGACTAACATCCACCAGCTCTCTGATGCAAAGCTCTCTTAGAAGCTGTACACAGAAAACAAGAGGAGATGGACTAACATACTAAAAGCTTGGTGGAACAACAAGGCAGTTGTTCCTGAGAAATGGCGCCCAGCTGAGAACCTGGCATTAGCTATTTCACTAATTGTACACTGAATGGAAATGTGCAATTCAATGTGCATCATAAATAAATAACAGTCGATGTGTCGAAAAAAACATGTAATTGTGGTTTCTATTCTGATCTGCTGTATCGATGCTTTTGCTACAATGCTTCAGGGCAATAAAACATGAGACTTTAATATATTATTTTGAGGTAACCTACATCATATAAGAGGTAGCCTATTATTATGCATAGACCTGAGCTGTTTTCAGAACCATGGACAGCTCCCCTATACATCATTTCGATATGGCTTTCAATTTGCCTATGCATAGACATGCACTGTTTTCAGAACCATGGACAGCGTCCCTATAAGCCAAAGTTCTGGAACTATCAACCAGCGCTTGGTCACTTTTGCTTTACATGGCAGTCAATAAAAATTGAACTAACGACCAGTTAACCCTCGCAAGTCTGCCGCCCCAGGCGGCGTCCCTAGCCGCATCATCAGGGCATGCGCAGAACAGCTGGCTGGTGTGTTAACAGACATTATCAATCAATCCCAGTCTGCTATTCCCACATGCTTCAAGAGGGCCACCATTGTTCCAGTTCCCAAAAAAGCTAAGGTAACTGAGCTAAATGACGATAGCCCCTAGTACTCACCTCTGTCATCATGAAGTGCTTTGAGAGACTAGTCAAGGATCATATCACCTCCACTCTACCTGACACCCTAGACCCACTCCAATTTGCTTACCTCCTCAATAGGTCCACAGACGACGCAATCACAATCACACTTCACACTGCACACTGCCCTAACCCATCTGGACAAGAGGAATACCTATGTAAGAATGCTGTTCATCGACTACAGCTCAGAATTTAAGACCCTGGGTCTCGACCACTCCCTCTGCAACTGGGTCCTGGACTTCCTGACGGGCCGCCCCCAGGTGGTTAGGGTAGGAAACAACATCTCCACCCCGCTGATCCTCAACACTGGAGCCCCAAATGGGTGCGTTCGCAGCCCTCTCCTGTACTCCCTGTTCACCCATGACTGTGTGGCCATGCATGCCTCCAACTCATTCATCAAGTTTGCAGACGACACTACAGTGGTAGGCTTGATTACCAACAACGACGAGACGGCCTACAGGGAGGAGGTGAGGGCCCTCGGAGTGTGGTGTCAGGAAAATAACCTCATACTCAACGTCAACAAAACAAAGGAGATGATCGTGGACTTCAGGAAACAGCAGAGGGAGCTGCCCCTAATCCACATCGACGGGACAGTATTGGAGAAGGTGGAAAGTTAAGTTCCTTGGGGTACACATCACGGACAAACTGAAATGGTCCACCCACACAGACAGCATGGTGAAGAAGGCGCAACAGCGCCTCTTCAACCTCAGGAGGCTGAAGAAATTCGGCTTGCCACCAAAACACTCACAAACTTTTACAGATGCACTATCGAGAGCATCCTGTCAGGCTGTATCACCGCCTGGTATGGTAACTGCTCCTCCCACAACCGCAGGGCTCTCCAGACGGTAGTGAGGTCTGCACAACGCATCACCGGGGGCAAACTACCTGCTCTCCAGGACACCTACACCACCCGATGTCACACTAAGGCCAAAAAGATAATCAAGGACAGCAACCACCTGAGCCACTGCCTATTCACCCTTCTATCATCCAGAAGGCGAGGTCAGTACAGGTGCATCAAAGCTGGGACAGAGAGACTGAAAAACAGCTTCTATCTCAAGGCCATCTGACTGTTAAACAGCAATCACTAACATTGAGTGGCTGCTGCAAACATACTGACTCAATCTCTAGCCACTTTAATAATTAAAAATTGGATGTAATATATGTATCACTAGTCACTTTAAACAATGCCACTTTATATAATGTTTACATACCCTACACTACTCATCTCATATGTATATACTGTACTGTATACCATCTAATGCATCTTTCTTATAGCGTTCGGCCATAGCTCATCGATATATATTTGTATGTACATATTCTTATTCATTCCTTTACACTTGTGAGTATAAGGTAGTTGTGAAATTGTTGGATTAGTTGTTAGATATTACTGCATGGTCGGAACTAAAAGCACAAGCATTTTGCTACACTCGCATTAACATCTGCTAACGATGTGTATGTGACAAATACAATTTGATTTGAACACCTACAATTGTAATTGACAACCAGTGTTAGTGAATGTAACATATATATATATTTTTTTTAATGGTTTGGGAATTAAACTAGCTTTTAATGCTGGTAACCCATTGTATAAAATCAATAATATACCTGAGTCCATGTGTTATGACATTTCTATTATGTCTGTGGTGGTCTACGACACTCGGCTTAAATTCGTGGCTATGACCACGTCACAGCCATTATGAAATGTCATAAGCCATGGACTCATGGTATTCCTTAAAACGTGTTATTATTGCAAATGGAGATACAATAAAAGGTGTACAAACATCAACATTAAAGAATTGTTTTGCACACAGGGCGTTGGATGTGCTCAGAAGAATCAATGTGAGATTATCTCGGCAGCCCAAAGTATAAAAGGAAAGTAGGTGCTGGGTGAGAATAGAATGTTAAATGTAGGGCTCGCAATTATGGCCGTGCTTTCATCGGCTGCCTCTTCAGTGGGAGGTTTGGCCGCTAATGACCACTGTGCATTGCAACAATCTACTCAATCCACAGACCACAGGTGTGTGTGTGTGTGTGTGTGTGTGTGTGTGTGTGTGTGTGTGTGTGTGTGTGTGTGTGTGTGTGTGTGTGTGTGTGTGTGTGTGTGTGTGTGTGTGTGTGTGTGTGTGTGTTTAGAGGGGGAGTTGGGAATAAGTGCATAAGCATTTTGCAATCTGGCACCGTACATAGACGATGGATGGGCGGAAATAATATTAATAATAGCGGGATGGATATCTCATTCATTTTCAGCATCTCACCGCTCTCCCAGTTTTTTTAACGCTGTGTATCTGTAAAGGAACTTTCTTTGCACGCTTCAGCTTTATCTAAGGATAACCAACACACAATGGTCTGGTGAGCTTCCTAACCTTTGCCTGGAGGTAAATATTCTGGTGTCATTTGGCCGTCTTGCTTGCAGGGATGCAAAGCATTACTTATTTATGTATGTCTGTCTGCTTTAGGTAAAATGCGAGTCATGTGCCGCCATTGAGCAATCATTTCCATATTAATGGTGTGTCTGAATGAGAATGAGTGATAAAGGTGACATTCTTGTGTTGCTTGAACTGACACCATTTAAATATTATAAGCCAGGGCCCTACAACACTGTTACTCGAGAGTTACCATCCTGTAGGTTTTCATTCCAAACCTAATATAGCGCACCTGATTCTAATAAATAGCTTGTTTATAAGATGAATCAGGTTAGTTGGGGGAGTGAAACCCTACAGGAGTGTTGCTCTGCAGGAACAGGGTTGGAGAGCCCTGTTATAAACTGACCTCTGAGATGGTTTGTGATGAATGGTGGATGTTATCAAAGCCATTGCTATTAATTGCCCTCCATGCATTCTTTAAGGTGAGACACATTGAATGTGTCTTAGGATATATAATTATGATTAGAGCTAAAAAAAAAAAAATATCTGGTTAAAATGTATTTTATTTTTCCACGTATGACACAGCAACATTAGTTACTTATAAGCTATAATTAGTTAATCGTTCCTGATCCAGTACAGTTAACAATAATTGGCATCTGAGAATGTCTAATAGCCTAAGTAACTAACAATGTCACACATGGCAGTATGCAATCAAATAATGAGTAATTAGCAAACATGATAGGTGCCTAATATAAAGTAGGAACATATCAAATAAACTGTTGAAATGTAAAAAGTTCTAAAATTACTAAATCAAATTGAATGCAAAATGCCAAAAACACCCAACATAAAACTGTGAAAATCATCACTCTTCAGTATAAACAGATTCTGAAAAACCTACTTTGCGCATGAAGAACCCCTGCTTATTTCCCCAAAAACATAATTAATCAATCAATTCAATGCTAGTTCCATTCGATCCACTTCAGCTCCCCACTGAATTACGCGAGAAGCATCCGAAGGAGTCAGTCAGATAGTGAATCTTCAGAAAGCATGAATGAGCTCAACAATGATAAAACAGCCAGCTAACATTATCAATCATTACACAAACACCTGGGATGCATAGGAGGCTGGTGGGAGGTGCTATAAGAGGACAGGCTCATTGTAACGGCTGGAATAGAATAAATGGAATGATATCAAACACCTTTGACTTCTTTCCATTTATTTCATCCCAGCCATTACAATGAGCCCATACTCCTATAACTCCTCCCACCAGCCTTGTCTGCTGGGATGCAAGGCAGGCAAGAGGAACCTAGCCATGGTCTCCCAGGGACAGCCAGACACAGCGATGCCACTCCAGTGACCACCTAAATCTTTTTCCTTCAGGTCCCCTTGTGTTTATGCTTGAGAGTTACCGTGGCATCAGCTTACAGTGGCTGCAGCTCATTCCCCTCTTTCCGCCTATATAAAGTGTGTGCCTATTCCATAACCTGGGGCTTGTGAAAGCGGTGTTTTCTACACGTGAGACAATCCAGACAAGAAAATTGTCAATAAATCATCTATAAAATCCTAGCAACCCCATCATCGAAAGATGAGACTGTCATGAACACGACACTGTCATTTGTTTTGCTCTACGACATCCACAAGCTTTACGGCTGTCGTTTAAACTTTCAGATGTCCACGAACATTTAGCACTCACTTAAAGCTTCAGGGGAGTTGTCAGCAGAAAAATGAATATGGTGTAAGAAGTGCCATAACCAAAGTGACTAAATGTTGGTCCATTTAAAAACAAAATCCCAGGGTTTTCTTACATGAAATGCCTTATTCACTGAAAATAATATGGTAACAATTACAAAACACATAGTGTACTGTAGTACAATGTAAACACTTATATACAATATGAGTGATCTTATACCAGGCCATTTTAGGTTAAGTTAAGATGAACAAATTCGTTAGGTTACCCTGCACAAACTCACACTTGAATGAAAACATAGAGAGAGAGAGAGAGAGAGAGAGAGAGAGAGAGAGAGAGAGATTGAGAGAGAGAAAGAGAAAGAGAGAGAGAGAGATTGAAAGAGAGAGAGAAAGAGAGGGAGAGACACAGAGACATAGACATAGACTGACAGAGGGTGAGACTTTCTCTGCTCCTTGTGACTGCAAACCAAGGAGCACAAAATCAATTAATGAATTAAACACACTGTTAAAACATTTGGGTTGATTAATATTCATGCTCTCATCTTAAATGCCTTTTCTGTGTCTCCAGACGTGCATGTGCTCAGTTCCTTTTGTTCACTAACCATATTCGCATGATTGCTTTTTCTGTTTTTCTGTTGTCTGGAGAGACCCTGGCATGGGGTTTAAGGCAACATTTAATCCTCTGGCACTGGGAGGAAATGGATAGGAAACAATGGGCGTGCTTGGCCCAACAGCTATTCACTGACTCCTCTCAATGTTGCTCATCCCGGCAATATTCCCAGCACCGCATTCTCAAAGGATTTGACGGTAATATGTCCCAGGAATTTCTGAAAAACCACCAACATAAATGTCTGGAATTGGAAATGTGACTACATTTGTTGTGTAGGCTGACTCTATTTTGGATTGAATACCATTTTTTGTTTGGGTGTATCAACAACAACGGTTGCAGTGATACCCTCTTGCTACCCTGAGGATCATTTAGTTAATGTGGTAGCTAGCTATAGTTTGAATGATCACATTTAGTTTGTGTCATTCTCTGAATTACCACGTGTTGAACCTTCATAATTGAGTTTCAATTGTAGGAGCTCAGTATCATTTACTGTATGTTTGCCTCTAATGCCCTATTTTGGAAGTGAATCTTCTTAGCATAGATGGCAATTTCAGACACAAATGAAGACGTCAAAATTGCATATTGAGAGAAAAACCACGACATCTAGAAGTCATTAGAAGTCATTAGGCGTCTGATATATTCACATACAGTAGTAGGATTTTGGCCTGGCTGCCTCCAGCTGTATGTGCCTTCTTTGCCCATGACATCCATGTTCTGCATAGTTAATAGTTTACCTTAGCCTCTCTTCAGATAAGCAGTCTTTCCACCCTGCAGCCACATTGGTTGGCTCTTCTTGAGCACGATGACAGCTACCTACTGAAAAATGAGTCTCAACGTTCACGACTTATTTAGATTTTCCTTTTACCACGCTTATTTTCATTTTTCTCGGCCAGATTAATTTTTAAGACCGTCTTGAATAATTCAAGCTCAACTTTCAAAGTACTAAGAATGAGCTGGTTTGAACTGTTAGTCAAAGCTATAAAAAAGGCTACATGAGGAGAGGGGGAAAACACAGACAGTCTGTTTTGCTGTCTCAGACAGACAGACCTGAGATTTCTTATTAGATTGCTATGAAAGTAAATTATTTCTTCCATCTTTCCCCTTCCAAGGTTATCAGAAGTGGCCAGCACCACAGGGGCCTGTGTTTCAGCAGAGTGTGTGGAGGAAATGAAAGAGATGCTATCAGTATCCTCCACTGGATCACAGAGTGTGCATTCATAATGTATCTGTCAGTCCCACAATATGGTGGCTGTGTTTTAGATCTGTTAGCTATATGTTCTGATACATACAAATAGCAGTAGTGCTGCATGTATGCTATGACTGTATGTAGTATATTACTGTATGTATGCTATTACTGTATGTATACTATTACTCTGCGTATTATATTACTGTATGTATACTATTACTGTATGTATTATTTTACTGTACGTATGTTATTACTGTATGTATACTATTACTGTATGTATGTTATTACTGTATGTATACTATTACTGTATGTATACTATTACTGTACATATGCTATTACTGTACGTATACTATTACTGTATGTATTATATTACTGTATGTATACTATTACTGTATGTATGCTATTACTGTATGTATAATATTACTGTATGTATGCTATTACTGTATGTATAATATTACTGTATGTATGCTATTACTGTATGTATAATATTACTGTATGTATGATATGTATGCTATTACTGTACATATGCTGTTACTGTACGTATGCTGTTACTGTATGTTTTATATTACTGTATGTATGCTATTACTGTATGCATGCTATTACTGTATATGCTATTACTGTATGTATAATATGTATGCTATTACTTAAGTCCAGTGCCTCGATACTCATTTGTTGTTTTCAACAAGTGTGCAGCAGACACTATGTGTAACTCCATAATTCCCATAAAATACAATGCAAATATGTCCTTATAACCCATATAGTCCTTTTAATCATGTATCTGACTTGGCTACTGTAGAATTGCAGCAACTTCATCATTGGCATCATTATTGCTAAACCAGAGCTCGTAAACGTCCTCATTGTCCCGGTGGTGGGGAGCAGGGAACAGTTGGTCCTTATTAACCTCTCTCTTCTCTGCTATCAATGATGTCAATCAGCCCATGTCGCCAGAGATTCAAGCAAAATGGAGGGAATGGGTGAGGGCTCCAAATAGAGGAGAGGAGCGTCGCAGTGGAGTAAGGGGTCAGAGATGGAGAGAAGCGAGCAGCTCGAGAGGGAGGTGGGGGTCACAGGTTGGATTGGAGAGAAAGGAGCATGTGGAGAAATGTATGAGACAGACATATTCCAAATGACCCCATAGTTATAATGACAGAGGAGGAAGAGAGGAGGTATGGGTTGGAAAGAAGTCGTCAGAGCAACAGTTGGTGTACATGTGCACTTTTATGTTCATTTCATACACGGAAATGACAATGTTGCCATACATTCCTTATCTTTTTAAACTTGTGAGTTGAAAGTGTAATCGTTTAAGAGAAAGGTTATTAACCTACAGATTGATGAATAGAAAGGTGTTAATTATTATAAAATGGAAGAACAAAAACGAATTGTAAAAGCTGTTGGATTGTCTTGATCTCTTCTCTCCCATTTCTCAAGACAGGATAATTATTTCTTACGCAAAGCTAGTTGTGTGTAGCCAACTCCAGGCAGCATAGAGATGGATTAAGAAATGAAAGGCATCTTTCTCCTGCATTTGGAACCACATGTTAAAGGAGGTTTTCTTCAAGGTTGTTCAAGGCTCTTTCTTATAGCCATGCACTTAACAATGCATCTATTGTACAGTACAGTGTTCTAATTGGAGCTTTTGCATTGTGGTTTGTGGATTGCTGTGGATTGTTAAAGAGGCTTAGAAATATGTTTGCTTCTTACAGTAATGGGAAACTGAAGAAAAACACTTTTGATATGTGCACGGCAAAATGTGAACTCTAGTGGAGACCTCCTATTTACATAGGATTTAGGGGAGACCGGGGTTGGGTGTCACGCTTTTTACTGATTAGTGAATTCATCAGCACCAGTATATCTTACAAGACAGTTTTAAATATTAAATCAAATCAAAAATCTAATTAAATTGCATTCCTCACATTACCCGAATACAACATGTACAGACTTTACCGTGAAATGCTTATTTACTGGCCCTTTCCCAACAATGTATTTAAGAAGAAAGAACATTAACAAATAGATAAAAGAAAATAGTAACATAAGAGTAAAATAATAATAATGAGGTTATATACTGTACAATTACTGAGTCAGTGTACTGGGCTACGAGGTAGTTGGGTGATTGATTGAAGTAGTATGTACATGTAGGTAGGGTTTAATTAACTGTTCAGTAGTCATGGCTTTGGGGTAGAAGCTGTTCAGAAGCCTTTTGGTCCCAAGCTTGGCGTTCCAGTACTGCTTGCAGTGCGGTAGCAGAGAGAACACTGTAACTTGGGTGGCTTGAGTCTTTGACAATTTTTACGGCCTTCCTCTGACACCGCCTGGTATGAGGGAGGGAGCTCGGCCCCAGTGACGTACTGGGCCGTATGCACCACCCTCTGTAGCAATAGTACCCACCTGATATTTGGATGAAAAAAGTAAAGCTGTCAACATTTGTGTTATGTACATTTGTTGTTGAAAATAAGGAATTATTTTTCAAACAAGAACAGGTTTGTGTGTGTGCAAGTGTGTGTGAATGTATCTGACTCTCAGTTGGAGTCACATGATAAAATCTTTTGACAAGCATGTCCGGACTGGACCAAATCTGAACCAATAATAGACGTGTATGTTTCACAAGTTTGGACAGCACAGTTTACATGTTTTGGTACCCTTCCCCAGATCTGTGCCTCAACACAATCCTGTCCCGGCTCTACGGACAATTCCTTCGATCTCACAGCTTAGTTTTTCTGCTCTGACATGCACTGTCAACTGTGGGACCTTATATAGACAGGTGTGTGCCTTTCCAAATCATGTCCAATCAATTGAATTTATCACAGGTGGACCCCAATGAAGTTGTAGAAACATCTCAAGGATTATTAATGGAAACAGGATGCACCTGAGCTCAATTTCGAGTCTCATCGCAAAGGGTCTGAATACTTATGTAAAAAAGGTATTTTTGTTTCTTTTTTTTTATACATGTCACGTCCTGACCATAGAAAGCCTTTATTTTCTATGGTAGAGTAGGCCAGGGCGGACTAGGGGTTTAGTCTAGTTTATATTTTCTATGTGGGATTCTAGTTTGTTTTTTCTATGTTGTCGTTTTAGTATGATTCCCAGTTAGAGGCAGCTGGCTATCGTTGTCTCTAATTGGGGATCATCCTTAAGTAGAATTTTTCCACCTGTGTGTTATGGGATATTGTTTTGAGTTAGTGCACATAGCATCTCGTTAGTCATTGTTCGTTGTTTGTTTGTTTATTTGTTTTGTTCTAGGTTCTTCACTTGAATAAATTATGTGGAAACCATATCGCGCTGCAGCTTGGTCCGACCATTATTACGACGAACGTGACAATACATTTGCTAATAAATCTAAAAACCTGATTTATTTTTGTCATTTTGGGGTATTGTGTGTAGATTGCTTAGGAAAAACAAATATTTTAATACATTTTAGAATTAGGCTGTAACGTAACAAAATTTGTAAAATATCAAAGGGTCTAAATATTTTCCGAAGGCACTGTATCTGTAAGGTCCCTAAGTCGAGCAGTGAATTTCAAACACCGATTCAACCAAATAGACCAGGGATGTTTTCCAGTGACTCACAAAGAAGGGTACATATTGGTAGATGAGTAAAAAAAATCTCTTTGAGATTCCGAGTCAGTGTTTAATAGTCACATGCACAGGGTTGCAGGTGAGATTGCAGAGTAGAGTAAAAATTGTAGGCTTGAGCTCCAACAATTGTTTATTTTATATAACTTGGCAGGTCAGTTAAGAACAAATTCTTATTTATAATGACGGCCGACACCGGCCAAACCCTAACCCGGACGATGCTGAGCCAATTGTGGCCGCCCTATGAAACTCCTAATCACGGCCAGTTGTGATACAGCCTGGAATCGAACCAGGATCTGTAGGGACACCTCTAGCACTGAGATGCAGTGCCTTAGACCGCTGGGCCACTCGGGAGCCATACAGGTACATGCTAAACTAAGTGGAATAAATGAATGAAAATGGTAATAAAAACAATAAAATAAATAAAAAATAGCACTATATACATAATAATAACTGTGACAGTAATGAATAAATTAATGTCCACTGGGGAGGAGGCAGAGTAATGACTTGAGGGGGTGAAGGGGAAAATGTACATATCGTGGGTAGCAAGGGTGAGGGTGGAGTACGTAGCTGACTAGTGGTGATTATTCAGCAACCTGATGGTTTGAAGATAGAAACCATTGGTGCTCCTGTACTGAACTGCGTCTGAGTGATTGAAGCAGGGAGAACAGGGCATGACTTGGGTGGCTGGGGTCCCTGATGACCTTCTTGGCCTTCTTGCGACACCTGGTGTTGTAGGTATCCTCTAGGGCAGGCAATGGTGTGTTCGGCTGTACCCTCTGAAGAGCCTTTCCGTCCGTTTCGGTGAAGTTGCCGTACCAGGTTATGATGCAGCCCGACAGTATTCTGTCTCTGGTGCTCCTGTAGAACACTGTGAGGGCCCTCGGGGACAGGCCAAATTTCTTCAACAATCTGAGGTTGAAGAGTCGCTGTCGTACCTTCTTCACTATGGTGTCAGTGTGGTTAGACCATTTCAGCTTCTCTGAGATGTGTACGAAGAGGAATTTGAAGTTATTGACAGTCTCCACGGTGGCTCTGTTGATGAGGATGGGGGCGTGTCCAGCCTGGTTCCCCCTGAAGTCCACAATCAGCTGCTTTGTTTTGCTAACGTTGAGGGAGAAGTTGTTAATCTGGTACCACGCGGTCAGAGTGCCTCACATTTACTACCTTTAGCCCATCTCGTCGTTGTTGGTAATCAGGCCTACTACTGTTGTGTTGTCAGCGAACTTGATGATGGAGTTGGAACTGTGTGAGGCCAAACAGTCATGGGTATACAGGGAATATAGAAGGGGACTGAGGACGCACTCATGTGGGGCCCACTTGTTGAGAATCAGTGTCGAGGAGGTAATGTTGCTTACCTTCACAACTTGGAGGAGGCCTGTCAGGAAGTCCAGGACCAAGTTGTATAGGGAGGAGTTCAGACCCAGGGACATGAGCTTTGGAAGGAGCTTATAGGGCGCTGTGGTATTGAATGCTGAGCATCCTCACATTCCCTTTGTCCAGGTGGGTAAGGGCAGTGTGCAGTGCAATGGTGATTGTGAAGCATGGTGAAGTTATTAATTACACATTGGATGGTGTTTGAATATACCCAGTCACTCCAAAGATACAGGTGTCCTTCCTAACAGTTGCCAGAGAAGAAGGAAACCCCTCAGGGATTTCACCATGAGGCCAATGCCTACAGAGTTGACTAACTGTGATAGGAGAAAACTGAGGATGGATCAACAACATTGTTGTTACTCCACAATACTAACCTAAATGACATAGCCAAAAGAAGGAAGCCTATACAGATTACAAATATTCCAAAACATGCATCCTGTTTGCAAAATTCTAACTGAAGTCAAACTGCAAAATAAATATGGCAAAACAATTAACTTTTCGTCCAGAATACAAAGCATTGTGTTAGGGGCAAATCCAACACAACACATCACTGAGTACCACTCTTCATATTTTCAAGCAGGGTGGTGGCTACATCATGTTATGACTATGCTTGTCATCAGCAAGGACTATGGAGTATTTTAGGAAACAAAGAAATGGAACAGATGTAAGCACAGGCAAAATCCTAGAGGAGAATCTGCTTTCCACCTGACACTGGGAGACAAATTCACATTTCAGCAGGATAATAACCTAAACCAAATATAAGTTCCCAAGTGGCCTAGTTAGGGTTTTGACTTAAATTGGCTTGAAAATCTGTGGCAAGACTTAAAAATGGCTGTCTAGCAATTATCAACTTGACAGCGCTTGAATATTTTTTTAAGAACATTGTGCAAATATTGTACAATCCAGGTGTGCAAAGCTCTTAGAGCAGGGGTGTCAAAGTCAAATGGACGGAGGGCCAAATAAAAAAATCAGCTACAAGACGAGGGCCGGACTGTTCGAATGTTCATTGAAAAATTTTTAAATGACGCATATAGTCTAGTGAACCTAATTGAACCTACTGAAAACCTAACAAATATATTACAATATGATCAGATAAATAAAGCAATATTTTCTTATGGCTCTGTCAGTAATCTTTAATTTTCAACAGACACAAAAGACAAATTTCCTTTATATAAATATCCCCATAACATGAACATTAAATGAAAGAAACCGGTATTCAAGGCACCATCAGTAGACTATATTTTCTATTTTAGCAAAAGTGGGCTAAATTTACTTCAAAGAAAAAACAATAATAGCAATTTTCTATCATCCACTCAACTGAAATATTTTTAAAATATAATTGGATTGAAATACAAAAAAATAAAGTGCAAAAATCTATTAATCAAAAACAACACTTTGTTTAAGGAGAAGTAACATGCAGTGAAAACAAATATTAAATTTTAACTTTTAAACTTGAACTGAGTAAAAACTCTAAATATGTGATTGCACAGTAATGTTCACTTGTTTGAGGTTGAGGGTGATACTTGGTGGTGTCCCATCTTTTCCACAAGTTCATCAATGTTCGGGGTAAGGCTCTGAGCTGAAGAAATCCTCAGAATTGAGTGGAGGTGTTCAGCAGTAAGTCGACTTCTGTGTGATGTTTTGTTCAGGTTCATCAAAGAAAACAGTTGTTCACACAGGTATGTGCTGCCAAACATAGACAACGTTTGAGCAGCCTGGATGCGCAGCTGGGGCATTGTGCCGGGGAGGAAACGGGCGAACTCCGCAGCACCCACTGCCGCATATTTTGCCCTCAGTGCATCATTGCATTGGAGGTCAATCAACTCCATTTGGAGGTTTGGTGGTGAGCTTTCCACGTCAACAGCAAATGGGTTACCGAGCAGTTCCAACCTGCTTTTTTGTGCTTCAAAGTCAGCAAATCGGCGTCGAAAGTCAGCGGCAAGCATACCTATTTTATCAGCCAACTGTGTGCTCGGGAACGCACTGGTAGAGAGCTTCTCTTTCATGGTCTGGCAGCTGGGAAAGTGGCTCAAATTTTCTTTCCGCATCTGCGTCTCCCACAGAGTCAGTTTGGTTTTAAATGCCTTCACTGTACTGTACATATCAGAGATGACACGATCCCGACCCTGCAGCTGCAAGTTTATTGCATTCAGATGACTCGTAATGTCACACAGAAAAGCCATTTCACACAGAAACATTTCGTCTCGGAGTTGTGTTGTGTCTTTCCCT
This sequence comes from Oncorhynchus clarkii lewisi, assembly GCF_045791955.1. Classification (NCBI taxonomy): domain Eukaryota; kingdom Metazoa; phylum Chordata; class Actinopteri; order Salmoniformes; family Salmonidae; genus Oncorhynchus; species Oncorhynchus clarkii. Next base: position 36,483,885 of record NC_092147.1, on the reverse strand, counting down.
TTGCTGTCCAAGAACAGACAAATCTCCTCACGAAGCTCGAAACATCTTTGAAGCACCTTTCCCTGGCTTAGCCATCGCACCTCTGTGTGATAAGGCAAATCACCATGCTCCGTTTCTAACTCCGTCAGAAATGCCTTGAACTGGCGGTGATTCAAACCTTTGGCTCTGATAAAGTTAACTGTGCGCGTGATGATGCTCATTACATGCTCCATTTTCAAGGCTTTACCGCACAACGCTTCCTGGTGTATGATACAATGATAAGCTGTCAGCTCACCTGTCGCGTTTTCCTCTTGCATCTTTTCCCGTATCTTCGCCACCAGTCCGCTCCTGTGTCCACACATCGCAGGTGCTCCGTCGGTTGTCAAACCCACAAGTTTTTCCCAAGGCAGCTCCATCTCATTTACACATCTTGACACCTCTTCATACAAATCATGCCCCGTAGTTGTGCCATGCATAGGACGTAAAGCCAAAAACTCCTCTGTCACGCTTAGGTTGGAGTCCACTCCGCGGATGAAAATTGACAACTGGGCAATGTCAGAAATGTCGGTGCTCTCATCCACAGCCAAGGAATATGCAATAAAATCTTTTCCCTTTTTCACAAGCTGCTCTTTTAGATTGATGGACAACTGGTCTACTCTCTCGGCAATGGTGTTTCTGCTCAGACTCACATTTAAAAAGAGTTGCCTTTTTTCTGGGCAAACTTCGTCACAAACTTTAATCATGCAGTTTTTGATGAAATCCCCCTCCGTAAATGGCCGGGCTGATTTAGCGATCTCTTCTGCCAAAATAAAACTGGCCTTGACAGCAGCCTGGCCTTGTGATTTGTCTTTTTTGAACAGAGCCTGTCGAGATTTGAGGCCTCGTTTTAATTCCTCTGCCTTTTGTAGCCTTTGTTCCATGTCCATATTCTTGTTTTTGTCCGCGTGTTTCGTTTCATAATGTCGTCTCAGATTATACTCTTTCAGTACCGCCACACTTTCTCCACACAGAAGACACACAGGTTTTCCAGCTACCTTCGTGAACATATACTCCGACTCCCACCTTGTTTGAAACCCCCGGTTCTCAGTATCCACCTTCCGTTTTGCCATTTTTGATGGGTATCTGAAAGTTAATTTTACTGTGATGCTGACGACTGCTGTGCCAATAAATATTGAAATGAAGCAGCCAACTGCTCGGTGCGTCACCTTTGCATTGTGGGAAATGTAGTATTGGTGCGTGTAAAAGATCTGCGGGCTGCCGGCTTGCTGCGGGCCGGTTCTAATAATAAATCAAGATCATCCCAGGGGCCGTAAAAAACCTTCTTGCGGGCCGGATGTGGCCCGCGGGCCTTGACTCTGACATATGTGTCTTAGAGACTTACCCAGGAAGACTCACAGCTGCAATCGCTGCCAAAGGAGATTCTAAAATGTATTGACTCAGGGATGTGCATTTCTATTCCAAAAGCATGTCATTATAGGGTATTGTGTGTAGATGGGTGAGACAAAAATATATATTTAATCCATTTTGAATTAAGGCTCAAACAAAATGTGTAATAAGTCAAGACATGAATACTTTCTGAAGGCACTATACCTCACATGCGACCCGTAATAAGACGGTTTATTAAAACGGAATATCTGACCCCATAAAGATGATTTAGCAATACTGTATGCAAGAGACTATAGTTGACATTAACAGAAAGGTAAAGAAAGGTCTGAGAATTGTATTTGACTTATTAACATTGTGAAATCCAGGCATAATATAAGGCATGAAGCTTAAGTTACAATACTGGCATTAACAAAGCATCAAGTATCTATTGGTATGATCAGAGAAAGACAAACAATCCATGGCTTGTGCCATGGCCCATAGCTCTTGCGGGAGAGATAGAGAGTAAGAGAGATCTATTGGGTGAAATACCAGAGTGCAATCACAGCAGCAATATTTGTGACCTGTTGTCACAAGAAAAGGGCAACCACTGGAGAACAAACACCATTGGAAATACAACCCATATTTATGTTTATTTATTTTCCCTATTGTACTTTAACTATTTGCACATTGTTGAAACACTCTATATAGACATAATATGACATTTGAAGTGACTTTATTCGTTTGGAACTTTTGTGGGTTTAATGTTCACTGTTCATTCTTTTATAGTTTATTTCATTTTGCTTGTTATCTATTTCTGTCACGCCCTGACCATAGAGAGCCCTTGGTTCTCTATGGTGTTTAGGTCAGAGCGTGACTAGGGGGGTGTTCTAGTCATTTTGTTTCTATGTTTTGGGAGTGAATGTGGTTACCAATTAGAGGCAGCTGATTATCGTTGTCTCTGATTGGGGATCATACTTACCTGTTCTCACCTGTTTTGTGGGATATTGTTTAGAGTTAGTGCAGGTAGCACAGCTGTTGTCATTGGTTGTGTCTTGTTTTGTTTGAAAGTTTCACTAAAATAAAGATGTGGAACTTTAATCATGCTGCGCCTTGGTCCGTCTCCACACACCCGTGACAATATCACTTGCATTGGCCATGTTAACATGTTTCCCATGCCAATAAAGCCCCTTGAATTGAATAGAGAGAGCGAGAGAGAGGTCATGGGCTTCTGAGTTCTTCTGAAAAAAATGAATTAGAGTAGGATAAATGTAGATCAAGTAAATCAAAATTCGATACCTAAAATCTTGATATTGGACAAAATTATATGAATGGATTATTACTACAAAGGACTATCAAGGCTACTAGGCTACCAAGCTGCTAGTATAGAACAGACCTGGCTGCAACTTCAATTAGCATTGATGTGTGAAATGAGATGTGTCAAAGCTCTTGAGCCTAACAATGGCAGGAGAGTTTCACAGCCTCCCCCACCCAAATGCAGAGCCCTTTGAAGCCCCCTCTCTCTGTGCAGAGGTCATTACAATAGAGTACCCCATGGATATTAAAAATAACACTGCATAGAATAAGTACAAAACGAAGCTCCTCAAGGACTATTCAGAGACACTATTTGCCTACTGTTACAAAGAGGGGAATGTAAGCAACTTAATTTTCCACACAGACCCCTGGCATGGCACAGTGCTATAAGAGCACGCTGCCCCTATGTTAAGAGAGAGGGTATTGGCTCAGGGTGGAAACACAGAATACTAGACATTTAGGAAATTGAAACAACCTCTGTCAACGTTTTCAAGTTTGGGACAGTAATGGTACAGGGCATCCTCAAGCAGTTCCAGCAGGACTTTTACGGGATAAAGAGAGAGCACAGCAGGAAAAGCTCTCTCTCTGTGACGACTCCCCCATCCTGAGTGATTCTGATAACCTCTTCAAACTGTCCTGCAGATGAGGATAGTCAACCCCCCAGCACTGAACAAACCCAGGTCCACAACTGCAATGCTCGTCCATCATTGAGAGGGATAAATTCACAGAGCTAGAGAGAGACACTGTGGAGCTCAGAGAGCAAGTCCACACAATCCAGACAGAACAAACTCACAAACCAGACAAGCACAACAACACCCCCCCAACAAGATCTGGATGGCTGAAGGTGGAGATGGACAGCTGTCTGAGAGAGCTGGCTGCACTCTGGACTGAGGTGAGAAAACTTGAGGAGAGAGAGGAACATATGGCACAGCTAATAGCAGTTAAGGAGGAGGGAGAGCCACATACGCAACAAACAACATCACCAAAGTAGGAGGGAGAGGAACATGTGGGACAGATAACAGCACTAAAGGAGGAGGTGAGAAAGCTGAGATGTGACAGAGAGCAGGTAACTCCCCCAAAGAAGCCAGGAGAACAGGCAACCTCAGACCCGGACCACAATCGGACAGACAACACAGGACCCACCAACCCAACAGACCACACCCCCTCCTAACAGCTCCTCCTGATAGCCCTCCTGACAACCTGCACACATCCACTGAGGACACACAAAATTCAGAAATTGTGCTCCTCATTGACTCAAATGGAAAATACATTAAATAGAATAAACTTTTTTTCCCAAATACAAAGTGGTAAACTCTGTTGCCCAAACACTAAGCATGCCCTGGAGCTGTTGTCAGAGGACAGACTAGGGTCCCCAAGCCACATCCTCATTCACACGGGCACGAATGACCTGAGGGCCCAGCAGGAAATGGTGGCCACAGCACTCAAGGGAGTGACTGAAAAAACTTCTTCCTCTTTCCCCAACACACAATTGGTTATCTCCACCCTACTACCATGAAAAGACATTCGCCACAAAACAGCAGGTGAATGCAAGCATTTCCTGGGACTGTGCCTCGAAACCTAATGTCTACCTGGCCCACCACTACACCCAGGACTTGAATAGCCTGTACGAACAGGTCTACCTCTACAAGGCAGCAATCCCAAAATTTGCCAGGGCCCTGAAGGACGTCAGCCACAAACGCAACCCCAGCACCTCACACGGGAGCAATAGAGCTACGGACACCCCGCCAACCAATGAGACACCCTCTCAGACCTGGTAGGACCCCCTCCCAAAGGACCTGCACTGAAAGAACCTAACACCCTCAGCACACATGGGGAGGTGACAATATTCCCTCCCAAATATGTCCCCCTAGACTATGACGAAACAACTCACAAAAAAGGGTCACAACTCCTGCAGCTCTATCATACGCTCATTAGTCAATGGTAGGCTTCGAGGATAATTCCTATGGTAGGTACACCTACAGCTCATCTCTTGGCAGTAGTACTGTAGATTTACTTTATCAATGACTCTCTGAGTGTTCAGTCAGCCCACCGACACCCCTATCAGATCACAGCAAAATCACAGTCTACCTGAACAGAGCAACACTCAATCATGAGGCATCAAATCCAAAGGAACTGCACAATATTAAGAAATGCTATAGATGGAAGGAAAGTAGTGTAGAAACCTACCAAAAAAACAATTAGGCAACAACAAAAATGTCAAGCAGACAACCTAAGAAAATGAAAAACAATGGCAAAGGGTTTGATGAAGAATGCAAATAAATAAAGACAGGAATTAAGAAACCTATCCAACCAAAAACATAGACAAGGAAAACCTATGCCTATGCCTTTACTATCGTGAATCACAAATAAAATACAGAAATACACTACGAAAAAAGAAGAAACAGCACATCAGAAATCATTTCAATGTAATTGAAAAATCCATAGAAATTCCTGGAAATACCATGGAAATACCATCCAACACAAAACTGAGTGAGTAATGTTCAGTCTGAACCTACTGCTGAAACCATAAAGCAAAAGACAATCTCTAGGTAATTTGTTATATAAAGCTTAGCAAATAAGGTTACTAAGTTACCAAGCTGCTAGGACAGAACAGACCTGGCTGCAACTTCAATTAGCATTGATGTGTGAAGTGAGATGTCAAAACTCGTGAGCCTAACAACGGCAGGAGAGTTTTGCAGCCTCCCCACCAAATGCAGAGGCCTTTGACGCACGCTCTCTTTGTGCAGAGGTCATTACAATAGTGTACCTCATGGATATTAAAAATAACACTGCACAAAAATAAACTCCTGAAGGACCATCCAGAGACACTATTTGCTTATTTGCCATTTGCTACTAAGAGGGGGATGTAAGCAATTTCATTTTAACAGTATATTTGACCTTTCAGCTTACCTATCAAATCTAAAAATGTCAAGCAGACAACCTAAGAAAATGAAAAACGATGACAAATGGTTTGATGAAGAATGCAAATACCTAAGAAAGAAATTGAGAATCCTATCCAACCAAAACCATAGACAAAGCAAACCTGAGTCTACGCCTTCACTTTCATAAATTTTTTAAAACAACACGGAAATAAACCATGGGAAAAGGAACAGCACGTTAGAAATCAGTTCAATGTAATTGACTACTCCATAGAATCTAACCACTTCTGAGAAAATTGGAACACACTAAAACATCTATCCAAAACGGAGATGTATGGATAAACCACTAATCCAATCTTTTTGACAAACAGCAACAAATATACATGATCAAATCAAGTATTAAAGACTACCAGAACCCACTGGATTCTCCAATTACTTTTGAATGAACTACAGGACAAAATACAAACCCTCCAACCTATAAAGGCCTTTGGTGTTGATGGTATCCTAAATTAAATGCTAAAATATACAGACAATACTTAAACTCTTTAGCACCATCCTTAGCTCTGGCATCTTCCTCAATATTTGGAACCAACGGCTGACCACAACTATCCACTAAGATGGAGACAAATTTGGTCCCAATAACTACTGTGGGATATGCATCAACAGCAACCTTGGGAAAATCCTCAACATTTTCATTAACAGCAGACAATTAAATTTCCTCAGTAAAAACAATGTACTGAGCAAATGTTAAATTGGCTTTTTACCAAATTACCATACGACAGACCACGTATTCACCCTGCACACTAACTGACAAAGAAACAAAATACAACAAAGACAAAGTCTTCTCAAGCTTTGTTGATTTCAAAAAAATATATTATCTAAATGTGTCATGAGGGTCTGCAATACAAATTGATGGAAAGTAGTGTTGGGAGGAAAACATTAGACATTATAAAATTGATGTACACAAACAAGTGTGGGGTTAACATTGGCAGAAACACATTTCTTTTGACAAGGCCGTGGGGTGAGACAGGGATGCAGCTTAAGCCCCACTCTCGTCAACATATATATCAACAAATCGGTGAGGGCGCTAGAACAATCTGCAACACCCAGCCTCACCCTGCTAGAATCTGAGGTCAAATGTCTACTGTTTGCTGATAATCTGGTGCTTCCCGATCCAAGGATTGCCTACAGCAGCATCTAGATCTTCTGCACAGATTCTGTCAGACCTGTGCCCTGACAGTAAATCTCAGTAAGACCAAAATAATGGTGTTCCAAAAAGGGTCCCAAACCTTCCATAACACAGCCATCACCTACAGTACAGAGAGATTCCCCTAGACAAGCTGGTCCTGGGGCTCTGTTCACAAACACAAACAGACCCCATAGAGCCCCAGGACAGCAAAACAATTTGACCCAACAAAATAATGAGAAGAAAAATATTATTTGACACATTGGAAAGATTTAACAAAAAAACATAGCAACCTAGAATACTATTTGGCCCTAAACAGAGAGTACACAGTGGCAGAATACCTGACCACTGTGACTGACCCAAAATTAAGGAAAGCTTTGACTATGTACAGACTCAGTGAGCATAGCCTTTTTTTCACTTTAGTTTTTTTTATCTATTTCACTTGCTTTGGCAATGTAAACATATGTTTCCCTTGACAATAAAGCCTATTGAATTGAATTGAGAGAGAGAGATAGAGAGAGAGAGAATCTTAGAAATAATCTGAGACCCCTTTATAACATGTGACTTTGGATTCCAAATCTGAGTTGTTGACCAATGGCATTACTGCTAAGTTAACCTCCAATCAGACATCAGACCTACAGGATTGAATGACAACGGCACCTTTACTTCTAAGAGGTATTACAGAATGGGGGATAGAAAGAACAACACAGAGAATAATACATTCCTGAGAAGACAAAGCTTTTGCATAGAGTGTAAAGAGTCACTTTGCAAGCTGGGCAGCCCTACATCCAATGCAAATATGGCTAGGGTCTATTTTTCTCCACTTCCTGTCTGACTGATGTGCCCAAAGTAAACTGCCTGTTACTCAGGCCCAGAAGCCAGGATATGCATATAATTGGTACCATTGGATAGAAAACACTTTGAAGTGTATGAAAATTTTAAAATAATGTATGAGACTATAACACAATTGATATGGTTGGAGAAAATCCAAAGAAAAACTAACCAGATTTTTTTTGAGAGCCCATGGTCTTGCATATAACCCATAGCTTTCTATTGTAATTCCAGCTCCCATATTGCAATTTCTATGGCTTCTACTAGATGTCACCAGTCTTTGTTCAATGTTTCAGGCTTCTTTCTTCCAAAACGAGGAAGAATTTTGAGTTTTGGTACTGGGAGTCAGACTTGAAAATCAGACTGTGCGTGCAACAAAGAGGATGTGCACCTGCTTATTTTGCTATTCTATTGAACATACTTCTTTCCGTATTAAATATTATAGTTTCATTACATTTTAGGGTACCTGAGGATGAAATAGAAACATATTGACTTGTTTTAACAAAGTTTAGCAGTAGCTTTTTGGAATCCTTTCTCTGCATGTTGAACGTGTGGATTACTCAAATCGATGGCGACAACGAAACAGACTTTTGGGGATATAAAGAAGGATTTTATCTAACAAAGCGACCATGCATGTTATAGCTGGGACCCTTTGGAATGCAAATCAGAGGAAGATTTTCAAAAAGTAAGTGAATATTTAAATAGCTATTTGTGATTTTATGAAGCCTCTGCTGGTTGAAAAATATGTTGATGTGGGATGCCATCCTCAAACAATTGCATGGCATGCTTTTGCTGTAATGCCTATTGTAAATTGGACTATGCAGTTAAATGAATAAGACTAAGCTTTTAACCGATATAAAACACGTGTATGTACCTAAGTGTTTAATATCCATAATTTTTATGATTATTTATTTGAATTGTGCGCCCTCCAATTTCACCGGAAGTTGTCGATAGGTGTCCCACTGACGGGACGGGACGCCTAGCCGTAAGAAGTTTTTAAGATGCAAGTTACCACACGGCTTCACCTTGTCTAGGAACTCACAAATCGGTTGAAATAAAGCTAACCCTTTCCTCTTTTCATTAAACATAGCTGTTTATGGACACTCCCATCATACAACTATTTATTAAAGAAATAACAAGCATATGAATATTTAATTTCACCCACAAAAAATGCAAATATCCCTCTCACCGCAATGTTTTGTGATCCTGACCTGAATTGACCACATGGGTGACCTCTCTTAAAGAAGACACACATTTGTATCCTGAAATTATTACACAGCTGCCCAGTTGCCCTGTGAGAACCAAAACTGGGCTCCACTACTCAGCAGTTTGAGTGACAGCTCAGACAAATTTCAATTTGAACTGCAGACATGGTTTGATACCCTGGCGCCTCGAGTATTACTCTCACCCGGATCATGCTGAAAGATGAATCAATAAGACATGCTCAACAATTAATCCATGCATTGATTTCTGACTTTGGTTTAATTCAGCAACACGCAAATATTGTTACATTCAGCAACACTGGCGATGTCTTTGGGCATGGGGTGAGTGTTGTTCATTGATAGGTTGGATAGATATGTACACTCTTAGAAAAAAAGGTTCCAAAAGGCTTATGTGGCTGTCCCCATAGGAGGACCCTGTTTTGTACCATGTACAGTGCCTTCGTAAAGTGTTCAGATCCCTTGATTTTTTCTACATTTTGTTAGATTACAGCCTTGTTCTAAAATGTATTAAATTGTTTTTTTTCCCATCAATCTTCACACAGTAACCCATAATGACAAATCAAAAACAGGTCTAAAAAATGGAAATATCACATGTACATAAGTTTTGAGAACCTTTACTCAGTACTTTGTTGAAGCACATTTGGCATGGTTTACAGCCTTGAGTCTTCCTGGGTATGACGCTACAAGCTTGGCACACCTGTGTTTGGAGAGTCTCTCCCATCCTTCTTTGCAGATCCAGGTTGGATTGGGAGTGTTGCTGCACAGCTAAAGTGCCTTGCGAAAGTATTCGGCCCCCTTGAACTTTGCGACCTTTTTCCACATTTCAGGCTTCAAACATAAAGATATAAAACGGTATTTTTTGTGAAGAATCAACAACAAGTGGGACACAATCATGAAGTGGAACGACATTTATTGGATATTTCAAACTTTTTTAACAAATCAAAAACTGAAAAATTGGGCGTGCAAAATTATTCAGCCCCCTTAAGTTAATACTTTGTAGCGCCACCTTTTGCTGCGATTACAGCTGTAAGTCGCTTGGGGTATGTCTCTATCAGTTTTGCACATCGAGAGACTGACATTTTTTCCCATTCCTCCTTGCAAAACAGCTCGAGCTCAGTGAGGTTGGATGGAGAGCATTTGTGAACAGCAGTTTTCAGTTCTTTCCACAGATTCTCGATTGGATTCAGGTCTGGACTTTGACTTGGCCATTCTAACACCTGGATATGTTTATTTTTGATCCATTCCATTGTAGATTTTGCTTTATGTTTTGGATCATTGTCTTGTTGGAAGACACATTTCCGTCCCAGTCTCAGGTCTTTTGCAGACTCCAACAGGTTTTCTTCCAGAATGGTCCTGTATTTGGCTCCATCCATCTTCCCATCAATTTTAACCATCTTCCCTGTCCCTGCTGAAGAAAAGCAGGCCCAAACCATGATGCTGCCACCACCATGTTTGACAGTGGGGATGGTGTGTTCAGTGTGATGAGCTGTGTTGCTTTTACGCCAAACATAACGTTTTGCATTGTTGCCAAAAAGTTCAATTTTGGTTTCATCTGACCAGAGCACCTTCTTCCACATGTTTGGTGTGTCTCCCAGGTGGCTTGTGGCAAACTTTAAACAACACTTTTTATGGATATCTTTAAGAAATGGCTTTCTTCTTGCCACTCTTCCATAAAGGCCAGATTTGTGCAATATACGACTGATTGTTGTCCTATGGACAGAGTCTCCCACCTCAGCTGTAGATCTCTGCAGTTCATCCAGAGTGATCATGGGCCTCTTGGCTGCATCTCTGATCAGTCTTCTCCTTGTATGAGCTGAAAGTTTAGAGGGACGGCCAGGTCTTGGTAGATTTGCAGTGGTCTGATACTCCTTCCATTTCAATATTATTGCTTGCACAGTGCTCCTTGGGATGTTTAAAGCTTGGGAAATCTTTTTGTATCCAAATCCGGCTTTAAACTTCTTCACAACAGTATCTCGGACCTACCTGGTGTGTTCCTTGTTCTTCATGATGCTCTCTGCGCTTTTAACGGACCTCTGAGACTATCACAGTGCAGGTGCATTTATACGGAGACTTGATTACACACAGGTGGATTGTATTTATCATCATTAGTCATTTAGGTCAACATTGGATCATTCAGAGATCCTCACTGAACTTCTGGAGAGAGTTTGCTGCACTGAAAGTAAAGGGGCTGAATAATTTTGCACGCCCAATTTTTCAGTTTTTGATTTGTTAAAAAAGTTTAAAATATCCAATAAATGTCGTTCCACTTCATGATTGTGTCCCACTTGTTGTTGATTCTTCACAAAAAAATACAGTTTTATATCTTTATGTTTGAAGCCTGAAATGTGGCAAAAGGTCGCAAAGTTCAAGGGGGCCGAATACTTTCGCAAGGCACTGTATTTTCAGTTCTCTTCAGAGATGTTCCATCTGGTTCAAGTGAACCTTCGCCCCAGTGTGAGGTCCTGAGCGCTCTTGAGCAGGTTTTCATCAAGGATCTCTCAGAACTTTGCTCTGTTCATCTTTGCCTCATTCCTGACTAGTCTCCCAGTCCATGATGCTGAAAAACATCCCAACAGCATGATTCTGCCACCACCATCCTTCACCATAGGGATGGTAACAGGTTTCCTCCAGACGTGACGCTGTGCATTCAGGCCAAAGATTTCAATCTTGGTTTGATCAGACCAGAGAATCTTGTTTCTCATGTTCTGAGAGTCTTTAGGTTTCTTTTGGCAAAATCCAAGCTGGATGGCATGTGCCTTTTTCTGAGGAGTGGCTACTGTCTGGCCACTATACCATAAAGGCCTCATTGGTGTAGTGCTGCTGAGATGGTTTTCCTTCTGGAAGGTTCTCCCATCTCCACGGAGGAACTCTAGAGCTCTGTCAGAGTGACCATGGGGTTCTAGGTCACCTCCCGGACCGAGGCCCTTCTCCCCTGATTGCTCAGTTTAGCCAGGCGACCAGCTCTAGGAAGAGTCTTGGTGGTTCCAAACTTGTTCCATTTAATAATGATATAGGCCACTGTGTTCTTGGGGACTTTCAATACTGCATAAATTGTTTGGTACCCTTCCCCAGATCTGTGCCCCGACACAATCCTATCTCAGAGCTCTATGGACAATAGCTTCAACCTCATGACTTGGTTTTTGCTCTGTCATGTGCATTATAAATGATAGCTAAGGAAATAGACACAATTCTGCCCTTTGATTTCAAATATGCAGAGGGAGTTGAAAAGATCACAGAAGGCTGTGTAAAACCCCTGTCTCCGGATTACATCTTCAAACTAAGGGCAACCATGGCATCCGTGACAGAGAGGGAGAAGCGTTCATTCATGTATACAGGTAACAGTCTAGCTAGCTACATTTTCAGATATTTTTCTAATTTTGTCAGTCATTTTCATTGCAAGTTAAAGCGTACTGTTAGCTCACTAGCTAACGCTATGTGAATGGTCTTTGTAGTAATGTTATTTGTATCTCAGAAAGCTATTTGCAATTCTAGTTATTGCCTAATGTTAGCTAGCTAGTTAACCTGTTGCGACGACCAAACCCGGATCCGGGATTCTATTTATAGACCTAAGCTCATTACCATAACGCAACGTTAACTATTCATGAAAATCGCAAATGAAATGAAATAAATATGCTAGCTCTCAAGCTTAGCCTTTTGTTAACAACACTGTCATCTCAGATTTTCAAAATATGCTTTTCAACCATAGGAAAACAATCATTTGTGTAACAGTAGCTAGCTAGCGTAGCATTTAGCGTTAGCATTAGCGTTAGCATTAGCGTTAGCATTTAGCAGGCAACTATCACAAAAACAAGTAAAGCCTTCAAATAAAATAACTTACCTTTGAAGAACTTCTGATGTTTTCAATGAGGAGACTCTCAGTTAGATAGCAGATGCTCCGTTTTTCCAAAAAGATTCTTTGTGTATTAGAAATAGCTCCGTTTTGTACATCACATTTGGCTACCAAAAAAAAAAAAAAAAAAAAAAAAAAAAAAACGAAAATTCAGCCCTCAAAACGCGAACTTTTTTCCAAATTAACTCCATAATATCGACTGAAACATGGCAAACGTGGTTTAGAATCAATCCTCAAGGTGTTTTTCCACATATCTCTTCAATGATATATCCTTCGTGGAAGCCTGGTTTCTCCTTGCTCTCAAATGGAAAAATAATTGCACCTGGCTTTACGCTCCAATTTCGACGCAGGGACACCAGGCAGACACTTGGAAAATGTAGTCTCTTATGGTCAATCTTCCAATGATATGCCTACAAATACGTCACAATGCTGCTAACACTTTGGGGGAACGACAGAAAGTGTAGGCTCATTCCTTGCGCAATCACAGCCATATAAGGAGACAATGGAAAACAGAGCTTCAGAAATTCTGATCATTTCCTGGTTGATGCATCATCTTGGTTTCGCCTGTAGAATGAGTTCTGGGGCACTTACAGACAATATCTTTGCAGATTCTGAAACTTCAGAGTGTTTTCTTTCAAAAACTGTCAAGAATATGCATAGTCGAGCATCTTTTCGTGACAAAATATCGCGCTTAAAACGGGAACGTTTTTTATCCAAAAATGAAATAGCGCCCCTAGAGATCAAAGAGGTTAACATTAAACCTAGTTGGTTATCTTTAGCTACCTTCAGATTCATGCGTGGTGGCTAGCTTCTGTATGACAATCAGTTTGTATTGCTAGTGAATGAATGTAATGAATTAATTAAATGTTTTTTATGTGTCAAATCGCCAATTGGCATCCCATCCCTGATGGGATTAATTGGCACATAAACAAACATTACAATTCTTCACTATGGTAATTAAATGATAATTATTCTTCCGGTGTTCTCTGCATTGTGCATAGCATAAAGAGTTTTAAAAAAGTACTGTCAAAATCAATACATAATAGTAAATAAGGTTATCCAAACAATAATTTCATCCCTAGAACAGTAAAATAATATACATACATACATACATACATACATACATACATACATACATAGTATACAGTTGAAGTCAGAAGTTTACATACACTCAGGTTGGAGTCATTAAAACTCGTTATTTAACCACTCCACAAATTTCTTGTTGACAAACTATACTTTTGGCAAGTCGGTTAAGGACATCTACTTTGTGCATGACACAAGTAATGTTTCAAACAATTGTTTACAGACAGATTATTTCAATCATAATTCACTGTATCACAATTCCAGTGGGTCAGAAGCTTACATACAGTAAATTGACTGTGCCTTTAAACAGCTTGGAAAATTCCCGAAAATTATTTCATGGCTTTAGAAGATTCTGATAGGTCTTGAAATACATCCACAGGTACACCTCCAATTGACGCAAATTATGAAAATTAGTCTATCTTCAAACTCAGTGCCTCTTTGCTTGACATCATGGGAAAATAAAAATAAATCAGCCAAGACCTCAGAAAAAACATTGTAGACCTCGTCAAGTCTGGTTCATCCTTGGGAGCAATTTCCAAACGCATGAAGGTACCACGTTCATCTATACAAACAATAGTACGCAAGTATAAACACCATGGGACCACGCAGCCGTCATACCACTCAGGAAGGAGACACATTGTCTCCTAGAGATGAACGTACTTTGATGTAAAAAGTGAAAATCAATCCCAGAACAACAACAAAGGACCTTGTGAAGATGCTGGAGGAAATAGGTACAAAAGTATCTATATCCACAGTAAAACGAGACCTATATCGACATAACCTGAAAGGCCGCTCAGCAAGGAAGAAGCCACTGCTCCAAAACCGCCATAAAAAAGCCAGACTATGGTTTGCAACTGCACATGGGGCCAAAAAATGTTACTTTTTGGAAAAATGTCCTCTGGTCTGATGAAACAAAAATAGAACTGTTTGGCCATAATGACCTTCATTATGTTTGGAGAAAAAAGGGGGAGGCTTGCAAGTCGAAGAACACCATCCGAACAGTGAAGCATGGGAGTGGCAGCATCATGTTGTGGGGGGGTGCTTTGCTGCAGGAGGGACTGGTGCACTTCACAAAATAGATGGCGTCATGAGGACGGAAAATTACGTGGATATATTGAAGCAACATCTCAAGACATTAGTCAGGAAGTTAAAGCTTGGTCGCAAATGGGTCTTCCAAATGGACAATGACCCCAAGCATACATCCAATGTGGTGGCAAAATGGCTTAAGAACAACAAAGTCAAGGTATTGGAGTGGCCATAACAAAGCCCTGACCTCAATCCTATAGAACATTTGTGGGCAGAACTGAAAAAGCTTGTGCAAGCAACTAGGCCTACAATCCTGACTCAGTTACACCAGCTCTGTCAGGAGGAATGGGCCAAAATTCACAACTTATTGTGGGAAGCTTGTGGAAGGCTACCCAAAACATTTGACCCAAGTTAAACAATTTAAAGGCAATGCTATTAAATACTAATTGAGTGTATGCAAACTTCTGACCCACTGGGAATGTGATGAAATAAATAAAAGCTGAAATAAATAATTTGCTCTGCTATTATTCTGACATTTTACATTCTTAAAATAAAGTGGTGATCCTAACTGACCTAAGACAGTGAATTTTTACAAGGATTAAATTACAGGAATTGTGAAAAACTGAGTTGAAACGTATTTGGCTAAGGTGTATGTAAACTTCTGACTTCAACTGGTCTTACATACATAACATGTACAGATAAATAAATACAGAATAAAATACAAAATCAACAGAATTAATTTGAACCCAGTCTGGCACAAGGAGAATATTCGTATGGGAGACAATATACAATCTATATACACACATGCCATTTACCACATAGAAGCTAAGTATTACATATTAGTTGCCCTTTTTTTTATTCCAGTCTTTACTTAAATATTCCGCAAATGGAAATACACAATGGACAAAAAAACATTTAAATTGCCATATAATGCCATATTATCTGGTGTGCTTCCTGAAATAAGAGCAAGTGTATATCGTGGTAGAAAGGGCAATAGAGGATAAAATATTGAGAACATAATTCTCTTGACAAGATGGCACCGGAGGGGATGGCTGCCGTTTAACTTCTTGGTGACAGGGGGCAGTATTGAGTAGCTTGGATGAATAAGGTGCCCAGAGCAAACTGCCTGCTACTCTGTCCCAGATGCTAATATGTGCATATTATTAGTAGTATTGGATAGAAAACACTCTGAAGTTTCTAAAACTGTTTGAATGATGTCTGTGAGTATGGCAGGTGAAAACCTGAGAAAAATCCGACCAGGAAGTGGAAAATCTGAGGCTTTAACTCAGCCCCTATTGTAGATAGTGGGATATTTGTTATGTTGCACTTCCCAAGGCTTCCACCAGATGTCAACAGTCTTTTGAACTTTGTTTGAGGATTCTACTGTGAAGTGGGACCAAATGAGAGAGGAATAAGTTAGCTCTCGCTCCATTGCTTTTCTACAGACATAGTCATTCTCTGGTTGGAACATTATTGAAGATTTATGACAAAAACATTGATTCTAAATTTAGTTTAACACGTTTCTACGGGCTGTAATGGAACTTTTTGCCCGATGTTCGGCGGGAACTTGAAAACGCTTTTGGATTTGTTTACCAAACGTCCTAACAAAAGAAGCTATTTGGACATAAATGATGGACATTATCAATTTGTTTTATTTTATTGTGGAACTGGGATTCCTGGGAGTGCATTCTGATGAAGATCATAAAATGTAAGTGAATCTTTATTATGCTATTTATGACTAATGTTGACTACCCAATATGGCTGAAAGCTGTGCTCAGATTATTGCATTGTTTGCTTTTTCAGTAAAGTTTTTTT
Organism: Oncorhynchus clarkii lewisi; assembly: GCF_045791955.1. Taxonomy (NCBI): domain Eukaryota; kingdom Metazoa; phylum Chordata; class Actinopteri; order Salmoniformes; family Salmonidae; genus Oncorhynchus; species Oncorhynchus clarkii. The sequence continues at coordinate 36,467,337 of NC_092147.1, read as the reverse complement.
GAAATCTGACACAGCGGTTGCATTCCTCTTAGAGCTCTCTTGAATTTTTTCAACATTTTGTTAAAAATCGCGCAAAATTTCAACGTCCTGCTACTCATGCCAGCAATATAGTATATGCATATGATTAGTATGTGTGGATAGAAAACACTCTGAAGTTTCTAAAACTGGTTAAATCATGTCTGTGACTATAACAGAACGTGAACAGCAGGCAAAATCCCAAGAAAAACCTGTTCACAAAAAAATAAAATAAGTATCCATCCGCCAGTCTCTGAAATGTCTATGGCAAGGGAAAATAGATAGCGGCCAGTTTAAAGTTCCTACAGCTTCCACACGATGTCGCCAGTACTGGCAATTGGGTTGGAATTAATCCTTGGTGAAATGAGAAATAGGCACTTCCTGTCATCCAGTACACAGGAGGAAGTTTATGGAAGAGAGAAAATGGACCATGATTTCAAGAGTAGACGCTAGCGTCTCACCTGGCTCTAAGAGGGAAAAGTATATCTCTAATTACATGTATAACAGTTGTATTTTCAGCAACATTTATAATGAGTATTTCTGTAAATAGATCACCGCATGTTTTAGAACTACTGAACGTAATGCGCCAATGTAAAATGAGATTTTTTGAAATAAATATGAACTTTATCGAACAAAACATACATGTATTGTGTAACATGATGAAGATCACCAAAGGTGATTAATTTTACCTCTATTTGTGCTTTTTGCGACTCCTCTCTTTTACTGGAAAAATTGCTGTTTTTCAGTGAGTTGGTGGTGACCTAACAATCGTTTGTGGTGCTTTCGCTGTAAAGCATTTTTGAAATCAGATAATGTGGCTGGATTAACGAGAATTCTATCTTTAAAAATGGTGTAAAATACTTGTATGCTTGAGGAATTTTAATTATGAGATTATGGTTGTTTTGAATTTGGCGCCCTGCACTTTCACTGGCTGTGGGATTCCCCGAACATCAAAATACTGCCCCCTACACTCAACAGGTGAAAGCACTTTGTGTGTGTGAAACCAACAAGTGTGATCATGTCATACATTATATGTAAAAACATGAAAAGTTTAACATTACTAATACACACAAGAATAATGGTTCAATGTAGTACCAGATGGGGGTTCTTTGGTGATATATACACTGAGTGTACCCCCTCCCCTTTTCCCCTCAGAACAGCATCAATTCATTGGGGTATGAACTCGACAAGGTTTGGAAAGCGCTCCACAGGGATGCTGGCCCATGTCGACTCCAATGCTTCCCACAGTTGTGTCAAGTTGGCTGGATGTCCTTTGGGTGGTGGACCATTCTTGATACACACAGGAAACTGTTCAGCATGAAAAAGACAGCATCGATGCAATTCTTGACACAAAGCAGGGCGCCTGGCACCTACTGCCATACACAGTTCAAAGGTGCTTAATAAATCCTTCGTCTTGCCTATTCACCCTCTGAATGGCACACATACCTCAATGCTTAAAAATATTTTTTTTACCTGATTGTATTCAATTTAACAATTTAACAATTACATCAAATAGGCATTATAGCTTTCACCTGGTTAGTCTATATCATGGAAAGAGAATGTGTCCATAATGTTGTGTACACTCAGCGTATAACCCTTTTTTGAATGTTCAATAAAGAACCATCCTCATAAGATTTTAAATGGAACCTGTATGGTGCTATAAAGAACCCTTTCCTACGGTTCAATAAAGAACAATTCAAGTAGGTTCTATATAGCACCAAAAAGGTATCTGCTATGGCTATATCAGCAGTTCCCAAACTAGTAGTCACATCAACAGTGAAGGGGCGACTCCAGGACGCTGGCCTTTTAGGCAGAGTTTCTCTGCCCAGTGTCTGTGTTCTTTTGCCATCTTAATCTTTAATTTTTATTGGCCAGCCTGAGATATAGCTTTCTCTTTGCAACTCTGCCTAGAAGGCCAGCATCCCGGTGTCGCCTCTTACTGTTGACGTTGATACTGCTGTTTAACACGTACAATTTAATGAAGTTTCCAGTAGTGGACTTGTTTATCAAACTAGACACTAATGTACTTGTCCTCTTGCTCAGTTGTGCACCGGGGCCTCCAAATCCTCTTTATTCTGGTTAGAGCCAGTTCTGCGCCGTTCTGTGAAGGGAGTAGTACAGAGCATTGTACAAGATCTTCAGTTTCTTGGCAATGTTTCGCATGGAATAGCCTTCATCTCTCAGAGCAAGAATAGACTGACGAGTTTCAGAAGAAAGTATTTGTTTCTGGCCATTTTGAGCCTGTAATCGAACCCACAAATACTGATGCTCCAGATACTCAACTAGTCTGAAGAAGGCCAGTGTTATTGCTTATTTAATCAGTACAACAGTTTTCAGCTGTGCTAACATAATTGCAAAATGATCAATTAGCCTTTTAAAATTATAGACTTGGATAAGCTAACACAACGTGCCATTGGAACAGATGGTTGCTGATAATGGGCCTCTGTACGCCTATGTAGATATTCCGTTTCCAGCTACAATAGCCATTTACAACATGAACAATGTCTACACTGATCATTTTAATGGGCAAAAAAATGTGCTTTTCTTTCAAAAACAAGGACATTTCTATGTGACCCCAAACTTTTTAACATATCATAATATTGTAAACCTTAAAAATGTAAAAATACAAATTCAAACAGAGCACTCTTAAATCATGGGAAAAGGCCACACTTTCATGGTTGACTTGAATCATTCCCACGAGGAATGCCTAGACCCGCTACACTATGAAACCACACACAATTACAAAGTCTTTGATATTACCGGCCACAATGTGTGGTGAGGAAGAGGCACAGAATATCAAACCAATACCCTTCTCAGATAACACTGTAAAACGAAAAATGTATGCTTCTACTAGCAATCTAAAGGAAACTCTGACTGAATGACTCAAACTCCCCAGCGTATACTCTCCAAATAGATAAATAAACTGTGGGGACCTAGAAGCCCGTGTATTGACTTTTGTTCGCTGTACATGTCTGGGGAAGCTATTCTCAAGGACACACTGTTCTGTCTCATGATTACCGAACATAGAACGGCACAGGGGATGTTCAATGTGCTGTGTGGCTATATTGGCAACAACAACAAAAATATTCCCTGGGTCGAATGGTGGGCTTTTGCACAGATGGGTCTCCATCTATGGCGGAACGGTGGGCAGGCCTCTGCACTCTAGTTATAAATGTGTCTCCCACTATGGACACATTGTATGATACGCCGAGAGCAACTGGCGGCCAAAGAGCTGAGCACAGAACTCAAAGATATACTGGAGCAGGTAACTTCAATTGCAAACTATACTGAACAAAAATATAACTGCAACTATTTCAACGCTTTTACTGAGTTACTGTTCATTTAAGGAAATCAGTCAATTTAAATAATTTAATTATGCCCTAATCTGTGGATATCACATGACTGGGAATTGGCGCAGCCATGATTTGGCCTGTGAGGGCATAGACCCACCAATTTAGGAACAAGGCCCACCCACTGGGGAGCCAGTTTCATCAGCTGTCCAAGTGGCTGGTCTCAGACGATACCGCAGGTGAAGATGCCAGATATGGAAGTCCTTGGTTGGCGTGGTTACATGTGGTCTGTTGTTAGACGTGGTCTGAGGCCGGTTGGATACACTGCCAAATTCTCTGAAATGACATTGGAAGCAGCTTATGGTATAGAAATGAACATGCAATTCTCTGGTGAACATTCCTGTAGTCAGCATGCCAATTGCACGCTCCCTCAACTTGAGACATCTGTGGCCTTGTGTTGTGTGACAATACTGCACATTTTAGAGTGCCCTTTTATTGATCTCAGCACAAGGTGTACCTGTGTATTGATTATGCTGTTTAATCAGGTTCTTAATATGTCACACCTGTCAGGTGGATGGATTATCTTAGCAAAGGAGAAATGCTCACAAACGGATGTAAACAAATTTGTCCACAAGATTTGAGAGAAAGAAGCTTTTTTATACATACAGTATGGAACATTTCTGGGATCTTTTATTGCAGCTCATGAAACATGGGACCAACACTTTACATGGTCCGTGTATAAATTAACCATATCTACTGCTCACAAGCCTGTTCACAAACTCTGTGCAGCTATGGGCTCAGAGCATGACAATGTTCCTTTTCACACCGAGGCTTGGTGGTTATAGAGGGAGAGAGTAGGAAACATTTTTCACATTGAGAGAGCAACTGTTGTCATTCACAATGGATCTAATAAAAAAGAGACTTGAATGTCTTTCTATGCAATGAAAAGAAAATGTATCTCCCTATATAACAGACATATTTATTAAACTGAACAAAGCATGCAGGGGAAATACAAAAACGTTCTACATGTGAGTGACTGAATTAGTGCATTCAGAGGAAATAGTTATTATTGGAGAGTCTTTCAAAAGCTAACCGTACACCTTTTCCCTCGGCTATGCAAGTGTGATGACTGCTCACCTCCAGTGCTTGGAAGAGCACTTTGGGAACTACTTCCCAATACTTTTGTCTGTGAACCTGGCTCAGTTCACATCCTGGTAAGTTAAATTAAAAAGCTGATTAAGCTGTCATGTGAATGAATGCTGCAAACAGCGCATTCACAGGTCACTACAGAGGAGTTTTGGTTCGACTCAAATAGCCTGCCATTTCCCTCTGAGAATTAATGCCACGGTCAAAACAACTGGAAACTCAGAATGTACAACTCAAAATCTCAGACTTCTGACTTCAGTATGTTCAAGACAACTGGGAAACAATACTATATTTCAATGGCTATATGGTCTAACACAACACATTAGTTAAACTGGTATGACACTCTCTCAAGGTTGCACAAAAGTGGTGTGCAAACCACGCCCCACAATATTCTAATGAGTTGCCTCCCCTACATTTGAATTATCACTAAAAGAGCAAAGAACCCTTTTGTGATCTGTAAACAACCATTGAAGAGCTCAAAGCGTTCTTTGAGTCATTAATGTTCCAAATAGAACCATCATCCCCATGTTTTGTGTAGCTAGTAGCCTAGTCAAGAATGCAACAGTGCAATATTGGCACGCAATATTTTGTTACAGACCAACCAACCAAACAATAAAATCTTGAACATGATATGCATTTTGTGAGCGAGAACCCATTTAACTTGAAATGCTTGCTTATGTTTGCAAGAATATGGCCCTACTGTTTTAATTACAAGAAGTCAGTTGTGGTGGTGGATATGTAGAAAATTCGGTATCTGTAGGTTTTAAATCAATATAATAAACATTGGGATGTGACCTGACTGCATTACAGGAGCACTAACGTAGAACTTCCAGTCTTGTAAAAAAATCCAATATCAACAACCTTAATGCAATGAATGATTGAAATAGGAGTTCATTTCAGGTTCCAAGAAAATACAGTTGGTTCTCTTCAGATGAAAAGATACATGAAGGAGAAGATGCTGGCAGTAAGGACAAAGTCAATAAAATAGCAGGTAATATAATGGAATGTATATATGTGTTTATGGAGGGTAAACTCAGGTAATCCTCATATGTTAACTATTTGTTTTCAGACACAGATGGCTGGGGAAATCAAGCAATGTAGTGTAACATTGGTAATACATGCATGTTAATAGTTTTTTGACTCAAAAAGTTATAATTTTCTTGATTGGAGAAGCTGGATTGTGGTCCTGAGGAATATATGGTTGTGTTAGAGATGAGAACATTTGTAGTGTGGCATGGTAACATGTCAAATATATGGACGTTAATTCAAAACAGAAATTAAGCTGTTTTAAAGTGTGAATTGAGTGTCATCTCATTAAACATGGACAGTGAAGTGGTTTCATGAAAAGGATTGTGCAGCAAAAGGCTAATGGCTGTAAATTCTGAAGTGCATGTATGACATAGCATTTAGCCCCAAAGAGCAATTCAAATATATATCACTAATCAAGTGGAATACAAATACAGTCATTTAATGAATCTGTATGTGTGTGTGTGTGTGTATTTATGCAAATGAGAGAGAGAGATGAAAAGGATGAGTGTGTTTATCATGTACTAGAATAATTAAAGACAATTCCTTCCTTGCATTGGAACAAGTTGTTGAAATGAAAAAGTATAATGGTAGCAAATGTTTCTTTGATTGGCATCATAATGCATCTTAACTGCATTTATTAAATTACTACACTAAGCCTAAGCTTCCAACTATTCCAGCAAGCTCTGTTGAAGTAAAGCATGAGGAAGACTTCATAAGAGCACTACACACACGTCAGCTAGATGGATGACCTTGAACAGAAGACAGAATAATAACAACATTAATTTTGGGCGCCAGTATCATGATATGCATGTATGCCAGAGCCCAGAGCTAACTCCGGTCCAGCCACCCAACATGGAAGCACTGAGGTGGGGGTGGTCAGGAGGAGGTGGGGGTGTGATGCTTGGCTTGCGTGGCTCTGAAGAGGTATGTGAAATCGATCCTATTTAAGCTGGTGACAGTTCATTATACCTCCATCAAAGTACATTTGAGAGAAATTAGCCTTGTGGTATCGGTGAGACTCACAACCCAAGGTGCCTTCCTCAGGCCTGTTTCTTTTTTAAACGAATGCATTGCTGTTTGGATCTCACTGCAGTTTGTTCGTTTTCCCATAGGTTTTCTATGTTGTATAATATTTTAACAACAAAAAGAAGTTAATCCACAAAGTAGCCACTACAGAAAGTAGTCCTTACAGACCTTAGTCCCTCCAAAGTAGTGCATTCAGATATTAGTACATTCTTTGAGAAATCAGTCACTACAGAAAGTAGTCCTTCCAAAAAGTAGTCGGTCCAGATATTAGTCACTTCTTTGAGAAATTAGTCCTTCCAGAAAGTAGTCTAAAACTGAAAGATGTCCCTCCACAACGCAGTCCCTCGAGAAAATAATCCCATGTTTTCCCTTTCACTTCACTTCTGTATGTCATCAAATTGCATTTGTCACATACATTGAAATGCTTACTTTTTCAACAATGCAGAGTTAAAGATAAAAAATAAAAACAACATTTTTGAATTAGTGACGCAAGGAATAAATACAAAGTGAATAATGGATGACAATGATGAGTAAAAATAAAATGGCTATATACAGGGAGAACTAGTACCGAGTTGATGTGCATGGGTATGAGGTGATAGAGGTAGCTATGTATACATACATTAGGTAGGGTTAAAGTGGTTAGGAAACATGATTAGCAGCATCAGGTAGCCATTTGATTAGCTATTAAGCTGGCCTGTTTAGCAGTCTCATGGCTTGTGTGTAAAAGTTGTTCAGGGCCCTGTTGTTTCCAGACTTGGTGCACCGGTACCCCCTTCTGTGTGGTAGCAGAGAGAAGAGTCTATGGCTTGGGTGGCTGGAGTTGAACATTTTTGGGGCCTTCCTCTGACACCACCTGGTATAGAGGCCCTGGATTGCAGGGAGCTCGGCCCCAGGTATGTACTTGGCCGTACTCACCACCCTCGTAGCACCTTGTGGTTGAGTGCCTTGCAGTTGGCGTAGCAATCGGTGATGCATTCAGTCAAGATGCTCTCAATGGTACAGATGTAAACATTTTTGATGATCTTAGGACCTATGCCAAATCTTTTCAGTCTGTGAGGGAGAAGAAACACAGTTGTGCCCTCTTTACAACTGTGCGGGTATGTGTGTCTATGTTAATTCCTTAGTGATGTGGACACTGAGGAACTTGAAGCTCCTGATCCGCTCCACTAACGCCAAATCAATGTGGATGGGGGCATGTTCACCCCTCCGTTTCCTGTGGTCCACGATCAGCTCCTATGTCTTGCTGACTTTGAGGAAGAGATTGTTGACCTGGCACAACTCTGCTAAGGTCTCTGATCTCCCTATAGGCTGCCTCATCGTTGTTGGTGATCAGTCCTACCACTGTCGTGTCTTAAGCGAACTTGATAATGGTGTTGGAGTCATGGATAAAAAGTGACGACAGAAGGGCACTAAGCACATACCCCTGAGGGGCCACCTGTGTTGGTGGTCAGGAAGTCCAGGATCCAGTTGCAGAGGGAGGTGTTCAGTCCCATGGTCCTGAGCTCAGTGATGGGTTTGGAGGGGACTACGGGGTTGAATGCTGAGCTATAGTCAATGAACAGCATTCTTACATACAGTATGTATTCCTTTGTAAAAACGGTGGTGAGGGCAGTGTGGAGCGTAATAGATACAGTGCCTTGCGAAAGTATTCGGCCCCCTTGAACTTTGCGACCTTTTGCCGCATTTCAGGCTTCAAACATAAAGATATAAAACTGTATTTTTTTGTGAAGAATCAACAACAAGTGGGACACAATCATGAAGTGGAATGACATTTATTGGATATTTCAAACTTTTTTAACAAATCAAAAACTGAAAAATCCTTGAAAGCAGCAGCTCTAGCCTTTAGCTCAGGGCGGATGTTGCCTGTAGTCCATAGTTTCTTTTTTGGGGTATGTACAGTATATGTATGGTCGACTTCGTCGATGCCCTTATTAATGAAGCTGGTGACTGATGTGATAAACTCCTCAATGTTATTGGATGAATCCTGGAACACATTCAAATCTGTTCTATCAAAACAGTCCTGTAGATTAGCATCCACTTCATCAGAACACTTCACTGGTCAAATCAAATTTTATTTGCCACACGCACCAAATACAAGTTGAGACTTTACTTACAGGCCCTTAACCAACAGTGCAGTTCAAGAAGAGTAAAATATTTACCAAGTCGGCTAAAATAAAAATGAATATTAAAAAGTAACACAATAAAAATAACGAGGCTATAAACAGGGGGCACTGGTACTGAGTCAGTGTGCAGGGGTACAGGCTAGTTAAGGTAATCTGTACATGTAGGTGGGGGTGCATAGGTAAAAAAACAAACAGCGAGTAGCAGCAGTGTGCAAGAGGGGGGTGTCAGTGTAAATTATCCAGCTGCAAATTTTATGATTTGTTCAGCAGTCTAATGGCTTGAGGTAGAAGCTGTTGGGGAGCCTTTTGGTCCTAGGTTTGGCGCTCCGGTATCGCTTGCCATGCGGCAGCAGAGAAAACTTGGGTGACTGGGGTCTCTGACAATTTTATGGGCTTTCTTCTGACACCGCCTATTATATAGGTTCTGGATGGCAGGAAGCTTCATGTACTGGGCCGTTTGCACTACCCTCTGTAGCGCCTTATGGTCAGATGCCATACCAGACTGTGATGCAACCGGTCAGGATGTTCTCGATGGTGCAGCAGTAGAACCTTTTGAGGATCTGGGGGCTCTGACTGTCTTGGTATATTTGGATTATGATAGTTTTTTGGTGATGTGGACGCCAAGGAACTTGAAATTCTCGACCAACTCAGGCCAACAACTGCTGTTTCGTCAGCTAACTTAATGATGGTGTTGGAGTCATGTTTGGCCACACAGATGTGGGTGAACAGGGAATACTAAGTACACAGGGAATACTAAGTACACACCCCTGAAGGGCCCCAGCGCTAAGGATCAACATATAGTTGCCTACTCTTACCACCTGGGGGCGGCCTATCAGAAAGTCCAGGGTCCTTAGCTTAGTGATGAGCTTTGTGGGCACTATGGTGTTGAACGCTGAGCTGTAGTCGATGAACAGCATTCTAACATAGGTGTTCCTTTTGTCCAGGTGAGAAAGGGCGGTGTGGTGTGCGATTGAGATTGCGTCATCTGTGGATCTGTTGGGGCAGTATGCGAATTGGAGTTAGTCTGGGGGGATACTGTTGATGTGAGCCATGACCAGCCTTTCAAAGCACTTCATGCCTACCAACGTAAGTACCACAGGGTGGTAATCATTTAGGCAGGTTACCTTCACTTCCTTGGGCACAGGGACTATGGTGGTCTGCTTGAAACCCTTAGGTATTATAGACTCGGTCAGGGAGAGATTGAAAATGTCAGTGAAGACACATGACAGTTGGGCCGCACGTGCTTTGACTACACGTCCTGGTAATCCGTCTGGCCCAGCGACTTTGTGAATGTTGACCTGTTTAAAGGTTGTATTCATATTGGCTACCGAGAGCGATATTACACAGTCATCCAGAACAGCTGGTGCTCTTGTGCATGCTTCATTGTTGCTTGCCTCAAAGTGAGCCTAAAAGGCATTTAGCTCATCTGGTAGGCTCGCGTCACTGGGCAGCTTGCGTCTGGGTTTCCCTTTGTAATCCGTAATAGTTTTCAAGCACCGCCACATCCGACAAGCGTCAGTGCCGGTGTAGTAGGATTCAATCTTGATCCTGCTTTGCTTGTTTGATGGTTCGTCTGAGAGCATAGCGGAATTTCTTATTAGCATCTGGATTAGTCTACCGCTCCTAGCCGGCAGCTCTAGCCTTTAGCTCGATGCGGATGTTGCCTGTAGTCCATGGCTTCTGTTTGGGATATGTACGTGCAGTCACTTTTTCGGATGACGTCATCGACGCACTTATTGATGAAGCCAATTGCTGAGGTGGTGTATTCCTCAAGAACATATTCCAGTCTGTGCTAGCGTAGCATCCGCGTCATCTGACCCCTTCCGTATTGAGCGAGTCACTGGTACTTCCTGTTTGAGGTTTTGCTTGCAAGCTGGAAACAGGAGAATAGAGTAATGGTCTGATTTGACAATGGGAGGGTGAAATGGAATAAAGATGATATAGAGTTATGTCACCTCCAGTTGGCATGCTGGAAATTGGCCATGAGAAACGCCGCCTCTGACTGTGCATTTTCTTGTTTGCATATTGCCCTATACAGCTCTTTGAGTGTGGTCTTAGTGCCTGCAATGGTTTTTGATGGTAAATAGACAAAAACTATGGTATGGTCCGCAGCTTATCCTGAGGTATTCTAAATCAAGCGGGCAAAAACTCAAGACTTCCTTAACATCAGAGACTACCCTTCCATTGAAATGTATATACTTGTCCTTGTTAAGCCACAACTCTGAGGAACATAAGATATTCATGTTTTTAGGTCTCGTTGTAAGGGAAGTCTCGAATGGAGATCATCCTGTTTCTTCTTCAGTGATTGCAGATTCGCCAGTTGCGGTCTATGTGCCCACCAACGTAGCCTCTCTTTTCGCTGCTGTTTCCTCTTTTGAGTTCTGGGGATCAGGGCCTGTTCTGGAGTAGGCAGATTGTCCAGAGTTGCCGACTCATTGTAGTAGAAATGTTCATCCAAATCGAGGATAATGTCCAGAAGCTGTTTTTGGTCATATGAAATTATGGCAGAGACATTATGTACAACAAAAGTTAAAATCAGCATAAAACAATTGCTCAGGAGCCCATAAGAAAGCTGCTATCCCCTGATAGGCCCTCTTGTTAGCTTACGCATGCCGTACATTTTTCAAAATCCATTCCATTATTGGGTTTATGACCATATTCAACATTGAAGACCTGGAAGTGGGACCTTGTGCACTTACTCTCTGGTCACTGTGATAGTTTTAATGGGTAATCATTAGTGTGAGGTTGGACTCCACTTGATTAGGTGTCATAGGTAAAGGCAGAAACCATCACACTAATGTGTAATTGAGTTTTGAACGACACTATCATCTTCAGGAAAGAGGGGATAAAATAATGACCCCATCATTTTTTACTGGGGTTGGAGCAAGCTTTTTCAGAAATGTGAAATTTCATATTTTCGATGTCAGTTCCCTTCACGGGTAATAATTGGCTGAGGACAACAGGCATGCTGACCGTGTTACTGTAGTTTGGCAAATTATTTTAACCAGTCCAGGTGTTGATGTCCCATTTTTACAGGCATCTATAATCCTCTGACAAATTGTCGAGGAGGAAAAAAGGACAAAGCTAAATAGATTGGAGAGTAAATGATATAGACAAAATTGGAAACCAGATTTAGTCGAATGCCAAAGATGATTATGTATTCAAATTACCACTTAAAATAAATCTAATTATGAAAATGATGTAGGGAGATAATACATTGTTTAAATGTCGTGTGTACAATCAAATTATTAGGTTATTTCTCCAGTCAGATCTCACTTAACCTAATTGCAATTTGCCATGCATTCTAGTCAGAAATACTACACTTCTAAAGTGGCATTCAGCAGTTGAAATAATAACAAAGCCAACTCACCACCCCTGTTTTGTTAAAAAGCTGAGGCATGGGGCTGGAGAAATGTAACCACGCTCAAATTCATAGACGGAGCGATGGATGCAAGGACTGACCACCCATAATATCAAAATTATGGTTTTAACCATGTTTTGAGGCTATATAGTGTTTGATTACATGTAATTTGTTTACCGACATTGGAGTAAAACAAGCTTTTATTTTGGCTTTTGATGGGGTACAACAGTTGAACTAAGCTCGAGGCATTTATTAGTTATATTCTTCAACTGCTGATTGCCCCTTTAAAAAAGATGCCTTATCTCTAGGAAAATAAGTCACAAGCACCTATCAACAACACAGGCTTTATGAGGAACGCAACGTTTAATCACACAACCATCTTCCTGTTCATAAACAGGCACTTACACTGATTGTCACTCTCTCTCACAACAATGTAGAGGCCTGCTACTGTATGTTCATCCCCCACCACCCCACTGTGTTCCATAACACTGTCTGTGAGATGTGAGGAGCCTAGTAGTTTTCCTGGGTTGGACCACCTGAGGGGCAGTGACACAGGACACCATCACCTCCCTATCAGGGCCATGCCACAGCCCACTCAGGAACCACATCAGCGGGCGTTGATCAATCAGCAGGCAAGGCATGCATCTGCTGTGACCCACTGACTCACCACTTGGACTGCTTCCCGGAACCACCGGCCGTCCTCCAACAGCAGAGCAGAACCCGCCCCGGTGCTGCCAGAGTGATGCAGTGTCAGAGGGGCTGGCATGGAGGGAGGTATGGCGATGGAGGAGGGAGGAGTGGAGGAGTGGAGGAGTGGATGAAGGAGAAAGTGGGTAGAGGGGGCAGGCAGGTGGAAGGAGGGAGGTATGGAGAAGGTGAGAATGGATGGGTAGGCGAAGGTATGGAGATAGAGGAGTGAGTAATTAAAACCTCTTACTTCTACCCCCTCCTTTTTCAAACATTCTGTTAAAAATCGCGCAACTTTTCAGCGTCCTGCTACTCATGCCAGGAATATAGTATATGCATATGATTAGTATGTGTGGATAGAAAACACTCTGAAGTTTCTAAAACTGGTTAAATCACGGCTGTGACTATAACAGATCGTGTGTTTCATTGAAAAACGCAAGAAAAACTGCTCTCTGAAAGCTAAAAATAATTTCCATAAGTCACTTTCATGGGTTGTTAAAAGAGGACAAAATTTAATATCGACCTGCATGCAATTCATACAAATTCCACACGATGTCGCCATTGTCGTCATTTTCAATTGAATTTTTTGTTGGAAAATCCAACTATCTGGCTTCCGTTTCTTCCAGTCTCCACCAGGACGCTGTAAATGTGGACATTGGCAGCCATTGATTTGCAGACGAGGAGCTATTGAATATACATCGCCCTGTAATCTTTTTGATAGATTATAAACGTTTACTAATACCTAAAGTTGGATTACAAAAGGATTTCGAAGTGTTTTGTGAAAGTTTATCGTCGACTTTTTTAATTTAAAAAAATGACGCAGCGTTTAAAAACAATGTTTTTTTCTGAATGACACAGCTTCCATAGAAAGCTATTTTGGGTATATATGGACCGATTTAAACGAAAAAAATACCCAATAGTGATGTTTATGGGGCATATAGGAGTGCCAAGAAAGAAGCTCGTCAAAGGTAATGAATGTTTTATATTTTATTTCTGCGTTTTGTGCTGCGTCGGATAAGCAGAGTCTTTGTTTACGTCGCATTCAGGCATTTTGAGGTGGTGCATGCTATCAGATAATACCTTCTCATGCTTTCGCCGAAAAGCATTTTAAAAATCTGACTTGTTGGCTAGGTTCACAACGAGTGTAGCTTTAATTCAATACCCTGCTTGTGAATTTTGATCAAGGTTTGAGTTTTAACGAGTACATTTAGCATTTAGCGTAGCGCATTTGCATTTCCAGGTGCCTACTTGAGACATATGCGTCTCAAGTAGAATCAAGAAGTTAAGCATGGAAGTAGGTGGGAAGGGGAGTGTATTTCAACAGTTGTACAAGACAGAACTTAGCAGGAGTTCAGTGTCAGCTGCTCTGTTCTTTGTTTCAGTCTTTGCTCATGAGTAGGTACTAATCCATCTCTACAGTCTCCATAGGCAGCCAGACATATATATAGCATCCAGCCCCTGGAGGTCTGGAGTTGTTGCACTTGCCTTGGTATGATCTTATTGTTTATCCAAATAAAATACCTTTCCACAGCAATGATACACAGTAGGACTGGTATTGACTAGTGATAGTGACAGATACTGAGGCTAAAACACTTTAGATTAGAGGTCGACTGATTATGATTTTTCAACGCCGATAACGATTATTGGAGGACCAAAAAAAGCCGATACCGATTAATCAGCAACAATACTGAATGAACACATCAATTTAGCCTCAAATAAATAATGAAACATGTTCAATTTGGTTTAAATAATGCAAAACAAAGTGTTGGAGAAGAAAGTAAAAGTGCAATATGTGCCATGTAAGAAAGCTAACGTTTAAGTTCCTTGCTCAGAACATGAGAACATTTGAAAGCTGGTGGTTCCTTTTAACATGAGTCTTCAATATTCCCAGGAAATAACTTTTATGTTGTAGTTATTAAAGGACTATTTCTCTCTATTTCATTAACCTTTGACAATAGGACGTTCTTATAGGCACTTTAGTATTGCCAGTGTAACAGTATAGCTTCCGTCCCTCTCCTCGCTCCTACCTGGACTCGAAGCAGCGTTACCCATGCAGAGCAAGGGGAGTAACTACTCCAAGTCTCAGAGCGAGTGACGTTTGGAATGCTATTAGCACGCACCCCGCTAACTAGCTAGCCATTTCACATCGTTTACACCAGCCTAATCTCGGGAGTTGATAGGCTTGAAGTCATAAACAGTGCTGTGCTTGCGAAGAGCTGCTGGCAAAACGCACAAAAGTGCTGTTTGAATGAATGCTTACGAGCCTGCTGGTCCCTTCCATCGCTCAGTCAGACTGCTCTATCAAATCATAGACTTAAGGTCATTAATATCATCGAATCCGGAAACTATCATCTCGAAATCAAGACGTTTATTATTTCAGTAAAATACGGAACAGTTACGTATTTTAACTAACGGGTGGCATCCATAAGTCTAAATATTCCTGTTACATTGCACCTTCAATGTTAAAATTCTGGCAAATTAGCCGTAAAATTCTGGCAAATTAGGCGGCCCAAACTGTTGCATATGCACTGACTCTGCGTGCAATGAACCCAAGAGAAGTGACACAGGTTTAAAAATATTGATGTTATATTGATTTTAAGAAAGGCATTGATATTTATGGTTAGGTACACATTGGATCAATTATATGCAACGCAGGACACGCTAGATAAACTAGTAATATCATCAACCATGTGTAGTTAACTAGTGATTATGATTGATTGATAGTTTTTTTATAAGATAAGTTTAATGCTAGCTAGCAACTTACCTTGGCTTCTACTGCATTCACATAACAGGCAGTCTCCTCGTGGAGTGCTATGTAATCAGGTGGTTAGAGTGTTGGACTAGTTAACTGTAAGGTTGAATCTGTCGTTCTGCCCCTGAACGAGGCAGTTAATCCACTGTTCCTAGGCCGTCATTGAAAATAAGAATGTGTTAAATGGTGGGAACCTGGTTACCGAGATGTTCCACCCAAAACCACTCCATTTTCTTGGGATAAATAATTTATCAACAGCATGACGTAAAATGGAACTGTTAAATGATATGCTATGTCTAAATATGGCTTCTCTACAGCCTTCTCTCTGGTCTCTGCATGATCAATCAATGCTCATGGTGGGAACAGACAGCCTATCTCAGAATGTGCAGTTCACAATGCATGTAGACCTATCTCATCATGGTAACTCTTTTTCTTGTGACAGGTAGCATAGCCTATGCTACAGTAATATAAGGACCAATTTCCACATCTGGCTTTTGGGGGTGACCTTCATTTTTTTCTTTGTAAAGTATTTTTTTTATTGCAGCTGCAGAGTTTTGAAACAGCCTATCACTCGAATATCATTGCTTTAAATCAGAGCAGTAAGACAAGCAGTCTTACTCTCTCTCATCAATTCCATTCAAATTGCATCAAAATCCTGTACAAGATTGAGATATATGTCCTAGCCTACCTCTTTCAGATAATAAATGCAATGCCGTATTAGCCTTATATATATCTACTGAATGATGGGTTATGCATAATAAGCTTCTAATTAACCTCTGTGTCTTGCGCAATATGCACCCACCTGTGCTCCGCTGCTCTCTCTCCTTAATAAATGCTCATTAGCTCTTGGAGTCCCATATAGGAAAAGCTAGATTGGAAAAGCTTGCTGGACATTTTACTTCTTACATTTCTTATACCAATAGACAATTCGAAGAGCGACGAAGCTCTTGTTTTCTGAATGTTAAATACATTAGCCAACTGAACTCACGGGGAGTTTGAAAGAAGAGCGAACACGCCGTGGCGGTAGGCTATAGCAGTTATTTGTTCAGACTCATTACAATTCAATCTTTGTGAAGAGAATTGTAACAAGCTTATATTTTGGCTTCTGAAGGGGTACACTTGAACTAGGCGCAAATTAAATATAATTTTATTTGTCAAATGTGCCGAATACAACAAGTGTAGCCCTTACATGGAAATGCTTCCATGCTCTTAACCAACAATGCAGTTTTAAGAAAAAAAAAAAAAAAAGTAAGAGATAATAGCAAATGATTAAAGAGCAGCAGTAAATAACAATAGCAGGCTATATACAGTGGGTACCGGTACAGAGTCAATGTGCGGGGGCAACGGTGTCGAGGTAATTGAGCTATTATGTGCATGTAGGTAGAGTTATTAAAGTGACTTTGCATAGATAATAACAGAGTAGCAGCAGCATTCCAGAGGTGGGAGGGCAATGAAAATAGTCTGGGTAGCAATTTGATAAGCTTTTCAGGAGTCTTATGGCTTGGTGGTAGAAGCTATTTTAGGAGCCTCTTGGAACTAGACATGGCGCTCCGGTACCGCTTGCCGTGTGGTAGCAGAGAGAACAGTCTATGACTAGGGTGGCTGGAGTCTTTGACAATTTTTAGGGCCTTCCTCTGACACTGCCTTGTATAGAGGTCCTGGATGGCAGGAAGCTTGGCACCGGTGAAGTACTGGGCAGTACGCACTACTCTGTGTAGTGGCAAGCTGTCGGAGTCCGAGCAGTTGCCATACCAGGCAGTAATGCAACCAGTCAGGATGCTCTCAATGGTGCAGCTGAGGATGGGTGCAGCTGAGGATGGGGGCGTTCTCGGTCTTCCTTTTCCCGTAGTCTACAATCATCTCCTTTGTCTTGATCACGTTGAGGGGGAGGTTGTTGTCCTTGCACCACAAGGTCAGGTCTCTGACCTCCTCCCTATAGGCTGTCTCATAGTTGTCAGTGATCAGTCGTGCCACTGTTGTGGCATCAGCTAACTTAATGATGGTGTTGGAATCGTGCCTGGCTGTGCAGTCATGAGTGAACTGGGAGTACAGGAGGGGACTGAATACTTTTCCAAAATATTTCTAGGTGTTTTTTAACGTAAAAAATAGATCAAATTGAAGACGGGTCAATCTGTGTTCAATACAGGAGGAAAACAAACTGTAGCTAGCTTTCTGGTCAAGCGCCTCTATAACAGTACACTTCAAGTTACCCTCGCTTTCTTTGTTGGCACTCCAATATGTCCCATAAACATCACAATTGGTCCTTTTGTTCATGAATTCCATCCATATATATCCAAAATGTTAATTTATTTGGGGCGTTTGATCCAGAAAACAGCTTCCAAAAAGCTGTTGGAGCTTCCTCAGCTTCCAAAAAGCTGAGGATGAGAAGCAGGCAGTTGAATTTGGGCATGCATTTCATCCTGACGTGAAAATACTGCCCCCTGTCACTAAGAAGTTAAGGGCTTGTAAGTAAGCATTTCACTGTAAGGTCTACACTGTTTTATGACAAATAAAATTGTATTTGATTGATCAGCATGATCATTACACAGGTGCACCTTGTGCTGCAGACACTAAGGACATTTTAAAATGTGCAGTTTTGTAACACAACACATTGCCACAGAGGTCTCAAGTTTTGAGGGAGCATGCAACTGGCATGCTGACTGCAGGAATGTGCACCAGAGCATTGAATGTTAATTTCTCTACCATAAGCTGCCTCCAACGTTGTTTTGGAGAATTTGGCGGTACGCCCAACCAGCCTCAAAACCGAATATCATGTGTAACCACGTCAGCCCAGGACCTCCACATCCGGCTTCTACACTTGCAGGATCATCTGAAGGGTTGTGGGGGCGTGCTAAGGAATATTTCTGTCTGTAATAAAGCTAATTTGGGGGGGGAAACTTATTCTGATTGGCTGGGCCTGGCTCCCCAATGCCCTCCAAGACCCACCCATGGCTGTACCCCTGCCCAGTCCTGTGAAATCCATAGATAAGGGCCTAATGAATTTATGGAGGTAGGCATCATGATTGTATGAAGCAGAGGAGGGAACATGCACCGATCCACATCAATGGGACTGCAGTAGAGAGTCACACATTTTAAGTTCCTTGGCATCAACATCACTGAGGAGTTGTCACGGACTACCAACAACACCCTCACTCTAAGGCGGCTGAAGAAATGTGGCATGCCGCCCAGGGTCCTCTCCAAATACTACTGCTGCACCATTGAGTGTCCTGACCGGAAGTGTAACATCCTGCTCCAGGAATTGCTCCGTCCACGACCACAAGGCCCTCCAGCAGGTGATGAAAACAGCCCAGTACCACACTGGGACGGTGCTCTCATGGATCCAGGAAATCTACATCTGCTGCTGTCATGTACACAATGCATCTGTGGAGGGCTGCTTGTCTCAGATTGGCAGCATTGACATTTTTGCTGTGAGATGTCAAATTGCTCTTTGACATTTCTGTGATAGCTTTTAAAAGCACCCATAAGTGTGATTCAAACATGTCTGAAACTGTCACAAATAGCACAACATGAATTGTATCCAGAAAAAGATAGTGTCTTCCCAGAGAGCGTGACTGCAATTGAACCAATTGTCAACCATCAAGAACATTTAGTTTTACAGTTTTAAAAAATGTATTCAGTCAAAATTCTGACTACTTAACCCATATCAGGAACTTGGACATTATGATAAAACAGGGACTGAAGATGTAAATTAGCTATGTAGCAGTATTTGTGGTGTTTCTCTGGCGTCAAGCCTTTTTTGATAAACTGTGCCATCCATCTCCATTGGAATAAAGCCATCTTTTCCACCATGGATGTTCACCAGATCACTGTAATTAATTGAAAACTGAAACAAATGAAATTCAAGGATATTATTGAGTTTAGGTTTGTCAACACTGGAGCCTGGTATATGTGCTGTGCTTTGCCAAAAAAATACATAGACATACTGTAGCTTGATGGGAATACTGTGAAGCAGTGGTAAAGATTTGAAATAAAAGACAGATACCGCTGCAAGCTCACCCAGCTATAACTAGATAACCTGGGGAAAACAGAGAGAGAAAGTCCTAAACCTCTCCCAAACCAGTGAAATGCCAAATCAAATCAAATCAAATTTTATTTGTCACATACACATGGTTAGCAGATGTTAATGCGAGTGTAGCGAAATGCTTGTGCTTCTAGTTCCGACAATGCAGTAATAACCAACAAGTAATCTAGCTAACAATTCCAAAACTACTACCTTAGACACAAGTATAAGGGGATAAAGAATATGTACATAAAGATAAATGAATGAGTGATGGTACAGAGCGGCATAGGCAAGATACGGTAGATGGTATTGAGTACAGTATATACATATGAGATGAGTATGTAAACAAAGTGGCATAGTTAAAGTGGCTAGTGATGCATGTATTACATAAAGATGCAGTAGATGATATAGAGTACAGTATATACGTATACATATGAGATGAATAATGTAGGGTATGTAAACATTATATTAAGTAGCATTGTTTAAAGTGGCTAGTGATATATTTTACATCAATGCCCATTAATTCCCATTATTAAAGTGGCTGGAGTTGAGTCAGTGTGTTGGCAGCAGCCACTCAATGTTAGTGGTGGCTGTTTAACAGTCTGATGGCCTTGAGATAGAAGCTGTTTTTCAGTCTCTCGGTCCCAGCTTTGATGCACCTGTACTGACCTCGCCTTCCGGATGATAGCGGGGTGAACAGGCAGTGGCTCGGGTGGTTGTTGTCCTTGATGATCTTTATGGCCTTCCTGTGACATCGGGTGGTGTAGGAGTCATGGAGGGCAGGTAGTTTGCCCCCGTGATGCGTTGTGCAGACCTCACTACCCTCTGGAGAGCCTTACGGTTGTGGGTGGAGCAGTTGCCGTACCAGGCGGTGATACAGCCCGACAGGATGCTCTCGATTGTGCATCTGTAGAAGTTTGTGAGTGCTTTTGGTGACAAGACAAATTTCTTCAGCCTCCTGAGGTTGAAGAGGCGCTGCTGCACCTTCTTCACAATGCTGTCTGTGTGGGTGGACCAATTCAGTTTGTCTGTGATGTGTACGCTGAGGAACTTAAAACTTACTACCCTCTCCACTACTGTTCCATCGATGTGGATAGGGGGGTGTTCCCTCTGCTGTTTCCTGAAGTCCACAATCATCTCCTTAGTTTTGTTGACGTTGAGTGTGAGGTTATTTTCCTGACACCACAGTCCGAGGGCCCTCACCTCCTCCCTGTAGGCCGTCTCGTCGTTGTTGGTAATCAAGCCTACCACTGTTGTGTTGTCCACAAACTTGATGATTGAGTTGGAAGCGTGCGTGGCCACGCAGTCGTGGGTGAACAGGGAGTACAGGAGAGGGCTCAGAACGCACCCTTGTGGGGCCCCAGTGTTGAGGATCAGCGGGGTGGAGATGTTGTTGCCTACCCTCACCACCTGGGGGCGGCCCGTAAGGAAGTCCAGTACCCAGTTGCACAGGGCGGGGTCGAGGCCCAGGGTCTCGAGCTTGATGACGAGCTTGGAGGGCACTATGGTGTTAAATGCCGAGCTGTAGTCAATGAACAGCATTCTCACATAGGTATTCCTCTTGTCCAGATGGGTTAGGGCAGTGTGCAGTGTGGTTGAGATTGCATTGTCTGTGGACCTATTTGGGCGGTAAGCAAATTGGAGTGGGTCTAGGGTGTCAGGTAGGGTGGAGGTGATATGGTCCATGACTAGTCTCTCAAAGCACTTCATGATGACGGAAGTGAGTGCTACGGGGCGGTAGTCGTTTAGCTCAGTTACCTTAGCTTTCTTGGGAACAGGAACAATGGTGGCCCTCTTGAAGCATGTGAGAACAACAGACTGGGATAGGGATTGATTGAATATGTCCGTAAACACACCAGCCAGCTGGTCTGCGCATGCTCTGAGGGCGCGGCTGGGATGCCGTCTGGGCCTGCAGCCTTGCGAGGGTTGACACATTTAAATGTTTTCCTCACGTCGGCTGCAGTGAAGGAGAGTCCGCATGTTTTGGTTGCGGGCCGTGTCAGTGGCACTGTATTGTCCTCAAAGCGGGCAAAAAAGTTACTTAGTCTGCCTGGGAGCAAGACATCCTGGTCCGTGACGGGGCTGGTTTTCTTTTTGTAATCCGTGATTGACTGTAGACCCTGCCACATACCTCGTGTCTGAGCCGTTGAATTGAGATTCTATTTTGTCTCTATACTGACGCTTAGCTTGTTTGATTGCCTTGCGGAGGGAATAGCTACACTGTTTGTATTCGGTCATGTTTCCGGTCACCTTGCCCTGATTAAAAGCAGTGGTTCGCGCTTTCAGTTTCACGCGAATGCTGCCATCAATTCACGGTTTCTGGTTTGGGAATGTTTTAATCGTTGCTATGGGAACGACATCTTCAACGCACGTTCTAATGAACTCGCTCACCGAATCAGCGTATTCGTCAATGTTGTTGTTTGATGCAATACGAAACATATCCCAGTCCACGTGATGGAAGCAGTCTTGGAGTGTGGAATCAGATTGGTCGGACCAGCGTTGAACAGACCTCAGCGCGGGAGCTTCTTGTTTTAGTTTCTGTCTGTAGGCAATGATCAACAAAATGGAGTCGTGGTCAGCTTTTCCGAAAGGAGAGCGTGGCAGGTCCTTATATGCGTTGCGGAAGTTAGAATAGCAATGATCCAAGGTTTTTCCAGCCCTGGTTGCGCAATCGATATGCTGATACAATTTAGGGAGTCTTGTTTTCAGATTAGCCTTGTTAAAATCCCCAGCTACAATGAATGCAGCCTCCGGATATATGGACTCCAGTTTACAAAGAGTCAAAGAAAGTTTGTTCAGAGCCATCGATGTGTCTGCTTGGGGGGGAATATATACGGCTGTGATTATAATCGAAGATAATTCCCTTGGTAGATAATGCGGTCGACATTTGATTGTGAGGAATTCTAAATCAGGTGAACAGAAGGACTTGAGTTCCTGTATGTTGTTGTGGCCACACCACGTCTCGTTAACCATGAAGCATACGCCCCCGCCCCTCTTCTTACCAGAAAGATGTTTGTTTCTGTCGGCGCGATGCGTGGAGAAACCAGCTGGCTGCACCGACTCCGATAGCGTCTCTCCAGTGAGCCATGTTTCCGTGAAGCAAAGAACGTTACAGTCTCTGATGTCCCTCTGGAATGCTACCCTTGCTCGGATTTCATCAGCCTTGTTGTCAAGAGACTGGACATTGGCGAGAAGAATGCTAGGGAGTGGTGCACGATGTGCCCGTCTCCGGAGTCTGACCAGAAGACCGCTTCGTTTCCCCCTTTTACGAAGTCGTTTTTTTGGATCGCCGGCTGGGATCCATTCTGTTGTCCTGGGTGAAAGGCAGAACACAGGATTCGCTTCCCGAAAGTCATATTCTTGGTCTTACTGATGGTGAGTTGACGCTGCTCTTATATTCAGTAGTTCTTCTCGACTGTATGTAATGAAACCTAAGATGACCTGGGGTACCAATGTAAGAAATAACACGTAAAAAATACAAAAAACTGCATAGTTTCCTAGGAACGCGAAGCGAGGCGGCCATATAATAAATCATTTATGAATTATCTATTGACCGGAAAACATCAAATCAGCCCTGTGTGACTATCTATAAGAGTCATCACCAGCACATTCAGACAGGAAATCTAACAGGTCAGTGCCCTTGGTGAATTTGGGGCTTTTTGAAGCAGGTATCCTTTGATTCACACCTGGATGGCCACTGATACCTGCTAGCCTCCTGGGCACGGTGTGTTGGGAGAAAGGTGAGGGCTGCCTCATTCCAGGATTTAACAAGCTAACCAGGTCACAGCCCAACACCAAAATAAACGAGGGGCCGGCCCAGGTTGACGCTGGGCACTGAAATTGTAAGTGAAATGAGTTTGCATGTGAGCTATATTGAAGGTCATAATCAGCAAGAATCATCTCCAACTGTACTCTTCTAATGTCGAGGTAATGGTAATATAACTATTTCATGATTGTACACACATGTCCAAAGTCAGCATTCACTGGGGACATGTCGTCCCCACATTCTGAAATTAAATTTTTGTCCCCCCAGTTTTATCGTTGGAACATGATACAAAACGAGGCAACAGTGTGCTGTAGGACCATGCAGAGGCCTGGATTAAAAAAAAGCCCCCCCGCTTCGAAAACCAAAGGTTTTGCGCCACTGATTAAATGCTATGTGTTTAAGTGGTTTAATATTACACAGTGCATTCGGAAAGTATTGAGACCTGTTGACTTTTACCACATTTGTTAAGTTAGTCTTATAAAATAAATCCTTATCAATCTACACATAATAACCAATAATGACAAAGCGAAAACAGGTTTTTAGAAATGTTTGCAAATGTATTACAAATAAAAAGCAGAAATACCTAATTTACATGAAAATTCAGACACTTTGATAATGAGCTCCGGTGCATCCTTTTCCATTGATCATCATTGAGATGCTTATACAACTTGATTTGGAGTCAACCTGTGGTAAATTCAATTGATTGGACATGATTTGGAAAGGCACACACCTGACAGTGCATGTCAGACCAAAAACCAAGCAATGAGGTCGAAATAATTGTCCGTAGAGGTCCAGATTGTGTTGAGGCACAGATCTGGGGAAGGGTACCACAAAATGTCAAATCAAATCAAATCAAATTTTATTTGTCACATACACATGGTTAGCAGATGTTAATGCGAGTGTAGCGAAATGCTTGTGCTTCTAGTTCCGACAATGCAGTAATAACAAGTAATCTAACTAACAATTCCAAAACTACTGTCTTGTACACAGTGTAAGGGGATAAAGAATATGTACATAAGGATATATGAATGAGTGATGGTACAGAGCAGCATAGGCAAGATACAGTAGATGGTATCGGGTACAGTATGTACAAATGAGATGAGTATGTAAACAAAGTGGCATAGTATAGTATAAAGTGGCTAGTGATACATGTATTACATAAGGATACCGTCGATGATATAGAGTACAGTATATACGTATGCATATGAGATGAATAATGTAGGGTAAGTAACATTTATATAAGGTAGCATTGTTTAAAGTGGCTAGTGATATATTTACATCATTTCCCATCAATTCCCATTATTAAAGTGGCTGGAGTTGAGTCAGTGTCAGTGTGTTGGCAGCAGCCACTCAGTGTTAGTGGTGGCTGTTTAACAGTCTGATGGCCTTGAGATAGAAGCTGTTTTTCAGTCTCTCGGTCCCAGCTTTGATGCACCTGTACTGACCTCGCCTTCTGGATGATAGCGGGGTGAACAGGCAGTGGCTCGGGTGGTTGATGTCCTTGATGATCTTTATGGCCTTCCTGTGACATCGGGTGGTGTAGGTGTCCTGGAGGGCAGGTAGTTTGCCCCCGGTGATGCGTTGTGCAGACCTCACTACCCTCTGGAGAGCCTTACGGTTGAGGGCCGTGCAGTTGCCATACCAGGCGGTGATACAGCCCGCCAGGATGCTCTCGATTGTGCATCTGTAGAAGTTTGTGAGTGCTTTTGGTGACAAGCCGAATTTCTTCAGCCTCCTGAGGTTGAAGAGGCGCTGCTGCGCCTTCTTCACGATGCTGTCTGTGTGAGTGGACCAATTCAGTTTGTCTGTGATGTGTATGCCGAGGAACTTAAAACTTGCTACCCTCTCCACTACTGTTCCATCGATGTGGATAGGGGGGTGTTCCCTCTGCTGTTTCCTGAAGTCCACAATCATCTCCTTAGTTTTGTTGACGTTGAGTGTGAGGTTGTTTTCCTGACACCACACTCCGAGGGCCCTCACTACCACTGTTGTGTCGTCCGCAAACTTGATGATTGAGTTGGAGGCGTGCGTGGCCACGCAGTCGTGGGTGAACAGGGAGTACAGGAGAGGGCTCAGAACGCAACCTTGTGGGGCCCCAGTGTTGAGGATCAGCGGGGAGGAGATGTTGTTGCCTACCCTCACCACCTGGGGGCGGCCCGTCAGGAAGTCCAGTACCCAGTTGCACAGGGCGGGGTCGAGACCCAGGGTCTCGAGCTTGATGACGAGCTTGGAGGGTACTATGGTGTTGAATGCCGAGCTGTAGTCGATGAACAGCATTCTCACATAGGTATTCCTCTTGTCCAGATGGGTTAGGGCAGTGTGCAGTGTGGTTGAGATTGCATCGTCTGTGGACCTATTTGGGCGGTAAGCAAATTGGAGTGGGTCTAGGGTGTCAGGTAGGGTGGAGGTGATATGGTCCTTGACTAGTCTCTCAAAGCACTTCATGATGACGGATGTGAGTGCTACGGGGCGGTAGTCATTTAGCTCAGTTACCTTAGCTTTCTTGGGAACAGGAACAATGGTGGCCCTCTTGAAGCATGTGGGAACAGCAGACTGGTATAGGGATTGATTGAATATGTCCGTAAACACACCGGCCAGCTGTCTGCAGCATTGAAGGTCCCCAGGAACCAATGGCCTCCATCATTCTTAAATGGAATAAGTTTGGAACCCCCAAGACCCTTCCAAGAGCTGGCCGCCCTCCAAACTGAGCAATCGGGGGAGAAGGCTCTTGGTCAGGGTGTCGATCAAAACGCAATGGTCACTCTGACACAGCTCTGGAGTTCCTCTGTGGAGATGGAAGAACCTTCCAGAAGGACAACCATCTCTGTTAACACTCCACCAATCAGGCCTTTATGGTAGAGTGGTCAGACAGATCCACTCCTCGGTAAAAGGCACATGACAGCCCGGCACCTAAAGGACTCTCAGACCGTGAGAAACAAGGCCTGAATGCCAAGAGTTACATATGGAGGAAACCTGGCACCATCCCTACAATGAAGCATGGTGGTGGCAGTATCATGCTGATGTGATGTTTTTCAGCGGCAGGGACTGGGAGACTCGTCAAGATCGAGGGAATGATGAACATAGCAAAGTACAGATAGATCCTTGTTGAAAACCTTCTCCAGAGCAATTAAAGATTCTCTTTCCAACAGAACAATGACCCTAAGCACACAGCCAAGACAACGCAGGAGAGGCTTCGGGACGTGTCTGAATGGCCAGCCAGCGCCCAGACTTTAACCCGATCAAACGTCTCTGGAGACTTGAAAATAGCTGACAGAGATGATCTGCAGAGAAGAATGGGAGAAAGTCCTCAATACAGGTGTGCCAAGCTTGTAGCGTTATACCAAAGAAGACTCGAGGCTGTAATTGTCCAAAGGTGCTTCAACAAAGTTCTGAATAAAGGGTCTGAGTACTTATGAAAATGTTTTAGCTTTGTCATTATGTAGTATAGTGTGTACATTGAGGGGATAAAACAATGTAAATGTTTTTTGAATAAGGCTGTAACGTAACAAAATTTGGAAAAAGTCAAGGTGTCTGAATACTTTTCAGAATGCACTGTTTATGAAGGAGACATTCCCTTCGATGCCCCTTTCTCTTTGCTGCCCAAATACTCTCCAAGGAACGCTCTGAACAAACATCAAAGTGGAAATTACATTTGTCTCCCACTCTGAAGTTCAACACTGTTCCTGCAAGTTATTTTTTCTTTTTCATTCTTCCTTATTTTTCCTTCAAAAGAAGGCACAGTCCACAAAAAACATATCTGCCTGCTAAATGTCACTGGCAGCTTTGTATAATCAGCGGTCCAGTGGTGCCAGGGGAGAGGAGGGAAGCTGGCAGGGACGCAGAGTAATGGCCCCACGTGCCAGAGGAGATCAGGGGCAGTGGAGTCATGAATCCGCCAGAGCACCTGCTGCCATTAATAACCAGCCAAACAGAGGCAGGACACAGGGCCACACGCTGGCAGGGCACACACAGGGCACGTTCACCAGGAGAGAGATGGAGAGGTAGAAAGAGAACAGATCGATTGATTGAGCACCACACAATGAATCACAACAATACAAAACATTTTAAAACTGCAGCCACGCTTCACTTGCTCTCTGAGTAAAAGTTTGGGGATTAGGGGTCGATGTGATAGTTTTGTTAGGGCTGAATTTACAGTTGAGATTTACACAGAGTAAATACTTTAAAATGCAGCATCAAAATCTGTTGGGTCAATGTCTCACAAAGTTGTTTTAATTTACATGTCGCACTTGTGATGTTCAGTGGCAAGAAAATGTATGTGAACCCTTTGGAAATACCTGGATTTCTGCATAAATTGATCATAAAATTTGATTTGATCTTCATCTAGAACACAACAATAGACAAACCTAGTGTGCTTACACTAATAACACACAAACAATTATACGTTTTCATGTCTTTATTGAACACTGTGTAAACCTTCCCAGTGCAGGGTGGGAAAAGTATGTGAACCTTTGGATTTAATAACTGGTTGACCATCCTTTGGCAGCAATAACCTTAACCAAACATTTTCTGTAGTTGCGGATCAGACCAACACAACAGGAGGAATTTTGGACCATTCCTCTTTACAAAATATTTCAGTTCAGCAATATTCTTGGGACGTCTGGTGTGAACTGCTCTCTTGAGGTCATTCCACAGCATCTCAATCGTGTTGAGGTCAGGAATCTGACTGGGCCACTCCAGAAGGCGTATTTTCTTCTGTTGTTGATTTACATTTGTGTTTTGGGTCGTTGTCCTGTTGCATCATCCAACTTCTGTTGAGCTTCAATTGGTGGACAGAGAGCCTAACATTCTCCTGCAAAATGTCTTAATAAACTTGGGAATTCATTTTTCTGTTGACGATAGCAAGCTGTCCAGGCCCTAAGGCAGCAAAGCAGACCCAAACCATGATGCTCCCTCCAACTTACTTACAGTTGAGATGAAGTTTGGATGCTGATGTGCTGTGCCGCTTTTTTCTCCACACATATTGTTGTGTAAGGTAACTGAGCTAAACGACTACCGCCCCGTAGCACTCACTTCCGTCATCATGAAGTGCTTTGAGAGACTAGTCAAGGATCATATCACCTCCACTCTACCTTACACCCTAGACCCACTCCAATTTGCTTACCGCCCAAATAGGTCCACAGACGACGCAATCTCAACCACACTGCACACTGCCCTAACCCATCTGGACAAGAGGAATACCTATGTAAGAATGATGTTCATCGACTGCAGCTCGGCATTTAACACCATAGTGCCCTCCAAGCTCGTCATCAAGCTCGAGACCCTGGGCCTCGACCCCGCCCTGTGCAACTGGGTACTGGACTTCCTGACGGGCCGCCCCCAGGTGGTGAGGGTAGGCAACAACATCTCCCCGCTGATCCTCAACACTGGGGCCCCACAAGGGTGCGTTCTGAGCCCTCTTCTGTACTCCCTGTTCAACCACGACTGCGAGGCCACGCACGCCTCCAACTCAATCATCAAGTTTGCGGACGACACAACAGTGGTAGGCTTGATTACCAACAACGACGAGACGGCCTACAGGGAGGGGGTGAGGGCCCTCGGAGTGTGGTGTCAGGAAAATAACCTCACACTCAACGTCAACAAAACTAAGGAGATGATTGTGGACTTCAGGAAACAGCAGAGGGAACACCCCCCTATCCACATCGATGGAACAGTAGTGGAGAGGGTAGTAAGTTTTAAGTACCTCGGCGTACACATCACAGACAAACTGAATTGGTCCACCCACACAGACAGCATCGTAAAGAAGACGCAGCAGCGCCTCTTCAACCTCAGGAGGCTGAAGAAATTCAGCTTGTCACCAAAAGCACTCACAAACTTCTACAGATGCACAATCGAGAGCATCCTGTCGGGCTGTATCACCGCCTGGTACGGCAACTGCTCCGCCCACAACCGTAAGGCTCTCCAGAGGGTAGTGAGGTCTGCACAACGCATCACCGGGGGCAAACTACCTGCCCTCCAGGACACCTACACCATCCGATGTCACAGGAAGGCCATAAAGATCATCAAGGACAACAACCACCCGAGCCACTGCCTGTTCACCCCGCTATCATCCAGAAGGCGCTGTCAGTACAGGTGCATCAAAGCTGGGACCGAGAGACTGAAAAATAGCTTCTATCTCAAGGCCATCAGACTGTTAAACAGCCACCACTAACATTGAGTGGCTGCTGCCAACACACTGACTCAACTCCAGCCACTTTAATAATGGGAATTTATGGGAAATTATGTAAAATATATCACTAGCCACTTTAAACAATGCTACATAATATAATGTTTACATACCCTACATTATTCATCTCATATGTATACGTATATACTGTACTCAAATCAAATCAAATTTATTTATATAGCACTTCGTACATCAGCTGATATCTCAAAGTGCTGTACAGAAACCCAGCCTAAAACCCCAAACAGCAAGCAATGCAGGTGCAGAAGCACGGTGGCTAGGAAAATGTCCCTAGAAAGGCCAAAACCTAGGAAGAAACCTAGAGAGGAACCAGACTATGTGGGGTGGCCTGTCCTCTTCTGGCTGTGCCGGGTGGAGAATCTAACAGAACATGGCCAAGATGTTCAAATGTTCATAAATGACCAGCATGGTCGAATAATAATAAGGCAGAACAGTTGAAACTGGAGCAGCAGCACGGTCAGGTGGAATGGGGACAGCAAGGAGTCATCATGTCAGGTAGTCCTGGGGCATGGTCCTAGGGCTCAGGTCCTCCGAGAGAGAGAAAGAAAGAGAGAAGGAGAGAATTAGAGAACGCACACTTAGATTCACACAGGACACCGAATAGGACAGGAGAAGTACTCCAGATATAACAAACTGACCCTAGCCCCCCCGACACAAACTACTGCAGCATAAATACTGGAGGCTGAGACAGGAGGGGTCAGGAGACACTGTGGCCCCATCCGAGGACACCCCCGGACAGGGCCAAACAGGAAGGATATAACCCCACCCACTTTGCCAAAGCACAGCCCCCACACCACTATCTTCAACCACCAACTTACCATCCTGAGACAAGGCTGAGTATAGCCCACAAAGACCTCCGCCACGGCACAACCCAAGGGAGGGGGGGGGGGGGGGGGGGGGGGGGGGGGGCGCCAACCCAGACAGGATGACCACATCAGTGAATCAACCCACTCAGGTGACGCACCCCCTCCAGGGACGGCATGAGAGAGCCCCAGTAAGCCAGTGACTCAGCCCCTGTAATATGGTTAGAGGCAGAGAATCCCAATTGGAAAGAGGGGAACCGGCCAGGCAGAGACAGCAAGGGCGGTTCGTTGCTCCAGAGCCTTTCCGTTCACCTTCCCACTCCTGGGCCAGACTACACTCAATCATATGACCCACTGAAGAGATGAGTCTTCATTAAAGACTTAAAGGTTGAGACCGAGTTTGCGTCTCTGACATGGGTAGGCAGACCGTTCCATAAAAATGGAGCTCTATAGGAGAAAGCCCTGCCTCCAGCTGTTTGCTTAGAAATTCTAGGGACAATTAGGTGGCCTGCGTCTTGTGTACGTGTAGGTATGTACGGCAGGACCAAATCAGAGAGATAGGTAGGAGCAAGCCCATGTAATGCTTTGTAGGTTAGCAGTAAAACCTTGAAATCAGCCCTTGCTTTGACAGGAAGCCAGTGTAGAGAGGCTAGCACTGGAGCAATATGATCAAATTTTTTGGTTCTAGTCAGGATTCTAGCAGCCGTATTTAGCACTAACTGAAGTTTATTTAGTGCTTTATCCTCTATATCATCTACTGCATCTTTATGTAATACATGTATCACTAGCCACTTTAACTATGCCACTTTGTTTACATACTCATCTCATATGTATATACTGCACTCAATACCATCTACTGTATCTTGCCTATGCCGCTCTGTACCATCACTCATTAATATATCTTTATGTACATATTCTTTATCCCCTTACACTTGTGTCTATAAGGTAGTAGTTTTGGAATTGTTAGCTAGATTACTTGTTGGTTATTACTGCATTCCGCTACACTCACATTAACATCTGCTAACCACGTGTATGTTACAAATACAATTTGATTTGATTTGATTTGTGTTTTCCGTCCAAACAAGTCAACTGTAGTTTCAGACGTGCAGCAATGTTTTTTTTGGACAGCTATGTCTTCTTCTGTGGTGTCCTCACATGAACAGCATTCCTGTTTAGTGTTTTACATATCGTAGACTCGTAAACAGAGATGTTAGCATGTTCCAGAGATTTTAGTAAGTCTTTAGCTGACACTCCAGGATTCTTCCTATACTCACAGACAATATTCTGACAGTTTTGGAAATTTTAGAGTGTTTTCTATCCTAATCTGTCAATTATATGCATATTCTAGCATCTGGTCCTGAGAAATAGGTCGTTTCCTTTAGGAACGTTATTTTTTCAAACATTAAAATGGTGTAAAATACATGTATGTTTGAGGAATTTTAATGATGGGGTTTCTGTTGTTTTGAATTTGGCTCCCTGCAGTTTCACGTACCCTAGAGAGGTTAACTAAGGGCTAAAAGTGCAATAAAAAAACACATCTAGTTTAACTTTTTATGGTATAGGGGACGCTTGCGTCCCACTTGGCCAAAAACCAGGGGAAATGCAGCACAACAAATTCAAATAAACTGATATAAAAATCAAACTTTCATTAAATCACACATGTAAGATACTCAATTAAAGCTACACTCGTTGTGAATCCAGCCAACATGTCAGATTTTATTAAAAAGGCTTTTCGGCGAAAGCATAAGAAGCTATTATCTGATGATAGCACAACAGTAAACAAAAAGGGTAGCATATTTCAACCCTGCAGGCGCTACACAAAATGCAGAAATAAAATATAAAACATGCCTTACCTCTGACAAGCTTTTTTTGTTGGCACTCCAATATGTCCCATAAATATAACAATTGCTCCTTTTGTTCGATTAATTCCGTCCATATAGATCCAAAATGTCTATTTATTTGGCACGTTTGATACAGAAAAAAACAGCTTCCAAAATGCGCAAAGTCAAAATATTTCAAAAGTTGCCTATAAACTTTGCCAAAATATTTCAAACTACTTTTGTAATACTACTTTAGGTATTTTTAAACGTTAATAATCGATCAAATTGAACACGGGTCTATCTGTGTTAAATACAGGAACACAACAAACCAACGCTACTTTTCAAGTCTTGCGCAACTCTCAACAGTGTTATCCAGTTCCTAGTTGGCCCAACTACTTCATTGCAGAAATGAATAACCTTAACCAATTTCTAAATACTGGTGACATCCAGTGGAAGTGGTAGGAACTGAATACAAGTTCCTAAGAAATATCGTTTGCCAATGAAACCTCAGTGAACAGACAGAGACCTAAAAAAAAAATATCTGAACGGTTAGTCCTCTGGGTTTTGCCTGCTACATAAGTTCTGTTAGACTCACAGACATGATTCAAACAGTTTTAGAAACTTCAGTGTGTTCTATCCAAATCTACTAATAATATGCATATCTTATATTATTGGCATGAGTAGCAGGTTGTTGATATTGGGCATGCTATTTATCCAAAAGTGAAAATGTTGCCCCCTATACCTTAAGTAGTTTTGAGAAAATGTCCCTTGAATGTTTTGGTACACCTACTGGAGAGCTCTTTGTCTACACCCATTCAGCATTGTTCACATCCTCCCTATAATCTTTAAGGATTTACATGTGAGGCCATTTGCTAAACAACCAAAGATTACAATTCAAATCAAACTTTGTCACATGCCCCGAATACAACAAGTGTATATCGCTAAATGCTTACCTACAAGCCCTTAACCAACAGTGCAGTTCAAGCAAGAGTTGAGAAAATGTTTTCCAAATAAACTCAAGTAAAAATAATAATAAAAAGCAACACAAAATAACAATAATGAGGCTATATACAAGGGTTACCGATACCGAGTCAATGCGCGGGGGTACAGGTTAGTCGAGGTAATTTGTACATGGAGGTAGGGGTGAAGTAACTATGCATAGATAATAAACAATGAGTAGCAGAAGTATACAAAACAAATGGTGAAGGGGGTGTGTCAATGTAAATAGTCCGGTGGCCATTTTGATGAATTTTTCAGCAGTCTTACGGCTTGGGTTAAGGAGCCTTTTGGTCCTCGACTTGGCGCTCTGGTACCGGTTGCTGTGTGGCAGCAGAAGAAACAGTCTATGACTTGGGTGACTGGAGTCTCTGGCAATTTGATGGGCTTTCCTCTGGCCCCAATGATGTACAGGGCCGTATGCACCACCCTCTGTAGCACCTTATGGTCAGATGCCGAGCAGTTGCCATACCAGGCGTTGATGCATTAGGTCAGGATGCTCTTGACGGTGCAGCTGTAGAAACTTTTGAGGATCTAGGGGCCATGCCAAATCTTTTCAGTCTCCTTGGGGGGAAAGGTTTTGTCATGCCCTCTTCACGACTGTCTTGGTGTGTTTGTACCATGATAGTTTGTTGGTGATGTGGACACCAAGGAGCTTGAAGCTCTCATCCCGCTCCATTACATATTCTAAATCCTGGTTAGCAGGCTGAGTAGTTAATTGAATTGGTTTATGAACATCGAGAACATAATTCTCATGACAATTTGGTCCTTCGAAGCTGGATCCCAATACCTGTCCCTGCTGTCCGAAGGTACCATGCTGAAATACCGTACACGGGCGGGTCGTTGACCTGTAAATTAAAGACCTGTCCCCTGACATTGGGGTTCCATAACAGGCCGGTATATAACTAAGGTCGGCAGAGACGGTGACAGGATCCAACCAACATTGCTTTTCCCAGTCTTCAAGACAAGGTCAGTAATCTTTATCCACAAATTTAGGGGAATGATTTAAGATATCCTTGATCTAAATACTTAGAATATATCAATAGGAGCTTAGTTATTCTAAACAGGTTCACTAGGAGGCTTTTATTTTGTGTATTAACCAAAAATCGATTGAGTGAGCATGTCCGCAATGAACTGAGGTACATGTGCACTACCATAAATAAAAATAGCTTAATAATTGAGGTCTGTGGAATGGCCGAAAGGTTATTTGAGGGATGGCCGAGAGGTTATTAGCAAGGGATATAAATAGGTGCTGTGAGTTAGGACGGGGAGTTTTTGCAAATAGGAGAACTTAAAACTTCTTGCTCCTACTTGAGACGTCTGCGTCTCAAGTAGGCACCTGGAAATGTAAATGCGCTACGCTAAATGCTAAATGTACTCGTTAAAACTCAAACGTTCATTGAAATATACATGTAGGGTATTGAATTAAAGCTACACTCGTTGTGAATCTAGCCAACAAGTCAGATTTTTAAAATGCTTTTCGGCGAAAGCATGAGAAGCTATTATCTGATAGCATGCAACACCCCAAAATGCCTGAAGGCGACGTAAACAAAAGAATTAGCGTAGCCGGCGCTACACAAAAACGCAGAAATAAAATATAAAACATTCATTACCTTTGATGATATTCTTTGTTGGCACTCCTATATGTCCCATAAACATCACAAATTGGTATTTTTCCCGATTAAATCCGTCCATGAATGCCCAAAATATCCATTTGTATGGCCTGTCTGCATCACGAAAAAACCTCTCTTCCAACACGCAACGTCATGTTTAAAAATTATATAAGTTGCCTATATTCTTTGACAAAAAACTTCAACCTACTTTTATAACCCAACTTTAGGTATTTGTAAACGTTAATAAGCGATCAAATTGATCACTGGGCGATCTGTATTCAATAGCAGCTACAAAAGAAAACAGTGTCCATTTTTCAATCTTCCAAAATCGATTGAGGTAGGCTGGATGGAATCAAGGATCTATTCGTAATGTCTCAATGGATTTTTGTCAATGAAAATGACGTTTTTCGTGTGGAAGCTGTAGGAATTGCATCCGTCTCCATATTAAATTTGGTTTCCTTTAAATAATCCATGAAAGGGGCGCATGGATACTTTTTTCAGGTTTCAGTGACCAGTTTTTCTTGCGCTTTTCGATGAAACACACGCTCTGTTATAGTCAAAAAGATTACTGTTGACTGTTATAGTCAAAAAGATTACAGGGCGATGTATATTCTATAGCTCCTCGTCTGCAAATCAATGGCTGCCAATGTCCACATTTACAGCGTCCTGGTGGAGACTGGAAGAAACGGAAGCCAGATAGTTGGATTTTCCAACAAAAAATTCAATTGAAAATGACGACAATGGCGACATCGTGTGGAATTTGTATGAATTGCATGCAGGTCGATATTAAATTTTGTCCTCTTTTAACAACCCATGAAAGTGACTTATGGAAATTATTTTTAGCTTTCAGAGAGCAGTTTTTCTTGCGTTTTTCAATGAAACACACGATCTGTTATAGTCACAGCCGTGATTTAACCAGTTTTAGAAACTTCAGAGTGTTTTCTATCCACACATACTAATCATATGCATATACTATATTCCTGGCATTAGTAGCAGGACGCTGAAAAGTTGCGCGATTTTTAACAGAATGTTCGAAAAAGGAGGGGGTAGGATAAAGAGGTTAAATGGTTAATTAACATGTGGTAAATTAGCCATAGATCCAATTCAAAAGACATACCTAAAGTTTGAGGATATTGCTAAGGTTTGTGAGAGAGGACGGTAATTCTATGCAAACAAATAAATGGTCAATTAACAAAACTGAATTAGCCATAGATCTGATTCAAAAGAAAATACTGAAATAAAGTCCAAAAAATTGAGAAAGAAGGGAAACCTAATAGAGCGGAGTGAGTTACGAGATATTAACGTCAAAAGAACAAGGAACAACAGAAAAATAGGCGGCTGACTAGGGGTTTACGACCCCTGGAAAATAGCTACCAAACGGTGATCTAATGTCCGATTGAAAGACACCTCTACAGATAAAGTTTCAAGAAAGGAAAAGCACACAGGTTAAGAGATAGAAACATACACAGTGTGAGCTCACACATAGGGAGTAGTGACATACACTTCAATAGTGAGACAGTTCAATAGTGAGTAATTTAATCAAAAATTTTAAAAGCACACAGATATATTTATCAGTCAAAGTCATAACTAAGAATAAGTAGAACTTATAGTCGTGTAAAGTGTGAGATTTAAATAATATATCAGGATTCATACAAATAGTTATTGTAAAATTCTAGGAAACATTAACGGGAGGAATTTATCAAAATAGGACGGATAATAGTAATTGAATAAACATGAGTAGTAAATCCTCCAAGGGAATCCAGGAATTAATGGTAGATGAGAAAAGACAAAGAACTCTGAAGAGAAAAGACAGAGGGACCTAAATGTTACAACTGTAGCAAGCCAGGACATTTGGCTAAGGAGTGTGAGGAACACTGCGATAAGGTGGGCCACAATCACCGAGACTGTAGAAAGGACAGAAAGGATAGGAGAGAGGGTCAAAGGCAAGAACAGAGAGAAAAAGGTCAGGCGCCCACAGCCAGACTCAGATCACCTCGAGATAATTGTAGACAAACATAAAGGAGGCCTTAAGGGGAAGGGACCTAAGAGAGAAGGGAAAAATGGACAGGATCAGACGATAGAAAATGTTTCAATTGCGATGAGACAGGACATTTCGCCTGGGAGTGTAAGGCTTTAACATTGTGACCGAGTAGGACACAACCACCGAAATTGTAATTCAACTAAGGGGAAGGACAGGCGCGACAATCGGGAGAGAAAGAGACAAGCAGAGACAATGAGAATCCTCGCTGGGGAAACGCTTGGACTTTTAAATTAGGGCTATTTTCTGGTAATTGTCTCGGTAGCGCGTGCTGGAGTTTACGACTACAGACAATTATAATAATAGGGTTAGTTGCGTCTCAATCATTTCAATAGCGCTGGTGTTCAAGGGGTAGAACTCTTGACTACAACACGGGAGACTCGGGTTTGCATCTCAGCCTATGCACCAATAGACTAAAATGAATTCTGATTGATAGGTTTTGCCTGGAAAGATACGGTTGTTAGTGTTTAAGATATAAACTGAACGTTTTGTTAACTTGTTTAGGTTAAATTGAAAGACTAATCCAGTCTAAATAATAGCAAGACGATTTCGATGTAATATGTTGTCTTG
Organism: Oncorhynchus clarkii lewisi; assembly: GCF_045791955.1. Lineage (NCBI taxonomy): Eukaryota > Metazoa > Chordata > Actinopteri > Salmoniformes > Salmonidae > Oncorhynchus > Oncorhynchus clarkii. The sequence continues at coordinate 36,430,079 of NC_092147.1, read as the reverse complement.
CCTAAATGGTCTGCTGGAATAACGTATTGAGAATGGAGTCTTATTTAAATTACTGAATCAGAAGAGACAGTTAACCTACATCTAATGAATTCTAAATAATAGCTGCGAGATCATTGCGAATTGTGTTTTTTATTCTTATTGATTGACTGATGTAGGTTATACATTTTGGCAATTTACATATTACTTTTAAGGCTGGAACAATTCATAAGGTTGAAGCCGAAAGAAGGGACAGTTGTAAAGTTTGGTTTTAATCGTACGATAGCAGTAAGGCAGAACGTGGCTGGAGGAGAGGTTATATTTTTATCCACTGGTAAGAAGGGGAGAGTAAGTCATGCTCACTGGGCAAAATTTGGCTGTAAGAGATTCAGGTCTGAATAGTTGAATCGTAAAAATGTTGTGATAGTTTCCGGTTATTGATTCTTGGTTTGATTGTTTAGGTAACACCAGTGAATTGGAACAGAAAGATAATGTATTCTAACATTATAATCTGTTTCCATTACGTGGAACAATGTAAGGTCAGTAAAGTGGATTGCAGGTTGAGCTAATTTTATTTTGCAGGGATAGTGCACATTAATCACAGTTGTGGGGGTCTATTGGTCGGGTATTCATATCAAGCACTTTGAGAGACTGTTTGCAGACAGACTGAATGGGATTTAATGTTGCTAAGCAAGCTTGGGCTAAACTAGTCAAGTAGTAGGGGAATCTCATAGATTTAAAGTACAGTATTGTATCCAAGGGTAGCACATGTTCAATTAAGTACGTAAAACTAATGATTAGAGAGAGTACAGTGGAATTATCATTATTATTAGGTGTTGATTGTAGTCAATGTTTGGGTTTCTGAATCGGGGTAGTACAACGAATGCTGCCCTAGTGGTGTTTCTGTGAAAAGGAGTGATTCCTTGTCTTTCTTTGGAATGTTTTCTGGGGGCTGTAATCTTGAAGGGAGCGAGGCATGTTTATACCAAAATTGAAAAGTCCTGGAAATGTTTGGTTTGTTTTTAGCCTTTGGGTTTGAGGAGATTTCCATTTTTCCTAGAGAGATTAAATCTTAAAGGGGTACACACATATGGAATAGGCTCGTAATTTAACCCTTTTATGTGTGAGTTCCAAATATCTCTAACGTCGTTTTTTTATGAATGTGATTGTTACGTAACAGTATATTTAATCCGTACTGCCTTCAAACCAAAGCACGCAGCCTGTTTTTATTTATAAACTGTTTTCAACTTGTACATTTTAAATTATTTTCTAACAACAGTTTGAATTGAGGTGTGTTCCGCCTCATTCATTTACACGACATTTCTGACTCGGACAAAATTCCCCAAACACTTCCCAATTGTTTGTGCAGTACAAGTCTGCAGACATTTTTTTTCATCTCCCGTCCTGCATACACGTGTCCATATTTTCCATCTGTTGCCTGCATCGTAATCAAAGTTGTTTTCATTACCAATGTGTGTGTTTCTATCAAAGTAGGTGCCTTATTACATTATAATAGTTTCTGCAAGTCGTGTTATGTCGTTTCTACTGTAGCATAATGTTTTTGTGTATATTCCTTATAACCGCGGACACGCAATGTAACATTACTCATTTCACAACATTTATGGTGTTATACTCAATGCTTAGGTAGCTAGCTACATTCTTCTATTAGCTCTGGAAAACAATGCTAATTGCGTCAGGGAAGTATTAGTATGTGTGGTATTTTGAAGCTACCCTGGCCTTATTATCCCAAGTGGCACAGCGTCTCAGTGCTAGAGGCGTCACTACAGACACCATCTTCAAATCCAGACTGCGTTTCTATCAAAGTGCCTTATTACGTTATACTAGTTTCTGTGTGTCGTGTTATACCGTTTCTATTGTAGCTCACTGTGTGTATGGAGCATAATATTTTTGTGTATATTCCTTATAACCGCGGACACGTTAGGTAACGTTACTCATGTCATAACCTTTATGGTGTTATATCCAATCGTGCTTATGTAGCTAGTTGCATTCTTCTATTAGCTCTGTAAAACAATGCTAGTTGCGTGAGAAGTATTGGCTTGTTGTATTTTGAAGCTACCCTGGAAAAATTGAAAAATCTTTTACCACTTGGTCGTTTTCTGAGTGCATTCCACAAAGCTGTCAGCCTTATCCACTGCCACCATTTTGAGGTTATAGTTAAGCACGCAGTCTGGTTTGAAGTTTCTCTGTCTGGTTTGTTTCTCTCTCCCATCAGGTGCTCCACCTTCCCTGTGGCTGACATGGTTGCTGTATGGACAGTGGAGAGGACATGGACGTCTCGTTTGTCATGGCACTTTACTGTCAGCTGTTGACATTTGTTATTTTGTATAAAGGGTCATTTAGGATGGCAGTAGCGTTGTTGATGAAATGTCGTCATAGCAGCAGAACTAGAAAGCAGTCTTGGGAGAAGAGAGTTGCAAACATAGGACCTCTGCTCCAGTATTCTCTTAGGGAGTTCTTCTTTACTATCCCCATGAGAAGGACTGTCACCAGGAAGGTATACATTTCACTAATTGTGGTTGTCCCCCGCCCCACTCCTGGCTCTCTTCTCCTGTAGCTCCAAGGCATAGCGATTGGTCTCTACTATGTCTCCCACCAGCTCCTCTGTCAGAAACAACTTGAAGCACTGCCTCAGATGGAAATGGCAAGTGGCGTTGCACTCCAGACTGGGACTCAACACAAACAGCAGGGCCAGGAGGGGTGAAATGGCTGGCAGCCTTCCAGCTACCACAGAACTCATGTACTTCATCCACTATCGGTCTGCCTCCATCACCACCAGCATATTCAAAGGGAACTGGGACAATGGGTCCTCTGTCACTGTCAGAATTTTTCAATCTCCAGAATTTCTGCATTTCTGAGTTGTCTCCTTTTGAAAGACATTGCTAATGCTACAGCTTAGCTCATTAACTACATACATAAACAACACCACTGAATGGCTCAGAGTGGGAGTGAGAGGTTACATTATTGACTGCCTGCACGCGCCATTTGTATCAATAAATCACTATCAGAATATGTTGTGCGGTTTTATTGATATATTTACTATTTGATAATAAAATTAATGCTAAAGTTCAAATGCCTCTCATGTGAAGTAGTGGCCCGCGACATATGCCTAGTGTCCTGACGTGAATCACAATTTTGGTTGGATATTGAATTCTGCGTACAGTATGTCATGCTATACCACAATAAACTATTTCAAATGCCGAGACTCCGAGACCATTTTTGCATAGTACATCTTTAAGTAAATGGAGTGGTTAGCAGTCTAACTAGCTTAGGTGCTATCAGAGCTAGCACATTTAGTTCGCCAAAATCTTACTCAAAACTATCCTTCAACACGGAAAGGCAGCATCAGATGAATGAGCAAATTGTAGTTCTTCAAGTTATCCACCCCCAAAAAATATTTTGAAGCTGTTTTTGGTCTTCTTTTCTCAGGTGAAATCTTCATTCATCAGCAGTCTAGAATTTTCTTGTTGTCAGCGGGGAGATTCCAGCAGGCAAAGTGTAGGCGGAACCGAAAGTGCGCTACTTTACCACTGATTGGAGAGAAGATGTGTGTCACTCATGCAGCTCCTAAGACTTGATATGCACACTGATTCTCACAGGACTGCTACAGAGTCTTCTAGCACTAGTGACCTAATATTTCACCTGGGTGACACACATATCAAATTAGGATTTACTGGCAGTGGTTTGATGCTTAAATGTTTATTGTAATGATTGACCCATGTTCACTGTTGAAATGCTGATGATGTCATATTTTTTGTGATATTCTGGAGACCTCATTGAGCATGACTCCTCAGAGATTTTGTTCATTTGATTTCCATTCATGTGTACAAATGTATTCCTTCCGTATTACAAACTATAATCATATTCTCTTTTGGCACCAGGGGCAGACTACCCATCTGGCATGTCGGGCAAATGCCAGATTTTCAGACTTAGGTAAGTCTGGTTGGTGCATAAGCCTGCACAGCCATTACCTCTCCAGGAGGAGGGCTGGCTACCACTGTCCTTCACAGTTCAGCAGACAACAGTTGGACTCCTCAGACTCACAGTTCATGAGGCTACAGGGTGTCACTGATTCGCTGCTTGTGCTGAGTTGGTTATTGTGTTGTGGCAACCATTTCATATACTGTAATACCCACTCTCAGCGCTCCACTGACTTGGGACACCTAACATTTTGAACCCTTTGATCAGCTACTTAAAAATATATACTATGATCAGGACCTTGGGAACAGCCTCTTCATGTGGTAATTACACGAGAATTTACTGTGTTATCCGTCTTATGACCCCCTTTATTGGCATAGCCAGCCTATTCTTCAAATGATTACCAAGTAATTAACTTTGTTCAATGTAAAATCAGTCCAAGGTTGTGTCTATGTTATTGATTAAGGTTGTGAGGATGTGCGGATATGGAAATATAGTCTAAGCGCTTTACGATTTGTCTCAAGAAATTGATATGAGCAATTCATCTTTCCTCAATGTTAATCTTACTTGTATAAATTACTGTAGACTTTAGACAGTGAAGATCCAAAATGGAGTAGCAGATGCTCTCAGTACTGTCTGGCTGTTTGACCTTCCCATCAGCTTAAACTGACAATATAATGCTTAGTCGGAAGTTTACATACACTTTAGCAAAGTATATTTCAACTCAGTTTTTCACAATACCTGACATTTAATCTGAGTATAAATTCCCTGTTTTAGGGCAGTTAGGATCCCCACTTTATTTTAAGAATGTGAAATGTCAGAATAATAGTAGAGTGATTTATTTCAGCTTTTATTTCTTTCATCATATCCCCAGTGGGTCAGAAGTTTACATACACTCAATTAGTATTTGGTAGTGTTGCCTTTAAATTGTTTAGCTTGGGTCAAACATTCCTCCTGACAGAGTTGATGTAACTGATTCAGGTTTATAGGCCTCCTTGCTCACAGATGCTTTTTTAGTTCTGCCCAAACATTTTCTATAGGATTGAGTTCAGGGCTTTGTGATGGCCACTCCAATACCTTGACTTTGTTGTCCAACCTCTTACGTATTGTTGTTCCTGTACAGGAACCAAAATCAGCGGAAATTTCAGAGCGCCACCTGTAGTACTCGATAAAACTCAAACTTTCATTAAAACACACATGCAAGGTACTCAATTAAAGCTACACTCGTTGTGAATCTAGCCAACATGTCAGATTTGTAAAATGCTTTTCAGCGAAAGCATGAGAAGCTATTATCTGATAGCATGCACCCCCCGAAATACCTGAACGAGACCTAAACAAAAGATTTAGCGGTAGCCGACGCTAAACAAAACGCAGAAATAAAATATAAAACATTCATTGCCTTTGACGAGCTTCTTTGTTGGCACTCCTATATGTCCCATAAACATCACAATTGGTTCTTTTTCCCGATTAAATCCGTCAAAGTATGCCCAAAATGTCCATTTATGAAGGCCGTCTGAAAATTCACCTTTACAAGACGCAACGTCACTTTTTAAAATTAAAAAAGTTGCCTATAAACTTTTACAAATCACTTCAAATTACTTTTGTAAACCAACTTTAGGTATTAATAAACGTTAATAATCGATCAAATTGATCACGGGGCGATCTGTATTCGATAGCAGCAAGTCTTGAAATCATCGTCCATTTTTTTCACTTTCATAATTTCCTGGGTGCACCCCAAGACAGGAAGTGCCTATACGTCATCCCACCAAGGATAAACTTGCAATGAAATGCCAGTACTGGCGACATCGTGTGGAAGCTGTAGGCGTTGTAAACGGAACCATCATCTATTTTCTATCGCCTTAGACAAATCAAAGACTGTAAAGACTGATGAATATTTTTTTTGTGTTTTTGGTGAACAGTTTTCCCTGGGATTTTTACTCCTGAACACGTTCTGTTATAGCCACAGACATGATTTAACCAGTTTTAGAAACTTCAGAGTGTTTTCTATACACACATACTTATCATATACTTACATATACTATATTCCTGGCATGAGTAGCAGGACGTTGAAATGTTGCGCGATTTTTAACAAAAAGTTGCGAAAAGCTGCGAGAATTCGCATAATCCGTAACAGGATATTATTAAGCCATTTTGCCACAACTTTGGAAGTATGCTTGGGCTCATTGTCCATTTGGAAGACCCATTTGTGACCAAGCTTTAACTTCCTGACTGAGGTCTTGTGATGTTGCTTCAATACATCCACATCATTTTCCTTTCCTCATGATGCCATTTATTTGGTGAAGTGCACCAGTCCCTCCTGCAGCAAAGCACCCCCACAACATGATGCTGCCACCATCGTTCTTCACAGTTGTGATGGTGTTCTTTGGCTTGCAAGACTCCCCCTTTTTCCTCCAAACGTAACAATGGTAATTATGGCCAAACAGTTACATTTTTGTTTCATCAGACCAGAGGACATTTCTCCAAAAAGTACCATCTTTGTCCCCATGTGCAGTTGCAAACTGTAGTCTGGCTTTTTTATGGCGGTTTGGGAGCAGTGGCTTCTTCCTTGCCATGATGATGTAGGACTTGTTTTACTGTGGATATAGATACTTCTGTACATGTTCTTTCCTCTAGCATCTTCACAAGGTCTTTTGCTGTTGTCCTGGGATTGATATGCACTTTTCGCACCAAAGTACGTTCATCTCTAGGAGACAGAACGCATCTCCTTCCTGAGCGGTATGACGGCTGCGTGGTCCAATGGTGTTTATACTTGTGTACTATTGTTTGTACAGATGAACGTGGTACCTTCAGGCGTTTGGAAATTGCTCCCAAGAATGAACCAGACTTGTGGAGGTCTACAATTTTTTTTCTGAGGTCTTGGCTGATTTCCTTTGATTTTCCCATGATGTCAATCAAAGAGGAAGTGAGTTTGAAGGTTGTCCTTGAAATACATCCACAGGTCACCCTCCAATTGACTCAAAGGATGTCAATTAGACTATCAGAAGCTTCTAAAGCCATTACATACTTTTCTGGAATTTTCCAAGCTGTTTAAAGGCACAGTCAACTTAGTGTATGTAAACGTCTGACCCACTGGAACTGTGATACGGTGAATTAATCTGTCTGTAAACAATTGTTGTAAAAAATACTTGTCATGCACAAAGTAGATGTCCTAACCGACTTGCCAAAACTATAGTTTGTTAACAATACATTTGTAGAGTGGTTGATACACTTATGTTGGAGTCATTAAAACTTGTATATGTAAACTTCTGGAGAGACTTATAAATAATTTAGAGGCGATGATTATGAGTCTGACACTAAATGAGGGGCTCAACTAACTCCATAGTCCTATTCAACATACTCTAGCAGTTCAAATGGTGATTTATTGTGGCTCAGTGGCATGTAGACTGAGTGCCTTTCAATCTGATCTTCGGCCATGTTTAGCTACTGCTATAGTTCATCTAGTCTGGAAACAGAAATTTTGCCCCAGTCACTGAGATAATACCTCACTTACCTAAATATATTCTTGAGATACACATGTGAAGGGTTTAGGAATATCCTATAAAGCACTTATTAGTGTTGCAATTCATTTAAAATTGTTTGATTCCCACGATAACGGCGTCATGAATTAATGCTTGAACTACAGACTGTTTTTTTGCGTTGGATTCTACCATTTCTTCTGCATTCGCCAATACCAGCCATTAGCGTGTGTGATTAACAGGCTGAACTAGAGCAGTGTTTATGAGATATGGGCAGATCCCGAAAAAGTCAATGGTTTGAACTTCAAACTATTATGAGCCCACTATGAAAAGCTTAGACTGTCATGAACACACACATAATATTTTTCTTTACAACACTTACAAGCCACACAAAAGTTTTTAAAGTTAAGGATTCTTATACATAGAAGATCATGGGTAATCCCAGGACATGGTGTCTGTAATGCCATAATAAGCTTGCGAAGTTGCTGTCACAAACTCAACTCCACACAGTTGTCTCTGACTAGTTGCATATTAATTTCCTACTGAGCAAACACTTGCTGTACTTACAGCATTTGAATAAATAATTATTTTTTTTGTCAAGTTTTTGCTTGGTGTACCTGTTTTTGTTGTACTTGTAGCTCTGCTTGAAAAAACACTTCAAGATGAGGCTAAATATGAGGGCAGAGCAAGCAGATTAATGGAAATATCACACATTGGTTTCCTGGGTGTAAAAACATTTAAAATGTGTCAATATTGTTTCTGACACCATTAACAAGTACTGTATGTCCTGAAGATACACTTCTCCTTAACAGGCAATATTCTGAGAATGCAGGGATTGTGGTGCTATAATTCCCTGCTATCAACCAATCAGCATCCAGGATCCAAACAGCCAGTATTATAAAATAGCTAACTGTGTAATTCTGGTGGTGGCATTTCACAAAAACTCTCCAAGTGCAAGCATATTGAAACAAAAATATAAACTCTCCATGCAAAAATGTTACAGTTCATATAATGAAATCATTCAATTGAAATTATTTAATTAGGCCCTAATCTATGAATTTTACATGACTGGGCAAGGGCACAGCCATGGGTGGGCCTGGGGGGGCATAGGCCCACCCACTTGGGAGCCAAGCCCAGCCAATCAGAAGGGTTTTTTTCCCCACAAAAGTGCTTTATTACAGACATAAATACTAGACAGTTTCATCAGCTGACCAGCACCCCCTCAGATGATCCCGCTGGGAAAGAAGCTGGATGTGGAGGTCCTGTGCTGGCGGGATTACTTAAATAAATATATAACTCGGCAAGTCAGTTAACAAAAAAATATTATTTACAATGATGGCCTACCCCGGCCAAGCCCTCCCTTAATCCTGATGACGCTGGGCCAATTGTGCGCCGCCCTATGGGTTACACCTGGTCTGCGGTTGTGAACCAATTGGATGTAATGCCATTTTTGACGTTGGAGGTGGCCTATGACCAATCAATTATCTGCCAACAGCTCTGGTGGACATTCCTGCAGTCAGCATGCCAATTGCATGATCCCTCAAAACTTGAGACATCTGTGGCCTTTTATTGTCCCCAGCACAAGGTGCACCTGTGTAATGATCATGCTGTTTAATCAACTTCTTGATATTCCACTCCTGTCAGGTGGATAGATTTGTCTTGGCAAAGGAGAAATGCTCACTAACAGGGATATAAACAAATGTGTATGGAAAATTTGTGGGATCTTTTATTTCAGCTCATGAAACATGGGACCAACACTTTACAGGTTGTGTTTATATTTTTGTTCATTATAAATTAGATTTTTAAGATGATTTGAGAAAAAAAGCTTTGGTGCCACTATCTACTAGTTTTAGAGTGGAGTGCATGTGTGGATGGCACTTCGAAAATGACACCTGATGGCAGAGAGAGATAGGGGTGCAGAGGGCAAGAGGGCCACCATAAATCAACATCTATCCAAGCTGTAGCTGTCACATGTACTTTGGACTGATGTCGCTCCGGCACCTCCAAGCTTGAAAAGGCTACGGACCTTATAAGACTCCACCAACTCTTCAACAGTGGGTAGTGATTGCAAAACCACTGCTGTTGGAGGAGCAAAGTCAATTTAGTTTTTACTCTCTCTGTTTCTCCGAAGTCAAACTGTTTGAAATGGACTTCTGGTGACTCTGAAGCATCAGGAGCGGTATTGTGAGAGAGGGGAAATTGGAGGTGAGCTGAATGGCTGGCAGGCCATCTTTTTACACTTGAAATACAAAGATCAATTGTCTTGGGGGGTAAATGGGAAGGAAAGGCTCCACCTTCATTACATGTCCATGCCAGCTGCAAACATGTGGAGCGTGTGATGCTGTGTTATAACCAATGGGAGAGACTGGCTCAACCAAAGGGCATTACAATCAACATTTGAATGAGTGCGTGCATAAGAAACTAGTTTCTGCTTTAAAATGTTGGTTGCATTTGCCGTTCGATTTGGTTATGTTTCAGATTATTTTGTGCCCAATAGAAATGAAAGGTAAACAGTATAATGTATTGTATCATTTTGGATTCACTTTTATTGTTAATAAGAATATAATATGTTTCTAAACACTTCTACATTAATGTGGATCCTACAATGATTACAGATAATCCTGAATGAATTAGATGCACAAATATCTTACCCAAAGTGCTGTAAATCCAAAGCAACAACAGATGTCACTGTCCCAATACGTTTGAACATACCTACTTATTTATTTTAATATTTTCTACATTGTAGATTAATAGTGTAGAAATCAAAACTATGAAATAACACATATGGAATAATGTAGTAACCATTTCACCTTTATTTAACCAGGTAGGCTAGTTCAGAACAAGTTCTCATTTGCAACTGAGACCTGGTCAAGATAAAGCAAAGCAAAGCAGTGTGACACAGACAACAACACAGAGTTACACATGGAGTAAACAATAAACCAGCCATTAACACAGTAGAAAAAGAAAGTCGATATACAGTGTGTGCAAAAGGCATGAGTAGGTTGGCAATAAATAGGCCATAGGAGCGAATAATTACAATTTAGCAGATTAACACTGGAGTTATAAATGAGCAGATGATGATGTGCAAGAAGAGATACTGGTGTGCAAAAGAGCAGAAAAGTAAATAAAATAAAAACAGTATGGGGATGAGGTATTTAGATTGGGTGGGCTATTTACAGATGGACTATGTACAGCTGCAGCGATCGGTTAGCGATCGGTTAGCTGCTCAGATAGTTGATGTTTAAAGTTGGTGAGGGAAATAAAAGTCTCCAACTTCAGCAATTCGTTCCAGTCACAGGCAGCAGAGAATTTGAAGGAAAGGCAGCCAAATGAGGTGTTGGGGATGATTCGTGAGATATACCTGCTGGAACGTGTGCTACGGGTAGGTGTTGTTATCGTGACCAGTGAACTGAGATAAGGCGGAACTTTACCTAGCATAGACTTATAGATGACCTGGAGCCTGTGGGTCTGGCGATGAATATGTAGCGAGGGCCAGCCAACTATATATCATACAGGCAGCAGTGGTGGGTGGTATAAGGTGATTTGGTAACAAAACGGATAGCACTGTGATAGACTGCATCCGGTTTTCTGAGTAGAGTGTTGGAAGCTATTTTGTAGATGACATCGCCGAAGTCGAGGACTCCTGTGGCGAGCCGTGGCATTGTGCACGGTGCATGGATGGAAACGCTAGCCAGGAGTAGTCATCCGGGATTGCGGTTAGCTAGTTGTGAAGATCCAGATTAAAATGTTCAGTTTGCGGTAGGAATATTTTATATTTGATTTTTCAAAGTAGCCACCCTTTGCCTTGATGACAGTTTTGCACACTCTTGGAATTCTCTCAACCAGCTTCAGCAAGTAGTCACCTGGGATGCATTTTAATTAACAGGTGTGCCTTGTTAATTTGTGGAATAACAAGCGCCAATTTAGCTTGAAGCTAGCCCGGCCAGGGCTCCTGTGCTACCACCGAAGCATACTCCTGGGCTACAATATCGGCCTGCTAGCTAACCCTACTAATTCCATGACTGGTCTATCAACGTCACCGCACGAAGAGGCAAAACAGACTTACCCCCATCGCGATGCCTCCCCCCCCCCCCAAAGGCTAACTTTCTAGCCCCTGCTATCTGCTTGCGACCCGGTCTGCTGACTGCCGGGCCCTGGTCTGCTAACTGCTAGCTTGCCTGCCCGGTCTGCTAACTGCTAGCTCTTGCTAACTGCTTGCTTGCTAACCCGGTCTGCTAACTGCTAGCTTGCCCTGGTCTACTAGCTGCTAGCTTATTTAGCTCCAGCCTACTAACTGTTAGCTTGTTAGCCTGCTCACTGTCTGAATCGCCGTGTCCCCAGCAAGCCCAACCACTCACTGGACCCATATGTTCACTTGGCTACGCATGCCTCTCTCTAATATCAATATGCCTTGTCTATTACTGTCCTGGTTAGTGATTACTGTCTTATTTCACTGTAGAGCATCTAGCCCTGCTCAATATGCCTTAACCAACCATGTTGTTCCACCTCCTACATATGCGATGACATCACCTGGTTTAAACATCTCTAGAGACTATATCTCTCTCTTCATAACTCAATGCCTAGGTTTACCTCCAATGTACTCACATCCTACCTTACCTTTGTCTGTACACTATGCCTTGAATCTATGCTATCGTGCCCAGAAACCTGCTCCTTTTACTCTCTGTTCTGAACGTGCTAGACGGCCAGTTCGTATAGTCTTTAGCCTTACCCTTATCCTACTTCTCCTTTGTTCGTCTGGTGATGTGGAGGTTAATCTAGGTCCTGCAGTGCCTAGCTCCACTCCCACCGTCCAGGTGCTCTCATTTGTTGACTTCTGTAAACGTAAAAGACTTGGTTTCATGCATGTTAACATTAGAAGCCTACTCCCTAAGTTTGTTTTACTCACTGCTTTAGCACACTCTGCCAACCCAGATGTCTTAGCCGTGTCTGAATCCTGGCTTAGGAAAACCACCAAAAACCCTGAAATCTCCATTGCTAACTATAACGTTTTCCGCCAAGATAGAACTGCCAAAGGGGGCGGTGTTGCAATCTACTGCAAAGTTAGAAAGTAATACAGAACTCAGGCTAAGTCTGTACCCAAACAATTTGAGCTTCTACTTCGAAAAATTCACCTTTCCAGAAACAAGTCTCTCACTGTTGCCGCTTGCTATAGACCTCCCTCTGCCCCCAGCTGTGCCCTCGATACTATATGTGAACTGATTGCCCCCCATCTATCTTCTGAGCTCGTGCTACTAGGTGACCTAAACTGGGACATGCTTAACACCCCGGCCATCCTACAAACTAAGCTTGATGCCCTCAATCTCACACAAATTATCAATGAACCTACCAGGTACAACCCCAAATCAGTAAACACGGGCACCCTCATAGATGTCATCCTAACTAATTCCCCCTCCAAATACACCTCTGCTGTTTTCAATCAAGATCTCAGCGATCACTACCTCATTGCCTGCATCCGTAATGGGTCTGCGACCAAACGACCACCCCTCATCACTGTCAACCGCTCCCTGAAACACTTCTGCGAGCAGGCCTTTCTAAATCGACCTGGCCGGGGTATCCTGGAATGACATTGACCTCATCCCATCAGTAGATGATGCCTGGCTATTCTTTAAAAGCGCCTTCCTCACCATCTTAAATAAGCATGCCCCTCTCAAAAAATGTACAACTAGGAATAGATATAGTCCTTGGTTCACGCCAGACCTGTCTGCCCTTGACCAGCACAAAAACATCCTATGGCGTTCTGCGTTAGCATCGAATAGCCCCCGTGATATGCAACTTTTCAGGGAAGTTAGGAACAAATATACACAGGCAGTTAGAAAAGCTAAGGCAAGCTTTTTCAAACAGAAATTTGCATCCTGTAGTACTAACTCAAAAAAGTTCTGGGACACTGTAAAGCCCATGGAGAATAAGAGCACCTCCTCCCAGCTGCCCACTGCTCTGAGGCTAGGAAACACTGTCACCACCGATAAATCCACTATAATTGAGAATTTCAATAAGCATTTATCTACGGCCGGCCATGCTTTCCAAATGGCTACCCCTACCCCGGTCAACTGCCCGGCACCCTCCACAGCAACCCGCCAAAGCCCCCACCATTTCTCCTTTACCCAAATCCAGATAGCCGATGTTCTGAAAGAGCTGCAAAATCTGGACCCCTACAAATCAGCAGGGCTAGACAATCTGGACCCTCTCTTTCTCAAATGATCTGCAGAAATTGTTGCAACCCCTATTACTAGCCTGTTCAACCTCTCTTTTGTATCGTCTGAGATTCCCAAAGATTGGAAAGATGCCGCGGTCATCCCCCTCTTCAAAGGGGGTGACACTCTAGACCCAAACTGCTACAGACCTATATCTATCCTACCCTGTCTTTCTAAGGTCTTCGAAAGCCATTTAGAATCCAAACATAACTTCTCCGCTATGCAATCTGGTTTCAGAGCTGGTCATGGGTGCACCTCAAGGTTCTAAACGACATCATAACCGGCATCGATAAGAGACATTACTGTGCAGCCGTATTCATCGACCTGGTCAAGGCTTTCGACTCTGTCAATCTCAACATCCTTATTGGCAGACTCGACAGTCTTGGTTTCTCAAATGATTGCCTCGCCTGGTTTACCAACTACTTCTCTGATAGAGTTCAGTGTGTCAAATCGGAGGGCCTGTTGTCTGGACCTCTGACAGTCTCTATGGGTGTGGCACAGGGTTCAATTCTCGGGCTGACTCTCTTTTCTGTATACATCAATGATGTTGCTCGCTGCTGGTGATTCTCTGATCCACCTCTATGCAGACGACACCATTCTGTATACTTCTGGCCCCTCCTTGGACATTGTGTTAACTAACCTCCAGACAAGCTTCAATGCCATACAACTCTCCTTCCGTGTCCTCCAACTGCTCTTAAACGCAAGTAAAACTAAATGCATGCTTTTCAATCGATCGCTGCCCGCACCTGCTCGCCCGTCCACCATCACTACTCTGGAGGGCTCTGACTTACAATACGTGGACAACTACAAATACCTGGGTGTCTGGTTAGAATGTAAACTCTCCTTCCAGACTCACATTAAGCATCTCCAATCCAAAATTAAATCTAGAATCGGCTTCCTATATCGCAACAAAGCATCCTTCACTCATGCTGCCAAACATACCCTCGTAAAACTGACCGTCCTACCGATCCTCGACTTCGTTGATGTCATCTATAAAATAGCCTTCAATACTCTACTCAACAAACTGGATGCAGTCTATCACAGTGCCATCTGTTTTGTCACCAAAGCCCCATACACTACCCACCATTGCGACCTGTATGCTCTCGTTGGTTGGCCCTCGCTTCATACTCGTCGCCAAACCCACTGGCTACAGGTTATCTACAAGTCCCGCCTTATCTCAGCTCACTGGTCACCATAGCAGCACCCAGCTGCTATACCGCTCCAGCAGGTATATCTCACTGGTCACCCCCAAAGCCAATTCCTCCTTTGGTCATCTTTCTTTCCAGTTCTCTGCTGCCCATGACTGGAACAAATTGCAAAAATCTCTGAAGCTGGAGACTCACATCTCCCTCACTAGCTTTAAGCACCAGCTGTCAGAGCAGTTTACAGATCACTGCACCTGTACTTAGCCTATCTGTAAACAGCCCATCTATCTACCTACCTCATCCCCATACTGGTATTTATTTATTTATTTTGCTCCTTTGCACCCCAGTATCTCTACCTGCACATTCATCTTCTGCCGATCTACCATTCCAGTGTTTAATTGCTATATTGTAATTACTTCGCCACCATGGCCTATTTATTTCCTTAACTTACCTCATTTGCACTCACGGTATATAGACTTTTTGATTTCTTTTATTCTACTGTATTGACTGTATGTTTTGTTTATTCCATGTGTAACTCCGTGTGTTGTTGTATGTGTTGAATTGCTACGCTTTATCTTGGCCAGGTCGCAGTTGCATATGAGAACTTGTTCTCAACTAGCCTACCTGGTTAAATAAAGGTGAAATAAATAAATAAAAAACATCAACTGTTCAGGGGAGACTGCGTGAATCAAGCCTTCATGGTTGAATTGCTGCAAAGAAACCACTACTAAAGGACACCAATAATAAGAAGAGACTTGCTTGGGCCAAGAAACACAAGCAATGGGCATTTAGACCGATGGAAATCTGTCCTTTGGTGTGAGTCCAAATTTGAGATGTTTGGATCCAACCGCCGTGTCTTTGTGAGACGCAAATTACGGATGATCTCCCCTTGTGTGGTTCCCACTGTGAAGCTTAAGGAAAAGGTGTAATGGTGCTTTGCTGTTGACACCGTCAGTGATTTATTTAGAATTCATGGCACACTTAACCAGCATGGCTACCACAGCATTCTGCAGCGATACACCATCCCATCTATTTGACCAAGAAGTAGAGTGATGCATCAGATGACCTGGCCCCCACAATCACTCGACCTAAACCCAATTGTGATGGTTTGGGATGAGTTGTACCAGAGAGTGAAGGAAAAGCAACCAACAAGTGCTCAGAATACGTGGGAACTCTTTCAAGACTGTTGGAAAAGCATTCCAGGTGAAGCTGGTTGACAGAATCCAAGAGTGTGCAATGATGTCAAGGCAAAAATCTTAAATATGTTTTAACACTTTTTGGGTTACAACATGATTCCATATCTGTTATTTCATAGAAACTAGTAAAAAAAAAAAAAAAACTTGAAAGAGTAGGTGTGTCCAAACTTAGAGAGAGAGAGACCAGCGGCCTAGGTCAGCAGATTGACAATATCTTACATAATTCTGCACAGAAACTATGATAAGTTCTCTCATATGGGCTATTTAGGTGATCACTGATGCCACCCTATTATAAGCAGTACACACTTTGTCAAAGGCAGGGGCACCAAATATTGTCCATGCCCAGCGCCCCTCTCCCCTTTACATCATGCATGTTTCTCTGATCTAATAGCCTAACCTAAATGGCACCCCAAAAAAAGAATGCACTTCGATGTCTATATGACAACAGTAAAATTGATTATCTGGAATGGAAAATATAGGCTACAACTGCTGTCCGGGACCTTCATCCCTTGGGCGAATTGTCATGATAATCATTGATTTCAAGTTTGTATTTGTAAATTGTATTGGAGCTGCATCATAATGAAAAAGAAAAGTCTTCTGCATTTCTGGATGTGCAAACACATGGATTTTCATTGCAAGTAGGCTAAGGATAACTCCTGATAAAATTTGGTAGCTGATATTGAGAGCTCAAATATCCAAAATGATTAGTACTAGGAATCAAGACTAATAAAGCCACTACTGTGTGGGTGTGTTGTCATGGACCAGGAAAACATTAATTGTGTGGATTATGGATAGAGGGTCCCCACACATTCATTGTTATGGACAGTACTTGCCCCAAATTTGAGGAAGACACTGATGATAAAGTTAAAAAAATAGGTACATAACATGCCATCTGCCCAAATAAAACAGACCTAAAGCTTCACCGAATTGTGGCAGAGGTAGAGACCAGCAGTAGAGGCTCTGTTTATTTCAGGCCCAGGACATAAAACCTACTGTTGCATTAAGGGGAAAGAGATTCACCCTAGGGTTTAAGTGATGATTGGGAATTTGGCTGGGCTTCAGGAATGAAACAGCTGTTCTTATTCAAACTCCGCAATGCTCACCAATACCCCATTAACTAAATCCCCTTCCACCATTTTACAATACACATGGGTCAAGCTTTGCTTTTGTGTGGGAGTTGACTGCCTTCACTATTTTAAAAGACTTTGATGATCCAATCAGCTATTTTGCTAATACAAATTAAAAACCCATCCCGTTGAGTCTGGGTAACACACACAAGGTGCAAAAGATTTCAGTCTGCAAAACTAACACTCTTTTGGAAACGTATTGGGGAGAGAAAGAAAAAAATGTAATTTTGTAATTGAACAAATTTGAGTGATCTGGATGATTTATTGGCCTACATGTTATTGCTGTTTGAGTAGAAGTTGACACGTCAGAGTTCAGTCACTTTCTCTTTAACAATGCCTCCAACACAGTTGCCCATCCCTGCTCTAGATCACCTCTACTCCACACACAGAAACACAATACAAAGCTCTCACTCGCCCTCCATTTGGAAAATCTGATCATAACTCTATCCTCCTGATTCTTGCTTTAGAAGCAAAAACTCAAACAGGAAGTACCAGTGATGCACTCAAAACGGAAGTGGTTTGATGAAGCGGATGCTAAGCTACATGACTGTTTCACTAGCACAGACTAGAATATGTTCATCAATCTACACCTATTGTTTAGTAAGCATGTGACAAATACAATTAGATTTTGTGACTGGGGCACCAGTTTGGCAATGCTCATTTAGCCTACCACAGAGCGCAGTCAGTCAGTGAGCGAGCAAGCTAGCAAGGCCCCAGCTCTTTGTCATGCAGAATTAGCTGTAAGACTGTTTAAAGTCTTTAGGATTATGATGATGTGAACGGTAATTATGATGATGGTGGTGATGATTAAAAAGATGATGCCTCCAAGGTAAAACAAAATGAGAGGGAAAAGGGAGAGGCCTAAAACAGATTACATTTTACATGATCCACTGTTCACTATTGGAATATCAGACTCCTAGTGATTAGCTGCGGTCTGATCAACCAATCTGCACATGTTCAGACAAGAACAGACTATTCATTTAAAGACATTACGCATTCCTCTTCACCTTATCGCCACTATTAGTATGCATTTCTTATAGGGGGTGCCCTTTCTCTTGCCATTATCAGTGGGTACGGTGTCTCCAGTGCGTCCTGTATTAGAGCAAGCGATGTTGTGGTGGCAGTGACACCCATGCTTGTCATTTTTTTCACTCGTGCAGACCACCGTTGACCTTAACAGCATCATATTCAGGTAGCTGCTAAACAGGCTGATTTGGCCAGCTCTGAAGGCGTCCCTAATTGCAGTCATTATGTCCACCTCAGAACTATAGGCCTGATTGAGCCAGCAGTGAGCTAATGCTTTCCCAATGAAGGGGTGGCAACAGGGGGAGGCAGGAGAGGGTAGATGTGTGAGGCGGAGGACGTTTCAGCATGAGTTTCCGTGCTTTGTGAATGAGCACGGGAGGGCAGAACAGTGGCCAGTCTTAATGGCCCTGTTTACACTTGCTGCCAAGCAGCTTGTTCATTTTTCCTGCCAGTAAAATATCATTGTGACATCCACCAGGGCTGCAATCAGAGCGCTGCTGGAGGGGGAGGGCCCAGGGCCCTAATGGTGTCCAGCCTGCAGTGCCTTTTGAGCAGAAGGAAATGGCCCCTGACCAGGCATGACAGCAGGGACAGGAAGGACTCACACTGAGCTTCTTGATCACCAACTGCTACTCTGACATCATACTAGCATGGATTGAATTCAGGTTAACAATGGGTTCATGTTCTATAGCTGTCACCATAGTCCGTATTCACCGTTACCTATTATCATTGGCAGGCTAATCCATCCAGCAGTTAGCTGGGAATGGTATGGCACAATTGCATTCCAGCAAAAAACATGTATCACGGTGTTATCTGCAGCTTGTTATTTTTGTGAAAATAAGTCATTCACTTCCTTTAGCTCCTGCTTCTATAGTAAGCATACTGCTAACACCTTCATTTATCATCATATCAACATTTTCCCAGTCTCCCAGTACTACCTTACAACCTGTAGTTTTGTCTTAAACCAAGTCTGACATCCCTGACCTTATAGTCCAACATTCCTGCATCCTCCTCTCAACTCCTCCAGTCAACAGTCATTTCCCTCATCATCCTCTCAACTCCACCGGTCCACAGTCATTTTCATCAGCCTCATCTTCCTCCTCTCAAATTCACCAGTCCATGCATTTCCTCTTAGCAGCACTCTTTCAGCAGGCTTCCTCACCTGCCACTTCCAACCTTCTTAAGCCCTCAGAAGTCAGTGCACCTACGAAGCCCCTGTCTCTTCCAGCAGACTGTCTGGTGATGGCACCCTCTGTTCCAAGGCTACACTGCGACGGCAGTCCCGCTGCGTCACTTGTCTCCTCGATATGACACTGCCGAGGTGACAGGGCAATTAAATGCTAACCAGCTCATTAACATACACATCTGTTGGGGCTCTATATCTCACACTGTCTGTTTAGTACCATAGCCCTCCTTCACCCTCTATATCACTCTCACCATGTCTTGAGGCATTGGATCTCACCACAGAGACAGTGCTGTATCCTCACAGCTGGACCACCCAATCAGTACCCTGCAGGAGACTAAAGGCTGGATCGCCTGTCGATGATGTCTATTGACAACTGTGCTTCTATAAAGACAACACTTACAGGGATTTTACAGTTTGATCCAATTGTGATGAAGTTGCCAACAGTGTAGAAGTGATTTATTTGCACTGATCATTTGGTCTTGGGGAGAAGGATTCAGATGTATTGGTTAGCGGCGCACTGGAATTACATACGCCATCCAAGCATGTCTAATTAAGTAAACAAATTGATCATTGTCATATCACTAACGAAAATGGACATTGCATGTACACTGATGTGATTGCATGCAATGGTTAAACATTGGTTCCCATCTATCAGTGAGTGAATTGGGACTAAATGAACCCATTGAGCAGCTCTAATCTGACCAAGTACAGTGTTTGAAATGTATTCTCCTAGATTCACCTCTCAGAACATTAAAACAGCTGTGTAATGATGGTCATCATCAGAAATCAGAAGAGAAAGGTGCTGAAATGTCCCCCTGTTCGTCCTCACCTCATAGATTTTTGTCGTCAGTTGGTCCGTGTGAGTGTCTAAAGACACACAGGGGTTTCATTAACACTCGTTTCATATCATTTCATAGTTTCATATCATTTCATCAAGCCATGACACTCACCATCTCAGATTGTTCTGAAACTATTTCTGTAGTTAGAAACAGGTAAGATTGTATTTAAATGTTATTTTATCTCAGGAATGAAGTTAATTGATTGCACCTAAATTGGCAATACAATTTTTTAGGATTCAGATAGTCAATAAATATAGTACCCAACAAACGACGTAAATCAATTTGTCTTACTTACTAATTTCCTACCAATGAGTAAGTAAGACAAAAAAAACCCCTCTAAAGCCACCCACGGACTCCCCACAACCCATGCCAATCCATCCCCAACAACCAGTATACAGTATCAGTTCTCTGTTTGACAAATATTATGAAGCTGTGGCTTAAAGTATTGCCTCTCCATACTGCTGTATGTAATGTATTCTCTGCGAATCTGGTGAAGTGTTTTTTCCTGTTCAGAGAAAGTAATTTGCATTATTTACCATAAAGTAGTGTGAAAGTACCAGGTTTAGTCCAGGAGATGTCGCTGTTCCTGCTATACCATGTTACGGATACAGTTATCCTGTGTGTGTATCCTGTGCGTGTGTGTTTCTTTTCTCTCATTCTCCCCTCACAGGTGAAAATCATCACTCCCCAATCAGTCAACAATCAACCCATCAATCAGAAGACACACCTCCTCCTGTTTCCTACCCTATCACAGTTCCTTTCCCATGGTTTAAAAACCCCATAATTTGTTTGCTCTAGAGCTCAATCTCTTTGTAAATGCCATGTTGGTAGATTGCTGTTCTTCATAGATTTCAGTAGCTCAATCTCTTTGTAAATGCCATGTTGGTAGATTGCTGTTCTTCATAGATTTCAGTAGCTCAATCTCTTTGTAATGCCATGTTGGTAGATCTCTATTCTTTATAGATTTCAGTAGCTCAATCTCTTTGTAAATGCCATGTATGTAGATCTCTCTCTTTGCGTCTTAACCTCTTATTTTGTTTGAGCACCTCCAAATCACTTTGTCATCTCCTGTGAGTATTGTTTTGGTTATGGTGTTTGTTTGTTGCTGGTGGGAAAAGGGGGAAACCAAGACAAGTCGCCCATGGGCATACACTACCCGTAGGTGAACTTTGTTAAATACACTAGTTAGAACTGGGCGGACCACCCACTGTATTTTTGGTTAGTTAGTTAGCTGTTGTTAAAGTAGGCTAGTCTAGCTTAGGGGTGTTTGTTTCTTTCCTTGGGTCCAGCTCAGCCCCTTTTCCTGCTCCCCCCATTACCGTGTGTTTATAAATAAACCCTGAGTTTGACGGTATTATTTCGGTTGTCGTGGTTATTTCGTTCACACTTACTTTGTCACAATTATAATTTACATGAGTTATGTTACAGGTCTCACTACCATCCCCCCTAGACTGTCAGGCCAAAAGGGATTCGTAACATACCACAACACTCTCTTTTTTTTTCTTTGCAACTTTGGATAGAAAACCAACAGATTTGGCTCATGATGAAAATAAATTGTGTGGTCATCCTCACAATTTAAGCCAGTCCTCCATGAAAGCAATTCTGTTTGTCCTTCTTTTACGCTTAATATATTATCCAGGAAACAGCCCCTTTGTGTGTGGTCTATTCCCATCAATATATTGGGATAGATATTATATACTCTAAGGCCATTCTTGATGAAGAAGCAAACCATTAGGGTTCTATTAGGGTTGTCACAACATTTTAGTCCATAGCCAATTTCCACATCAATGTTTTGGGCTTGAAGGAAACGTCCTCATATGAGAATTGCACCATAGGGATAGCCCTCTCAGAGAGCTGCCACTTGTTGGACAATTCAAGGAGAGTTGGGTTGAAGCGTTTGGTTGATAAGAGAAGGACAAACTGAATTGCTTTCATGGAGGACTGACTAGAATTGTGAGGATGACCACACAATTTATTTTCATAATGAGCCAAATCCTTTGGTTCTTTACCCAAAGTTGCAAAGGAAATGTTGTGATCTATTCAATAAACACAATAGACCAGCAAAATGGATAAAAGTGTGGCGGCATAGGAAGAACAGTGACATCTTGTGGTCAAAACCTGGCACTGTCCCACTACTTTATATTTCTCTGAACAGGGAGAAAAAACATCTCAATTTTCACAAGGAATAAGTAACATAGAAAAGCAATACTACAAGCCACATTTTCATAGTACTTGTCAAAAATAGACAACTGATACTATATACTGGTTGTTGAGGTGGGATTGGCATGGGGTGTGGGGGTCCATGAGTGACATTTGACTTTTTTTTATAGATTCCTTCGTGTCTTACTCACTGGTAGGAAGAGGTTTGGTACAAAGTGGATGTTGGGTACTATATTTATTGAATATTATCTGAATCCTATGAATTAAAATGGCCAATTTGGGTGCAGTCAATTTCTTAGATCAAATTACGTTTCAGGAATGTTAATCATATCTGTTAAAACCTACAGAAAAATAGTTGAGCAATCTGAGATGGTGGGTGTCGAAATCCTCTTTCTTGTGGTGGAACAACCCCATGGCATTTAAAACCACCCAGTTAGCTAACGCTCCAGAGGTATACAGCATATTTAGCTCTGCTGAATGTAGGCTGCTACTATTATATCTGTGTTGGCATTGCAATGTTCCCTTAAAGGTTTTAGGCCTAACCTGGCAAGAAATTAGTGGACATACCACCTAACCCAGCATAGTCTATAACTTTCTGAGACTCCCTATTAGAAAAGAGCCACATAATGCCACTTGTATTGAAAGGAAAAGACTAGAATGCCTTGTCTGAGGTAGCATCATTTACATGGCCTGAGACGGTAGGTAGCTACTGTAGGGCCCGATGTTAGCCACATGGGAAGCAGTTTCAAATGTGTCTTTGTATAAACACAGTTAATTACCTTACCAGACTCTGTGTACTGTCTGCCATTATGAAGTGAAATGTGTGTCCTGAAAAATGTCTCATCTTCCAGGCCAGCTGTTCGTGGCCTCGTCCCGGATCACAGCAGCTGAAACCAAACCCAGCTGATGTGAAATGGATTGGATCCTACTAAGGTAAGTCACGTTCCAGCTGGCATCAGTCCCAACAGCAGTATTCCCCCTCAACCCCTGCCACGCTGCCCACCTCCCCTGTTTGGGTCTTTATCAGATACGCCTGTCTCCCCTCTGCACGTAGCTAAACGTTGATCGTTTTCAATGACTCTCTCTGCTAGAGAGATTCTGGGCATGGTTAGCACTGGGGTGGCATCACTCCAAGCAGGATCAGTGGCTGTCGCTCCTGCTCACAGATCGGTGAGAACTAAGACCTGTCACTCTGCCATGGCACTGGAGTTGTACGGTGGTGGGGAGGGAGGAAGGGAGGGAGAGAGAGAGGTGGCAGGTTTTCAATTCAGTTGTGCCATCTCAAATAAAAATGTAATCAGGGGTTTTCAGCCCTGCTAATGCCTTGTGAGTGGGCAAAATTGACCAAATTGTCAATTTACCCCTGATATTATACTCTGTTGGCACACTTTTTTTTTTACAAGCATTTTGCCAGACACAAACTGACCAAACTATGTAGAACTCTTGACTACAGGCGCCCTAAATGCAGTATTACAATGACAACATGTATGGTCAATTAGGACAAGTTATAGTAATGGACCAAAATGGAGGGATGCAGAACACAGCTGAGCAGATGTTTTATTTCCACCCAAACAAAATAATTTTTCATGAAATGGCCATAAACAATAACTGGTAATGAAAGGTCTGCAACTCACCTTTGTGGAAAAAACTGTTGAGGTGTATTCACTTTTGAGGACACAAACTCAAGCATATTGTGAAAAGTCATATGTGACCGATCCCTCGATTCATACTTATGTAACAAAATTTGAAATTGTGTTTAACACTGGATAAAAGTAGAGACTGAGATAGAAAATGGTATATCATACACTACAGTTGAGGAATAATGGGGAAGTAATTCTGCTTTGAAAAAATGGCCCTAGAATTGTTGGTACCTACTGGAGAGCTCTTCTTTGTCTACACCCATTCAGCATCGTTCACACCCTCTTAAGCATTAGCCCCGCCCATCTCTTTAAGGATTCACATGTGAAGCTATGTCCTAAACAACCAAAGATTTCCAGGCTAAAGGTGTCACTTTTGTTGTATGGATGAGACCAAGGCGCAGCGTGATGTGAATACATGTCCTATTTTAACGAAACGAAGAACAAATTTACAAAACGAACGTGACAGCTATATAGAATAAGTGCAGACACAGGCAACTAATACATAGACAATCACCCACGAATTATCCAAGGAATATGGCTGCCTAAATATGGTTCCCAATCAGAGACAACGATAAACAGCTGCCTCTAATTGAGAACCAATCCAGGCATCCATAGACATACAAAACACCTAGACTAGTAAACAAGCCCATAAACATACAAAAACCCTAGACAGGACAAAAACACAACAAACCACCCCTTGCCACACCCTGACCTAACCAAAATAATAAAGAAAACAAAGATAACTAAGGTCAGGGCGTGACAAAAGGCTTATACTATGGGTGTGTTTTTCAATTTAATATGGAGTGCCAGAGTGTGCTTTGGGCGTTCGTAAACTCAGAGTGTTGGTTCGTAAATTCAGAGCGTTTCGCTCTCGGAGCATTCAGAGCACACACTGGACGCTCTGGCCGAGAAGTAGGGTTGATCCAAGAGTTCGGACCTTACAACAGCAGTCAAGCACCCAAGCCAACTGGATAACATTGGCTAGCTTGCTAGCTACTTCCAGACAAATGAGAGAATAGCTCACTCTGACCATTTTACTCACCCTAGCAGAGCTAGTTGAGCTGTTTCCACGTTATCCAGACCGTTGGTGACTTTTTTGCCAACGTTGGGTGTTGAGCATTCATAAATTCATCAGTTATTCTGTGAATTGGCACATTCAGATGAGAGTGCTCTGAAATTGAAGTAGATAGCCAGAGCGAATATATCGATCGACATTCTATTGAAATAGTTACTTGCATAGTGGAGTCTTTTTTTGTGTTTAGACATGTAGGTAGCTAGCTAGCTAATCAATGATCCATATTCCCAGCTCATAACGTTGCAACTCTGCTTGAATCTGCAGGTAGCTAACCAGCCAGGTGCAATTGAAATGAATCTGAGAATTAAATGCTAGAATATCTCATACTCCTTAGCTATCAATTCTGCACAGCATTACACACTCCTGCCACCATCATTATGCACACCTGCTTCCCTCGTCACGGGCATCAGTGATTCATTGGACTCACCTGGACTCAATCACCTGTGTTATTACCTCCCCTTTATCTGTCTGTTCCCCGCTTCTAGATTAATTATTGTTTGTCGTTGTGTTAGCCGGTTCTGACTCTGTTCCTGTCCTGTTCCATGTCTGTGCAAAATTAAAATGTTCACTCTCCGTACATACATTTCTACTTCAGCGTTGGTTCTTACAATTTACTTACTATGACTGTGATATGTGGTGTTCCCATCTAGTTAGCTTAAGATGAATGCACTAACATTAAGTTGCTCGGGATAAGAACATACAGTGCCTTGCGAAAGTATTCGGCCCCCTTGAACTTTGCAACCTTTTGCCACATTTCAGGCTTCAAACATAAAGATATAAAACTGTATTTTTTTGTGAAGAATCAACAACAAGTGGGACACAATCATGAAGTGGAACGACATTTATTGGATATTTCAAACTTTTTTAACAAATCAAAAACTAAAAAATTGGGCGTGCAAAATTATTCAGCCCCCTTAAGTTAATACTTTGTAGCGCCACCTTTTGCTGCGATTACAGCTGTAAGTCGCTTGGGGTATGTCTCTATCAGTTTTGCACATCGAGAGACTGACATTTTTTCCCATTCCTCCTTGCAAAACAGCTCGAGCTCAGTGAGGTTGGATGGAGAGCATTTGTGAACAGCATTTTTCAGTTCTTTCCACAGATTCTCGATTGGATTCAGGTCTGGACTTTGACTTGGCCATTCTAACACCTGGATATGTTTATTTTTGAACCATTCCATTGTAGATTTTGCTTTATGTTTTGGATCATTGTCTTGTTGGAAGACAAATCTCCGTCCCAGTCTCAGGTCTTTTGCAGACTCCATCAGGTTTTCATCCAGAATGGTCCTGTATTTGGCTCCATCCATCTTCCCATCAATTTTAACCATCTTCCCTGTCCCTGCTGAAGAAAAGCAGGCCCAAACCATGATGCTGCCACCACCATGTTTGACAGTGGGGATGGTGTGTTCAGTGTGATGAGCTGTGTTGCTTTTACGCCAAACATAACGTTTTGCATTGTTGCCAAAAAGTTCAATTTTGGTTTCATCTGACCAGAGCACCTTCTTCCACATGTTTGGTGTGTCTCCCAGGTGGCTTGTGGCAAACTTTAAACAACACTTTTTATGGATATCTTTAAGAAATGGCTTTCTTCTTGCCACTCTTCCATAAAGGCCAGATTTGTGCAATATACGACTGATTGTTGTCCTATGAACAGAGTCTCCCACCTCAGCTGTAGATCTCTGCAGTTCATCCAGAGTGATCATGGGCCTCTTGGCTGCATCTCTGATCAGTCTTCTCCTTGTATGAGCTGAAAGTTTAGAGGGACGGCCAGGTCTTGGTAGATTTGCAGTGGTCTGATACTCCTTCCATTTCAATATTATCGCTTGAACAGTGCTCCTTGGGATGTTTAAAGCTTGGGAAATCTTTTTGTATCCAAATCCGGCTTTAAACTTCTTCACAACAGTATCTCGGACCTGCCTGGTGTGTTCCTTGTTCTTCATGATGCTCTCTGCGCTTTTAACGGACCTCTGAGACTATCACAGTGCAGGTGCATTTATACGGAGACTTGATTACACACAGGTGGATTGTATTTATCATCATTAGTCATTTAGGTCAACATTGGATTATTCAGAGATCCTCACTGAACTTCTGGAGAGAGTTTGCTGCACTGAAAGTAAAGGGGCTGAATAATTTTGCACGCCCAATTTTTCAGTTTTTGATTTGTTAAAAAAGTTTGAAATATCCAATAAATGTCGTTCCACTTCATGATTGTGTCCCACTTGTTGTTGATTCTTCACAAAAAAATACAGTTTTATATCTTTATGTTTGAAGCCTGAAATGTGGCAAAAGGTCGCAAAGTTCAAGGGGGCCGAATACTTTCGCAAGGCACTGTATGTTATTATTAAATCAGGAAATATGATTTTAGTCCTTGACAAATCCCCTTCACAGTGGCTTAGTTTCCTGAAATGAATAACATAATGACTTTTTCCCATTCAACAAAAGTCGGGCAATAGGGCTTGAAAATATTTTAATAATTTCTAAAGATAGTAACAATAAAATTATAAAAAACTCACTACCATTCACTTTTCTTATAACTGTAAAATCAATATGATCGTACTCAGTGACAGTACAATATTGGCACCATTTCAAAAAACTGAAGACAGAGAATGTTCTCCTAAACGTCCCTCCTGAATATTAATTTCACAAAGTTAGCTGCCTCAGATTGTTTGATGGCAATTTGCATATACTCCAGAATGTTATGAATAGTGATCAGATGAATTGCAAAGTCCCTCTTTGCCATGCAAATTAACTGAATCCCCAAAAAACATTTCCACTGCATTTCAGCACTGCCACAAAAGGACCAGCTGACATCATGTCAGTGATTCTCTCATTAACACAGGTGTGAGTGTTGACGAGGACAAGGCTGGAGATCACTCTGTCATGCTTATTGAGATCGAATAACAGACTGGAAGCTTCAAATGGAGGGTGGTGCTTGGAATCATTGTTTTTCCTCTGTCAAGGAAACATGTGCCGTCATCATTGCTTTGCACAAAAAGGGCTTCACAGGCAAGGAAATTGCTGCCAGTGAGATTGCACCTAAATCAACCATTTATCAGATCATCAAGAACTTCAAGGAGAGCGGTTCAATTGTTGTGAAGAAGGCTTCAGGGCGCCCAAGAAAGTCAAGCAACCTAAAGTTGATTCAGCTCCGTGATCGGGGCACCACCAGTATAGACCTTGCTCAGGAATGGCAGCAGGCCATCTGCATCTGCAAGCACAGTGAGGCGAAGACTTTTGGAGGATGGCCTGGTGTCAAGAAGGGCAGCAAAGAAGTCACTTCTATCCAGGAAAAACATCAGGGACAGACTGATATTCTGCAAAAGGTACAGGGATTGGACTGCTGAGGACTGGGGTAAAGTCATTTTCTCTGATGAATCTCCTTTCCGATTGGAAATTAATTACTTAAAAATCATACAATGTGATTTTCTGGATTTTTGTTTTAGATTCCGTCTCTCACAGTTGAAGTGTATCTATGATAAAAAATTACAGACCTCTACATGCTTTGTAAGTAGGATAACCTGCAAAAATTGGCAGTGTCTCAAATACTTGTTCTCCCCACTGTATCTACTGGTATAATTTGGCCATCCTTTGAATGCATCGTTAGGTACTCAATCTCTTTTTTACACTGCTGCTGTGTATTATCTATGCATAGTCACTTCATCTTGGTATCGGTACCCCCTGTATATAGCCCCATTATTGTTATTTTATTGTGTTACTTTGTTATTTTTTTACTTTAGTTTATTTGGTAAATATTTTCTTAACTCTTTCTTTAACTGCACTGTTGGTTACAGGCTTGTAAGTAATTATTTCACTGTAAGGTCTGCACAAGTTGTATTCGGCGCATGTGACAAATAAAGTTTGATTTGAATTTTGTGATGAGTTCAAAGACCAAATTTGGAGTGAATCTGACTTTTAGAAGATTTTCAAAGATAATTTTAAGCAGAGTTAGATATATAAAACAAAACATATTTTGTTTAATAGTTTCCTTATTTTTTAAGATATCCATGCCAAACTTAAAATGGTTCTGTCACGACTCCTACCAAAGGTGGCTCCCCTTCCCATTCGGGTGGTGCTCGGCGGTCGTCGTCACCGGCCTACCAGCTGCCACTGATTTTTTTCCTCCCCCTCCTTGTCTGTTTATTGGTTACACCTGTTGTTAATTAGGTTATTAGTTGGGCTTTATTAGCCAGCCGGCCCACCTGCTGGGTGTAAGGGATTGTTCTATGTGTACTTGCTGTGCACACATGTGTGTCACGACTGTTTTGTGTACGCAAGCTGTTTTTGGATACTGTTTAGTTCCCCTGTGGTTTGGGGTATTTGTGTTGAGTGGCGTCTTGCTTTTTCACCTGGTCAGTGTATTAAAGACGTGCCTACTCTGAACTCTCTGTCTCCTGCGTCTGACTCCTTCCTCCACTACACCGTAGACATTACAGGTTCATCTTTGATGACTCTAAAACGATTCAACTTGATTGGCCATTGTGATGGATATTTGCAAAGGACTTAAATGGACATGTAAAACCATATTTCCTGATTTATCAATAACATTTACATTTTAGTCATTAGTGCACTGATCTTAAGACCGCTAGGTGGGACAACCACATATAACAGCCATAGTAAATACATTTTTCCTCAATAAAGTAGCCACCTGCAAAGTCAGAGCGGTAAGTGCGGGAAAAAAGTAATGTGCGAGTGTTGGCTCACGATAAAGCATATTCATATACATTTTTTGTTGTTGGTCAAGTCATCGCTTTACCAATTCCTTAGCTTTTCTCAATCTAAGTTAAGATATGTACCATGGGCCCACATACAGTACATATTTTTGTATCGTTTTAAGATATGTACCATGGGCCCACATACAGTACATATTTTTGTATCGTTTTAAGATATGTACCATGGGCCCACATACAGTACATATTTTTTTATCGTTTTACAAAATTTCCAAGATGGAGAAAAATCCATCCTGACGGACCTTATGGGTCCTTGAGGCAAATCTATTCAGCATGAGGAAAGACAACCTACATACAAAGGTATACATCTCTAGGTCAAATGGAGCGGTGGATATGAGGGTTTATTGGCCAATCGGTGACATCATTTTTTACCAAGTTCCTCAGGGCCTCTGGTGAATGCTAAATTAGAAAAAAGTTACCAACCTATGCATGAGTTATTTGACCATGTCAAGAAAAAACATAAGCTAATAATAACAAAAGGTTTGACAGCTTTGCTCTGAACCTCTAACCCAAGACCTGAATCAAGAAATCATAATAATGCAGGTGCAGCACACATTGTATAGTAGTGATTACCAGATGCTATCATAATATGACTATATCATCTACAATGCTTTAAAATAAAACGTTTTTTCCATCATATAATACCAAGCACCAGCTGAATTGCTTGCTGTAAGCATGAAGAATATTAATTACTCTGCCTCTGATGGTATAGTGTCTTTCCTATCTTTTCTCTCCATCTGTTACCTTCATACCTTTTCATTTCTCTATTTTCTCCCTTTCAAACAAATGATTGCCAGACGCAAAGAATACTCTCTACAAAAATATGACCACCCTGATTGTCCTTAACCAACAATAATGTAAATACATCTATAGCTTTTTTTCATTAGATATGATGGAAATAAATACAAAATTCACAAATGTAATGACAACCAACAATGGTTAAAACCAGGTTTGTTACTATTATCAGTGATGTCAGTATGGTGTCTGTCTGTACAGACTGTCTCAACATTCTGGTCAGTGATTGTCTTCTCAAACACAAGAGAGGTGGAACAAGCAGCAGCTACACCTTTCTCTTTCTTTCCAAAGGTTATTTCTTTCTCTCACTATCTCTCACAGTCCACACTCCCTTCAAACTAAAGACAACACTGCCTCCTAGGGTCACACATGGGAGTACATGTCTGTATCCTCGTTCCCTTCTCATGCTCTCCCCCCTCTCTGTGTCTCTCTCCCTCAGCATAAAGGGAGTCTCAGAAAGGCAATGGGTAAGATTCCGCTTAGTTTCCACACGCTTGGGAGGCTTTCAAATAACTACTGCTGAGGAAAGGTCCACAGAGAGCACAGGGAGGACGTGGCTACACAGCGTTTGTGCATAGGTACTAACAGCTAGCAAACAGCTAGCAAACAGCTTCAGTTTCCACTTGAAATGCATGTACAGCTATTGTGTTCAAATCCCAAAACATTCCCAGGGTATTGAACCGACAATGACTGAGACACTCCGTGAACCGACAATAACTAAAGCCTTGTTCACACTGCAGGCATTGATCCTCAAATCAGTTTTGTTTTTGAAATACATACTTACAAGTGACCAAATCGGATTTGTGTGAGTTCAGACACGAGTCATTTGCTGACATGGCTATGCTACTTGTCATAGTAATAACGGTTTTGTGTGCAGTGGGGGTAGGCTGATTAGTGGAGGTGCTTGTGCTTAAAATCAATCATAAATTATGTAGTAAGTGAAAGAGGTAAAAATGCCTGCCATGGACATTTCCCAGTTGCTTTGAATCTTCAAAATCATAGTGTAAGAACACTTTTAAAGCCTCAAAGATTAAGATGATCCAACTTTTAAAACAAAAGTCATTTTTGGCTAGCCGCAGCACTCAACTAGCAAGCTAGCTAGCTACCACATGTTCTTGTCAAACAACAGAGTAGCTAGCAAGCAACACAATATGACAAAAAACTGTCCAAAACTACGTATGGGCAAATATATCCGATTTTATCGTTCAGACACAATTCTACAAAGCTATATGGAATTGTTTTAAGATGGTGATAGCAAGGACAATTTAGCTACCTGATTTGAAATTTTCAGACCCCTTAAGGTATCATATTATTATATACACACACACACAGTTGAAGTTGGAGTCATTACCTCATTTTTCAACCACTCCATAAATGTCTTAACAAACTATAGTTTTGGCAAGTCGGTTAGGACATCTACTTGTGCATGACAAATCATTTTTCCAACAATTATTTAACTTATAATTCACTGCATCACAATTCCAGTGGGTCAGATGTTTACAAACATTAAGTTGATGTGCCTTGAAACAGCTTGGAAAATTCCAGAAAATCATGTCATGGCTTTAGAAGCTTCTGATAGGCTAATCGACATCATTTCAGTCAATTGGAGGTATTTCTGTGGATGTATTTCAAGGCCTACCGTCAAACTCAGTGCCTCTTTGCTTGACATCATGGCAAAATCAAAAGAAAGCAGACAAGATCCCAGAAAGAAAATGTATACTGTATAAACACCATGGGACCATGCAGCCATGTTCTGTCAAATCAATCCCAAAACAACAGCAAAGGACCTTGTGAAGATGCTGGAGGACACAGGTACAGAAGTATCTATATCCACAGTAAAACGAGTCCTATATCGACATAACCTGAAAGGCCATTCAGGAAGGAAGAAGCCACTACTCCAAACCGCCATAAAAAAGCCAGACCACGGTTTGCAACTGCACATGGGGACGTCGATCGTACTTTTAGGAGAAATGTCCTCTGGTCTGATGAAACAAAAATAGAACTGTTTGGCCATAATGACCATCGTTATGTTTGGAGGAAAAAGGGGGAGGCTGGCAAGCCAAAGAACACCATCCCAACCTTGAAGCACGGGGGTGGCAGCATCATGTTGTGGGGGTGCTTTGCTTCAGGAACGACTGGTGCACTTCACAAAATAGATGGCTACATGAGAAAGGAAAATGATGTGGATAAATTGACGCAACATCACGACATCAGTCAGGAAGTTAAAGCTTGGTCGCAAATGAGTCTTCCAAATGGACAATGACCCCAACCATACTTCCAAAGTTGTGGCAAAATGGCTTAAGGACAAGAAGGTCAAGGTATTGGAGTGGCCATCATAAAGCCCTGACCTCAATCCTATAGAACATTTGTGGGCAGAACTGAAAAAGCGTGCGCGAGCAAGGATGCCTACAAACCTGAATCAGTTACACCAACTCTGTCAGAAGGAATGGGCCAAAATTCACCCAACTTACTGTAGGAAGCTTGTGAAAGGCTACCCGAAATGTTTGACCCAAGTTAAACAATTTAAAGGCAATGCTACCAAATATGAATTGAGTGTGTCATGAAATAAATAAAAGCTGAAATAAATAATTATCTGTGCTATTATTATGACATTTCACATTCTTAAAATAAAGTGGTGAATCCAATTTACATAAGTCAGGGGATTTTTACTAGGATTAAATGTCAGGAACTGTGAAAACTGAGTTTAAATGTATTTGGGTTTGGTCAAGACGTTTACACCGATCAGACACGGAAAAAGTATGATTAGCTCGGTTTCAAGTTTGTTTATTAAATAATAAATCAAAAGAAAAGGATAGGTCTCCCCCATGAGACCCTCACCGGGATACCGTCTTCTGGTCTTGCTGTATCCTGTCGGGCACACAAACTCAAATCCTTCGTCTTAGCTCAGGCACCGTCTCCAACGACACAGAAGTAACCTTACTTCCCCCAGTCCTCCGCTGTGTGCTGCCCTTCTGGCAGCTTTATGGGCCTTGCAGAGCTGGTGAGCAATCAGCCCCAATTAGTCCTGGCCAGAGAACAAGTCGAAACCTGGCACGTCCAGCAGATGGAGCCATCAACTCGTGATGTATACACCGTCTGTCAACAGGCCTCGACGAGTCTCCCCCTGGTGGCTGACCTGTTGTACGCCACACTAGACGCAACTGTTAATTGAAATGCATTCCAGGTGACTACCTGATTAAGCTTGTTGAGAGAATGCCAACAGTGTGCATAGCAGTCATCAAAGCAAAGGGTGGCTACTATGAAGAATCTCAAATATATTTAAACCTTTTTTGGTTACTATATGATTCCATATGTGTTATTGATTAGTGTTGATGTCTTCACTATTATTTTACAATGTAGACTGGTACTGTTGACCTTAAGATTGAGGCTTGTGGGAGTCCAAGACCAAAACAACTGTAATGTAATGGAAGTGTTTGTGAGAAACTCACTTTTCCACAGAAGGGATATATTACTGTGTAGCCCAAACTTTTCGGACGATACAGACAGAAGTTGGCAGAAGAGGCTGTACCGACTTCAGACGAGTCCTGTGATTCTGGTGGGAGTCCCGTGATGCTTCTAGAGGGCGATTTTTAAAATAAAAACATACCTTATTTACATAAATATTCAGACCCTTTGCTATGAATCTTGAAAATGAGCTCAGGTGTATCCTGTTTCCATTGCTCATCCTTGAGATGTCTCGACAACTTAATTGGAGTCCACCTGTGGTATATTCAATTGATTTGACATGATTTGGAAAGGTGCACACCTTTCTATATAAGGTCCCACATTTGACAGTGCATGTCAGAGCAAAAACTAAGCCATGAGGTCGAAGGAATTGTCCGTAGTGCTCTGAGACAGGATTGTGTTGAGGTACAGATCTGGGGAAGGGTACCAAAAAATGTCTGCAGCATTGAAGGTCCCCAAGAACACAGTGGCCTCCATCATTCTTAAATGGAAGAAGTTTGGAACCACCAAGACTCTTCCTAAAACTGTCTGCACGACCAAACTGAGCAATCGGGGGAGAAGGGTCTTGGTCAGGGAGGTGACCCCAAAACCGATGATCACTCTGACAGAGCTCCAGAGTTCCTCTGTGGAGATAGCAGTACCTTCCAGAAGGACAACCATCTCTGCAGCACTCCACCAATCAGGCCTTTATGGTATAATGGCCAGACGGAAGCCACAAAGGTTTATACAAAAATGTATAAACCTGTTTTTGCTTTGTCATTATGGGCTATTGTGTGTAGATTATCCTTTTTTGATAAAACTATACAAAACATATTTTCACCAAATAATTGATTAAAACACACTCTTTTGCAATGAAGGTCTACAGTAGCCTCGACAGCACTCTTTAGGGTAGCACCACGGTGAAGCTGTAGTACAGCTAGTTTCAGTCCTCCTCTGGGTACGTTGACCTCAATACAAAACCTAGAAAGTTCCCTTCCACCCGCTTCCATAGACTTACACAGTAATTATGACAACTTCCGGAGGATGTCGTCCAACATATCAGAGCTCTTGCAGCATAAACTCATCTGTTGTCCACCCAATCAAAGGATCAGAGAATGAATCTAGTACTGAACTAGTACTGAAAGCATAAGCTACAGCTAGCTAGCACTACGGTGCATGAAGTGTGGTAAGTAGTTGACTCAAAAAGAGAGAAAGACAATAGTTGAAGAGTTTAACAAATTAGAAGCGAGAGATATGTAAAAAAAAAAAATCCCTTTCATTTAGTCAGCAAGCGAATGCAGCTAGCTTGTTTTGCCTACTCAAACAGAGAGAAATGCTATGTTAGCTAGCTGGCTATGGCTATCCAACACGGGAACTCTTCCAAGTCAAGGTAAACTTTTGGTGTTATTAATTTTTCTCCTCCGGGGCTAGCTTATGTAACTGCTAAACTGCTTGCTAACTGTACAGTGTACTGCATGATTGTAGCAGGTTGACTACCACATTAGTTCCAGTAGCTATGTTGACCATGATGTTAGCTAATGTGGTGACACCGATGTAGACTGTGTATAGCGGTTAAGATTTGAAGATTTGGCTTGGAAAGGATACAACCTGAAATATGGAATTGTTTTAATATTTTTTTTTAAAGACAATCATGCCATAGATCATTCAGCTTTTAGATTTTGAATAGGTATATAGGTTTAATTATTTTTTAAATAAAACATCTGATAAAATCTTGAATTTAGCCTTTACTACCAAATCCCATAGAAATGGATTCATAACTAAACAGTCATTAGACATGCATTCATAAAATGACACTAAAACTGTGTAGGACATCACTAAATAATTCAAAATAACAACCCAAATGTTAAAAGTTGCAGAGTTGTCTTTTAAGTCAATTTGACGACATCTTAATGCAGGCTGGTGAGGCAAAGTTGTTTCCTACTAATTATTTACCTACAATACTTTAGCAATGTCATCGTCTCTCCAAGCCTCTATACCGTATTTTAGGCAAAACAATCATTAGCCCCCGTTAAGAATGACTAGGCATCACTAAACCTTTGGGAGTCAATATGGCTGAGAGTGACTTGAGAAAATTGATAACAATGGCGTGACACAACCAAGTGACAGAGGGGCAACCCATAAATAGCAGTTGTGTTACTGTGGATATAGAAGTGAATATAGTCATTGTTTATCTGAACTGTCAAGAGATACAGTACTAGTGTATATCAGGTCACACAAAATACCAACAACACAGTGTTCTCCGCAGTAAAACAACACCTCAACATGTCAGGGATGTAATGCCTTTCACCTTTTAAAAGAGTCATGATCTATGTTTGTGTCTGTCCAATAAAAATTGAGCCAACAGTGTGTCTGCTGCCAAGGAGATAAGGCTAGAGGAGCGTGGGCGGAAGGTGCTGTGTTTGAACTTCAGGTAGCATGTGATGACTTAATTCTCCTTCCTGTCTCACTCATG
Organism: Oncorhynchus clarkii lewisi; assembly: GCF_045791955.1. Classification (NCBI taxonomy): domain Eukaryota; kingdom Metazoa; phylum Chordata; class Actinopteri; order Salmoniformes; family Salmonidae; genus Oncorhynchus; species Oncorhynchus clarkii. The sequence goes on along the minus strand of NC_092147.1, from coordinate 36,393,647 downwards.
CATTCCCTGACCTTTCTTTCTAATCCCTTTCCAGTCCACTGTGTTTGTCAAAGGGCCTGGCGGTATGGCCTGCCTCCCGCCATGATAAAATCAAATTATTTCCATTCAGGGCCCACTCTGACGCTCCCTCTGTCTATCTGCCTGTGTCTTCACGCATGCCCTCACGTGTGTTCAATGTGGTTTGTGTATAGGAGTACAGATGCCACTATACCACAGTTATATGGCTTGCCTTCAGTTTTTATTTACATCTTCTCAAGCATCCCTATAGAAATGTGACTTCACAGACACAGTTTGGTCATGTGTGATTGGCATGATTTTCAAAGTAAATTTTAATTACTTGTGGCCATGTGAGTTGTATGTGTGAATGTGATGTTTCTCTGTGGTAAGGCATTTTGGAAGGGTGGATTTCTATGCATGTTTTATACTAAACAAACATCTAAACGCAACATGCAACAATTTCAAAGATTTTACTGAGTTACAGTTCATATAAGGAAATCAGTCAAATTTAATAAATTCATTAGGCTATGGATTTCACATGACTGGGAATACAGATATGCATCTGTTGGTCACAGATACTGTACCTTTAAAAAAAAGTAGGGGTGTGGATCAGAAAATCTTCTTGGCATAGAGTTGATCGGGCTGCTGATTGTGGCCTGTAGAATGTTGTCCCACTCCTCTTCAATGGCTGTGTGAAGTTTCTGGATATTAACGGGAACTGGAACACGCTGTTGTACACGTCGATCTAATAGGTGACATGTATGCAGGCCATAGAAGAACTGGGACATTTTCGGCTTCCAGGAAATGTGTACAGATCCTTGCGACATAGAGCCATGCATTAGCAAGCTGAAACATAGTGATGGCGGCGGATGAATGGCACAACAATGGGCTCAGCATCTCGTCATGGTACCTCTGTGCACTCAAATTACCATCGATAAAATGCAATTGTGTTCGCGGTTGTGAGGCTAGTTGGACATACTGCCCCATTTTCTAAAATTATGTTGGAGGCAGCTTATGGTAGATAAATTATCATTAAATTATCTGGCAACAGCTCTGGTGGACATTCCTGCAGTCAGCATTTGCACGCCAATTGCACACTCTTTGGCATTGTGTTGAGACATCTGTGTCATTTATTGTCCCCAGCACAAGGTGCACCTGTGTAATGATCATGCTGTTTAATCAGCTTCTTGATATGCCACACCTGTTAGGTGAATTGATTATCAACACATTTGTGCTCAAAATTTGAATGAAATAAACTTTTTGTGCATATGAAACATTTCTGGGATCTTTTATTTCAGCTCATGATACATGTGACCAACACTATACATGTTGCATTAATATATATATATATATATATATATATATATATATGGTCATTAGTGTAACCACATCATTTTCAAACGCTTTTAAAACACCGAAGCCAAACACAGAAACTAAGGATACAACTTCCTCTGCACTTGTCATTATCAAAGTTCATATGTGCGCCACAACATAGCCCTGTATTAGCATGTTTCTGATAGCTGATACATCATGACAAGACACACCATATTACTGTCCTGCTAATGTGCCTGGACTTTGTAGGCTAAACTGCAGAGAAATAACCCGTAACTGATCCAAATGGTTGCCCAATCAGGCAGGCTAGATGCAGTTATTTCGAAAATGAATATGCATTCAAAACCACAGGCTTTTGAGCAGTTTTTTTTTTATTAAATAGGCTTATTCACTGCAGTTTACAGTCTAGTCTAGAGTTTTGTATTCAAAACAATAATAACATTCTTCATTACATTGTGTTGTTGTAGCCTAGGTAGGATACATTTCTTGTCCCTAAAAAACTTTTCAAGCTGTGTACCTGGGGAGCGCACATAGTGTAGGTTACCTATAATTTCGTTATCTGATAAGCTTTTTTTTTCTTTCGCTGTGTAAATTGACTGGATATATTCACTGCATATTAAGCCTACCATTGAGTTTATGAATTATGGGCTAATATGCATAGCCTACACTTGTAATTTTTGCTGTAGGCTCCATCTCAAGCCTGTCTGTCTTCATTGACCTGTTGCACAATAACACACCCGGCCTCTCAGCTGCCACAGCTATTCCTTTTAAATCTTGTGGGGTCCCAGGAAAAGCCAGACTACAAAAGCTTGTTGGACACTTGTTTCAACTTATTTTCTTCAGCCTACTAATAGCCTATTGGAGGAGAGATGCACACTTTCTCTTGCTTGCTGAATGTAACATAGAGTACAGCATTAACGGGCGGGGAGTTGGAAGGAGAGACCCATATTTTCCACTAGTAGGCATATCTTAATACTGGGCTACATCCTGACAAAATAAGCCTACACCATATGAGTGGCCTGATTAATGTACCTTTCTGGACCTTCAACACTGTTGAGAATAGACACAAACTGATCCAAATGGTTGCATAATCAGGCCTAGGCTGTTATTTTGGCATGAAAGAAAACATGACCTGTGAGCAGTTTTCATATTAGCCTATATCAATGCAGTTTACAATAATTGTGTATTCACTTCATAATAACTAAATCCTCTGTGTTGTTGTAGCCCAGGTATAATAATGTTATTGTCTAAAAACATAGGCCTAGTCAATAGTGGAGCTTTGCGTGCCCGGTGACCACAGAGCGCAGCCTGGAGGAACACACTACAGATCTGCCATTTCACAAGCATGTTGCAATACCCGCAATAACATCTGCTAAACATGTGTATGTGACAAATAACATTTTATTTAATTTTATTTCATTAACTTGTTTTCTTGGACTTTGACAGGTAAATATTTAGCAAATTAATGGCCTAATTGGGCGACAGCGTAGCCTAGTGGTTAGAGTGTTGGACTAGTACCTGAAAGGTTGCAAGATCAAATCCCCAAGCTGACAAGGTACAAATCTGTCATTCTGCCCCTGAACAAGGCAGTTAACCCACTGTTCCTAGGCCTTCATTGAAAATAAGAATTTGTTCTTAATTAACTGACTTGCCTAGTTAAATAAAGGTTAAAACATTTTTTATTTTTTATGTCTAGCTTCTTACTGAGGCTACACATCACTAGCCTCTCTCTTCCAGCTGTTCTCGTGCAAAACAGGCGCAGGCTACGCAAGTCTCTCTGGCATTCCTCTTCTTTTTTTATTTTATTTATTTGACCTTTATTTAACTTGGAAAGTCAGTTAAGAACATTCAGAACAAATTTGTATTTACAATGACGGCCTACCCTGGCCAAACCCGGACGGCGCTGAGCCAATTGTGTGCCGACCTATGGGACTCCCAATCACGGCCGGTAGTGATACAGCCTGGAATCAAACCAGGGTCTGTAGTGATGCCTCTAGCACTGAGATGCAGTGCCTTAGACCGATGCACCACTCGGGAGCTCCTTCTCATGAAATCCCAAGAAAAGTCATAGGCTACAAAATCTATAGGACATTTCTTTTGATCATTTTTTTCTACTAGGCCTAATAGCCTATTCGTGGAAAGAAGCAGGCTTGCTTTGCAGAATGTAAAACAGGCCTACAGCATAGAAAATGCATGTCAGGTGAAGTTGAGGAGAGAGAGTACATTGGTGTGATACATTTTTGCCAGTTATGATAACATTGTCGCACTGATGCATTGCAAATAGTTGCACAAGACATACAGTGATGAGCACAGTGAAAAATAAGACCCAAAGAAATTGACAACCATTTGAAAAATGCAAATCACTTGCAAACCACTTGAGCAACGAAGCAATGACATGCTGTAAAAGATGTGCAGGCTAAAGGACGTTCGTTGTTGAATTGCTTCAGTTAAATACGAGTTACTAGATTATTTTTAATTGGGTCTACATGTACATTGAATTATTATTTGCTGTTGTCACTATGACAATGAACACACCCTGAAAGCATTGAATGGTCTGAACCAGTTAGAGACCTCATGAATGGTCTTGTGTTACTACCACCTTAATAGGCAGTGTGCAGTAGGATGCGTTGATCAGTCGATTGACAGGTGTAGGAATGTAGAACGATAAACTTTCCTCTAGTGTGGATGCTCGCCAACATTTTATAGTTACAATATGTAGCCAATAGTTAATCAATACATGTAACGTTATAGTTATTGGCATGGTGGATGGCCCGGGCCTTAACTCTGACACAACACCGCTAAAGTTATCACAACAAAACTAGCCTACTCTAGCAAGTTTGCCACAGGCAGGCTTCAGGGTGTAAAGCAGATGTCTATTACTTCCGTTGTTTGGTTGTGCCCATAGCAACGTTCGAAAATGGATATGAGTGCATTCGGGGTGAGTGGCCTGTATCTGTGTGTGTGTGTGTGTGTGTGTGATACACACTGTGGCATTTGTCTGTGCTCTGGGTGTCCCTTGAGTGTCAGGCCTCCTCTTCCTTGTCCCCTTCACTCTAAAGGACAAGAACGAAGTAATGTAGGCTGCATTATTTACATTTTATGACATTTCTGTCATTTAGTAGATGCTATTATCCAGAGCGGATGAAGCAAATGCCTTCGTGAACAGATGTTTGAGGGCTGCTGGAGTCGAGACGATGGATGGAGCCGCTGGCAGGCACACCCTGCTGGAAGGAGGGAGAGGGAGAGTATCAGGAGAGTATGGGGGTGTTGGCATTTCCAGCATGCCAGGGTGCCTTGACTCCACTTCGATTCTTACCTTCCCCACAATCAAATAAAATCAAATGGTATTTGTCACAAGTGTAGATCTTACCGTGAAATGCTTACTTACAAGCCCTTAACCAACAATCCAGTTTTAGGAAAAATAAGAGTTAAGAAAATATTTACAAAATAACCTAAAGCCTACCAGCATAGTGGAGTCTGCCACTAGCAAAGTCAGTGTAGTCAGCTCAGCTATCCCCTTTGAGACTGTGTTTGTGCCTCGATCTAGGATGGGCAAAAATAAACATGGCGGTGTTCGCTTTAGCAATCTCACTGGAATAAAGACCTCCTCCATTCCTGACCGAGATTGTTCAACAAAAAACATTTGTCACAAGAAATTAGCTCCTTGATAAACAGAAAATAGTTGAGCCCTGAAGCAACCTTCCAGAAAATTGGAACGGAAATGTCACTCCACCAAACCTGAAGTCTTCCGACTAGCTTGGAAACACAGTGCCGTGTAATATCGAAGAGCCCTCACTGTTGCTCAATCATCCTATTTTTCCAACCTAATTGAGAAAAAGAACATTCCATTTTTGATACTGTTGCAAAGCTAACTAAAAAGAAGCATTCCCCAAGAGAGGATGGCTTTCACTTCAGCAGTGATGAATTAATTAACTTCTTTGACGAAAAGATCATGATCATTTGAAAGCAAATTACGGACTCCTCTTTGAATCTGCGTATTTTTCCAAAGCTCAGTTGTCCTGAGTCTGCACAGAACTGCCAGGACTTAAGATCAATGGAGACACTAAAGTTTTTTAATACTATATCTCTTGACACATTCACAAATATAGTCATGGCCTCTAAACCTTCAAGCTGCATACTGGAACCTATTCCAAATAAAATACTGAAAGAGCTACTTCCTGTGTTTGGCCCTCCTATGTTAAACATAAAAAAATGGGGATGTCATTCGGAAACCCAATGTCAACTTTCACTGCTATTCAGACGAAACACAGCTGTACATTTTGACAAACCCCCAAAATTGCCTACCCTGGAATCCTGTGTTTCAGACATAAGGAAGTAGATGGCGGCAAATGTTTTACTTTTACACTCAGACAAAACAGAGGTTCTAGTTCTAGGTCCCAAGAAACAAAAGTATCTACTGTTCGATCAGACAATTAGTCTTGATGGTTGTACAGTCGTCTCAAATAAAACTGTGAAGGACCTTAGCGTTACTCTGGTTCCTGATCTTTCTTTTGACGAACATATCAAGAACATTTCAAGGACAGCTTTTTTCCTTCATTGTAACATTGCAAAAATCTGAAATGTATTGTCCGGAAATGATGCAGAAAAGCTAATCCATGCTTTTGTCAATTCTAGATTAGACTACTGCAATGCTCTACTCTCCAGTTACCCAAATAAAGCACTAAATAAAGTTCACTTAATGCTAAACACAACTGCTAGAATCTTGACTAGAACCACAAAAATGTATCATATTACTCCAGTGCTAGCCTCTCTACACTGGCTTCCTGTTAAGGCTAGGGCTGCTAACCTAGAAAGCATTACATGGGCTTATTCCTACCATTTATCCGATTTGGTCCTGCCGTACATACCTACACGTACACAACCGTCACAAGACGCAGGCCTCCTTATTGTCCCAAGAATTTCTAAGCAAACAGCTGGAGGCAGGGCTTTCTCCTGTAGCGCTCCATCTTTATGGAATGGTCTGCCTATCCATGTGAGAGACGCAGACTCTCAACCTTTAAGTCATTACTGAAGAATCCTCTCTTCAGTAGGTCCTATGATTGAGTGTAGTCTGGCTCAGGGATGCGAAGGTAAACGGCAAGGCACTGGAGCGACGAACCACCCTTGCTGTCTCTGCCTGGAGGGCTACCCTCTCTCCACTGTGATTCTCTGTCTCTGACCCTATTACTGGGGCTGACTCACTGGCTTGCTAGAGCTCTTCCATGCCGTCCCTAAGAGGGGTGCATCACATGCCAGGTTTAGTCACTGACGTGATCCTCCTGTCCGGTCTTGCGCCCCCTCTGGCTTGTGCGGTGGAGGAGAGCTTTGTGGGTTATACTCAGCCTTGTCTCAGAGTAGTAAGTTGGTGGTCTGTTGATATCCCTCTAGTGGTGTGGGGACTGTGCTTTGGCAAAGTGGGTGGGGTTATATCCTGCCTGGTTGGTACAGGGGTATCGTCGGACTGGGCCACATTGTCCCCCCCCCCCGTCTCAGCTTTCAGTATCTATGCTGCAATAGTCTATGTGCCAGGGGGCTAGGGTCAGTTTGTCCTATCTGGTGAAATTCTCCTGTCTTGTGAACTTAAGCATGCTCCCTCTAATTCGCCCATTTCTCAAATCCTCTTTCTCTCTCCCCCCTCCCCCGGGGGACCTGAGCCCTAGGACCATGCTCAGGTCTACCTGGCCAGATGACTCCTGGCTGTCCCTGTCCCTGTCCCCAGTCCACCCTGTCATGCTGCTGCTTCAGTTTCAACTGTTCTACCTGCGGCTATGGAACCCTGACCTGTTCACCGGACATGCTACCTTGTCCTGGACATGCTGTTTTCAACCCCCCCCCCCCTCCAGCCCACTCGCTATCTCGCTCTCTCGCTCTCTCTCTCGCTCTCTCTCTGTTTTGAATTCAACAAAATGTGAAATAATTCAATTGGTATGAATACTTTCTGTAGGCACTGTAATTCCTTCTCACATCTACACGCTCTCCTCCTCTCACCTCTTCCCTTCGCTTGTGGATTTTAGTGCACAACACAACAGCTGTCTGTGGCCAGGCGCAAAAACCTATCCAAGCCAAACCATACAATACCAGGTAACCACTACACAGCCTAGATCGTTGTCATCATATTATTGTTATAGTCAACAAACTAGAACTAAAGCATTAGTAATCCTAAAGTAGTAATCATTAGTAATCCATGTGTACAAGCACGCATTACAGGTTACAGCAAGCAGTTTAGAAGTTACTCCGGTGGGCACAAGTGGCAATAAATTAATAAAACCAAATGCTAACCTTGACTTGGAATAGTTGCAGTGTTGGATAGCCTTAGCCAGCTAGCTTGTATAAATAGCATTCTTCTCCATTTGAATCAGTTTGTTGAGTAGGCTAAATTAGCTGCATTAGCTAAGTAAGTAAAAGGTAAATGAAGGAGAACAAAAACAAGACCAAATATCTCTCTCTCTCTCTCTCTCTCTCTCTGTGTCTGCTGCTTCTCCTTGATCTTTTAAGAAATTAATTTGTTCAAAACTGTTCAACTCTTCTCTTTCTTTCTCTTTGAGTCAACTACTCACCACATGTATGCACTGCACTGCAGTGCTAGCTAGCATTAGCTTATATTTTCATTCTCTGATCCTTTGTTTGGATGGACAAGATGTAGTTCATGCTGATGTAGATGTAGTTCATCTTATAGTAAGATGTAAGATGTAGTTCATCTTATAGCTTGGATGACATCCTCCGGAACACGTCATAATTACTGTGTAAGTCTATAAAAGGGGTGAGAACCATGAGCCTCATGTACCCAGAGGAGGACAGAAAATAGCCATTCTCATGCTACACCAGGCCTGGGCAATCACATCCAGATATGCTACTTATTTAACTTGCACTTTTAACATGCACAGACATAAACCACATCCATGTTCTCCATTTGGTAGGTATTTTCATTAATAAACATGCAATGAACTACTAGGTACGGCAACTGCTCCGCCCACAACCGTAAGGCTCTCCAGAGGGTAGTGAGGTCTGCACAACGCATCACCGGGGGCAAACTACCTGCCCTCCAGGACACCTACACCACCCGATGTCACAGGAAGGCCATAAAGATCATCAAGGACAACAACCAACCGAGCCACTGCCTGTTCACCCTGCTATCATCCAGAAGGCGAGGTCAGTACAGGTGCATCAAAGCTGGGACCGAGAAACTGAAAAACAGCTTCTATCTCAAGGCCATCAGAATGTTAAACAGCCACCACTAACATTGAGTGGCTGCTGCCAACACAGTGACTCAACTCCAGCCACTTTAATAATGGGAATTGATGGGCATTGATGTAAAATATATCACTAGCCACTTTAAACAATGCTACTTAATATAATGTTTACATACCCTACATTATTCATCTCATATGTATACGTATATACTGTACTCTATATCATCTACTGCATCTTTATGTAATACATGTATCACTAGCCACTTTAAACTATGCCACTTTGTTTACATACCCTACATTACTCATCTCATATGTATATACTGTACTCGATACCATCTACTGCATCTTGCCTATGCCGCTCTGTACCATCACTCATTCATATATCTTTATGTACGTATTCTTTATCCCTTTACACTTGTGTGTATAAGGTAGTAGTTTTGGAATTGTTAGTTAGATTACTCATTGGTTATTATTGCATTGTCGGAACTAGAAGCACAAGCATTACGCTATACTCACATTAACATCTGCTAACCATGTGTATGTGACAAATACATTTTATTTGATTTAGGAGGGAAAAGTAAACTGTGCATTCAGCATCACAGACAGAACTCTTGTTAACGGGTATGCACAAAAACACAAGAAAGAGAGAACTCAACATTACATTTAAATTACTCAATCAGTGTGAGGAGTGAATTCTCTGGTGGTCATTGACTAGAGCAGTGAAGTCAGGTATAGTTTCTGACGTCGCTATGCGCAGGATTGCTGAAAGGTGAGAGTCAGTAAGAGATGATCTGTGCCTTGACTTGCTATATTTCATCACTGAAAATGTCTGTTCACATACATAGGTTGACCCAAACAATACAAATATCTTCTGAGCATGACTCCAAATCTTTGGAAAGTTATTTTTGAGAGATGCATAGAACCTCGTCATTGACATTGGAGAACTATTCAAAACAATCAAATCAAAATCAAATCAAATTTATTTATATAGTCCTTCGTACATCAGCTGATATCTCAAAGTGCTGTACAGAAACCCAGCCTAAAACCCCAAACAGCAAGCAATGCAGGTGTAGAAGCATGGTGGCTAGGAAAAACTCCCTAGAAAGGCCAAAACCTAGGAAGAAACCTAGAGAGGAACCAGGCTATGTGGGGTGGCCAGTCCTCTTCTGGCTGTGCCGGGTGGAGATTATAACAAAACATGGTCAAGATGTTCAAATGTTCATAAATGACCAGCATGGTTGAATAATAATAAGGCAGAACAGTTGAAACTGGAGCAGCAGCACAGTCAGGTGGACTGGGGACAGCAAGGAGTCATGTCAGGTATTCTTGGGGCATGGTCCTAGGGCTCAGGTCCTCCGAGAGAGAGAAAGAAAGAGAGAATTAGAGAGAGCATATGTGGGATGGCCAGTCCTCTTCTGGCTGTGCCGGAACAATCACTGCATCAGTCTGAAGATCAATAAGCTCAAGTTGCAGGTCAGTGGAAGTGTTATCCACATTGAAGGTGAAAGGAGAGGAAACACTTTGAAACCCTCAAAACGACAAGAAAACTCACCGTTCAAAGCACACAGCAGCGATGTATACTTCTCCCGCTGGTCATCTGATAGGGAACAGTAGTGTCGGAAGGTGGGTGGGATTGTTGGCTTCTACTTGGCGGGTCAGGAGGAGTAATTTTCCCTTGAAGGCTTAAAAAAGGCTGTACATCTGATGTACATCTGATGTGCAAAAAGGCCCTTCTCTTGTAGTTTGGAATTCAGTTCATTCATGAGGGCCATGATGTCCACGGTGAAGGCAAAATCAGCCAACCATTCTTTATCTTGCAGTTGATGGAAATCCACATATTTTCCTTTCATTTGCAAAAACTCAGCAATCTCTGACTTCAGGTCCCACACCCTTTTAAGCACCTTCCCCAAACTCAGCCATCTCCCATTTGTGTGGTAGGGGAGATATGCATGACCTGACTCTCTCTTCCAACAGTGAGACAAACTGCCTGTGGTTTAAAGATTTTGCTCTTATGAAGTTTACCACTTCAGTGACTGTATCCACAACATGGCTCATTTTCAGAACACATTTACAGAGAACCAACTGATGAATAATGCAATACAGGAAAATACTTTTCTGATCTGGATTTAGCTCAGCTGCTTGATCTTGTATCCTTTTCAAAAGGCCAACGTTTTTTCCTGTCATGTTTGGGCACCCATCAGTGGTCACACTAGATAACTTTTCAAAACTCAGTCCCAGCTTTGCCACACACTTATTAACATCCTCCAATAAATCTTTCCCTGTGGTTGTGCTCTTCATTGACTCCACTGAAGCAAGCTCCTCTGTAATTTAAAAGTCTGGGGTTATGCCTCGTAAGAATATCAACAACTGCGCCGTGTCACGTGCATCACTGCTCTCATCCAGGCCAAGGAGAAATAGGTGAAATCCTTTACCTTGTCTTTCAACTGTTGTTCCATATTCTCTGTGATGTCCTCAATATGCCGTGTCACTGTTCGTCTTGACAGGGAAATATTTTCAAACAGCTCTTTCTTGTCACGGAAAAGTATTTCTGCACAGTCAATTAAACATTCTTTAACCTCTAGTGACTCCCCATCCCGCATGCTGGAGCGTAATCATCGACTGACACTAATTAGCATAACGCAACGGATATAAATATTCCTACAAAATATTCCTATTCATGAACATCACAAATGAAATATATTGAGACACAGCTTAGCCTTTTGTTAATCACCCTGTCATCTCAGATTTTCAAAATATGCTTTACAGCCAAAGCTAGACAAGCATTTGTGTAAGTTTATCGATAGCCTAGCATAGCATTTTGTCCAGCTAGCAGCAGGTAACTTGGTCACGGAAATCAGAAAAGCAATCAAATTAAATTGTTTACCTTTGATGAGCATCGGATGTTTTCACTCACGAGACTCCCAGTTAGATGGCTGAGAAATCGCCCGGAAATTGCAGTCACGAAAATGCCGAAAAATATTCAAAATTAGCTCGATAATATCGACAGAAACATGGCAAACGTTGTTTATAATCAATCCTCAAGGTGTTTTTCAAATATCTATTCGATAATATATCCATCGGGACAATTTGTTTTTCAGTAGGACCGATTGGAGTAATGGCTACCTCTGTATTTTACGCAAGAGTCACTCTGGGAGCAATCAGGTGACCAGTTGCGCAATGTAGCCGCTTACGGGAATTCTTCAACATAAATGTGTAAAACTACGTCACAATGCTGTAGACACCTTCGGGAATACGGAGAAAGAGTAATCTGGTTGATAGCCCATTCACTGCTCAATAGGGACACATTGGAACGCAGCACTTTCAAAACATGAGGTACTTCCGGATTGAATATTTCTCAGGCTTTCGCCTGCAACATCAGTTCTGTTATACTCACAGACAATATTTTTACAGTTTTGGAAACTTTAGAGTGTTTTCTATCGTAAGCTGTCAATTATATGCATATTGTAGCATCTTGTCCTGACAAAATATCCCGTTTACTACGGGAACGTTATTTTTCCAAAAATGAAAATACTGCCCCCTGGTCATGAATTCGTCCTCAGCGAATGGCTTGCTATGTTTAGCAATTTTGTGGGAGAGTACATAGCTAGCTCTTTGCTGAATGCAGTTTTGTGAAAAGTCCTTGCTGCTTTTGCAGCTAGGAAAGCAACTCTTTCGATGCACTTGCCCTCTGCTCAGAAGAGATATACCTATATTTCTATGCATGCTTCGCCTGGAGATGTCGGGACAAGTTGTAGTCTTTCAAGACAGTGATGCTCTCTTTGCACACTACCTCAATAAATACATATTTTGATGTCCACTCTTGCTGGAACACCCTACGTTCAGTCTACTTTTCTTTTCTGTGAAATATTTGATTTTTGAGCAATTTCTAGCGAGCTATTATTTGTAACTGTGAAGTGTGTCAGCCTGTCAGTCACTGTCTGACCTCGTGCAGTTATTTATACCAGCCTTGAAAATAATGTCCCGCAAGCGGTGGGAGTTAAATCATTACACAAAGGTAAGTATTCATTGGCCTTTTAATTTGAATAACAAATGTGTTTTTTCAAAACTTTACTATCACAAATTCTTTGTGATCTGAGCATGATTCCGCGGGCCATATTGAATCAGGTCGTGGGCCTCATATGGCCCCAGGCCGGCCTTTGCCCTGGCCTGGGCTATACCACGGTGCTACTCTAGAGGGTGCTGCTCGAGCTACTGCAGATCTTCATTGCAAAACAGTGTGTTATTTGGTGATGTGAATATATTTAGTTTAATTTTATCCACAAATGTTCTCTTTTTTCATGTTTCACTATTTGTATTTTTCTGAAATCCACTGAATGATCCTCTTCCTCCTCTGAGGAGCCTCCGTGGATTCAGAGACTGACAGCTATGTTGGTCAAGAGAGGTTCTATTAGGGTAGTAGGGTTTCAGTCTGAGCCATAAACGTGGCTGCTACATTGTGGTAGGAGGCTGTTGTTATGGTAAAATAGTTCATTCAACTTACTTAGGACAAGGACTCAAATTTTACTGTAATATATGTGCTGTAATCATCTTCTGAATGACATCAACATTTAATTTGAAGGTGAGCAGGAGTTATACGAGAGGATGCTTGCAATGCATTTTCATTAGAGTTAGATCTACCAATGTGAATGGGGAGTGTTCAATTGTTTTATTGCTTATTGTGAACAACTTGTTGACAGTTTTTTATTACATGTAAAATGCCAACCAAATTGTATTTATTTTACCTCATGTTTATTTATTCAATTCCATGGTAACATAATTATGCTGAGACTGATGTTTAAAATGTTAATACATGTTATCTATTTATATCCAGTATAACCATAACATATAACCAGGGCACCAGGAGTTTTTCCTCATCAGGAAAAATGATCAGGAAAAACTCAGGGCCCTAGACATACTGTATTTATTCTTATGGTCTTTGATACACATTACTCTTTGTAGGCCACTAGCGGCCCCTCACCCAGTTTCCCAACTCTGTCGCAGTGAAACTCCTTGCCCCAACCCTATGTGCCATATCCATCCTGCTGTGTTCCTTATGGAAACACTGCCACCACAGAGTGGGGATCAGAGATGAGGTTGGATAGGAATAGCAGACCCTTTCAACAGTGGCAGAGAAGCCAAAGTGTTGTTGAGAAAGAATCTGTGTGACCGTTCCATGCTCAATATGGAATTAATGTGATGTAGAATGTTTGTTTACATCCTGTGAATAATCATTACCAGCAGAATCTTATAAACCTATATGGACTGGACAGCTGTGATTATATGTGTGTGTTTGTGACATATAGACACTAAAATCAATCCCAAAGCAATCAATCAATCAACCAACCCCACAAACAAAATACCAAACAGCACATGGAACTGAGATAAAATGATATACAGAGTCTATACCTAGTATGCTTTTAAATAGAAGCATATACACTGACGATGATGTAATATAGTACATTCTAATTTGTCACTAGAGATTCTATACTATTTGCATTGCCCCCCCCCCTTTTACACCGCTGCTACTCTCTGTTGTTATCTTTTATGCATAGTCACACTAATAACACTATAGTCATAGTCACACTAATAACTCTACCTACAGTGCCTTGCAAAAGTTTTCACCCTTGGTATTTTGTTGCATTACAACCTGTCATTTAAATTAATTTTTATTTGGATTTCATATAATGGACATAAACAAATAGTCCAAATTGGTGAAGTGAAATGAAAAGTGGTGCATGCATATGTATTCACCCCCTTTGCCATGAATCACCTAAATAAGATCTGGTGCAACCAATTACCATCAGAAGTCACATAATTAGTTTTGCAAACAGATTGCACAGAGATGGACATTGGTTTAGTGTCCCATGTTCTGTCACATGATCTCAGTATATACACCTGTTCTGAAAGGCCTTAGTGGAGTCTGCAACACCACTAAGCAAAGGGCACCATCAAGCAAGCAGCACTATGAAAACCAAGGAGCTCTCCAAACAGGTCAGGGACAAAGTTGTGGAGAATTACAGATCAGGGTTGGGTTTTAAAAAATATCAGAAACTTTGACATTTCCACAGAGCACCATTAAATCCATTATTAAAAAATTGAAAGAATACGGCACCACCAAAAAACATGCCAAGAGAGGGCCGTCCACCAAAACTCAGGGACCAGGCAAGGAGGGTATTAATCAGAGAGTCAACAAAGTGACCAAAGATAACACTGAAGGAACTGCAAAGCTCCACAGCAGAGATTGGAGTATCTGTCCATAGGACCACTTTAAGCCATACACTCCACAGAGCTGGGCTTTACGGAAGAGTGACCAGAAAAAATAAGCAAACATGTTTGGTGTTCACCAAAAGGCATGTAGGAGACTCCACAAACATATGGAAGAAGGTACTTTGGTCAGATGCGACTAAAATTTAGATTTTTGGCAATCAAGGAAAACGCTATGGCTGGCGCAAACCCAATACCTCTCATCACCCGAGAACACCATCCCCACAGTGAAGCATGGTGGTGGCAGCATCATGCTGTGGGGATGTTTTCATCGGCACGGACTAGGAAACTGGTCAGAATTGAAGGAATGATGGATGGCGTTAAATACAGGGACATTCTTGAGGGAAACCTGTTTCAGACTTCCAGAGATTTGAGATTGGGACAAAGGTTCACCTTCCAGCAGGACAATGACACTAAGCATACTGCTGAATCAATACTTGAGTGGTTTAAGGGGAAACATTTAAATGTCTTGGTATGGCCTAGTCAAAGCCCAGACTGCAAAATGCTGTACATCAGCGGAACCCATCTAACTTGAAGGAGCTGGAGTGGTTTTGCCTTGAAGAATGGGCAAAAATCCCAGTGGCTAGATGTGCTGAGTTTATAGAGACTTGCAGCTGTAATTGGTGGCTCTACAGTATTGACTTTGGGGGGGAGTGAATAGTTATGCACTCTCAAGTTTGCTGTTTGTTTTATTATTTCTTGTTTGTTTCACAATAAAACATATTTTGCAACTTCAAAGTGGTAGGCATGTTGTGTAAATCAAATGATACAAACCCCCCAAAAATCAACTTTGATTCCAGGTTGTAAGGCAACAAAATAAGAAAAATGACAAGGCAGTAAATACTTTCGCAAGCCACTGTACATGTACATATTACCTCGACTAACCGGTGCCTCCGCACATTGACTTGGTACCGTTACCCCCCTGTATATAGTCTCGCTATTGTTATTTTACTGCTGCTCTGTAATTACTTGTTACTTTTATTTCTTATTCTTATTCATATCTTTTTTTTTACTTCATTGTTGGTTATGGGCTTGTATTCGGAGCATGTGACTAATGCAATTAGATTTTATTTGAAACTGGGGCAGGGTTAGCTAAACTGACTGATAAAGGGCTTTAAAATTCATCACTACTTGACATTTTCACCCTCAGCTCTTTTTTTCTGAGAAAGGTCCAAGAAATTAAAGGTTGAAGTGGGAATCTGTGCTGTCCCTTATTCCCAATTCAATATGACATGCAATTGCTTTGTCTCCAATTTTACTCCTAATCTGCCACACTCTACCACCCAAACCATATAATCTCAAGGTCTCCCATTTTCCAGGTGAAATGGGAGAACTTCAAGGAATGCAAAATGTCATGAAGGATCATCCTGAGTTGAATTCCGCTACTCTATCGATCGCTCCATACATTCAGTCAGAAACTGCCATCCTAGAAGTTGTTTGTGCTAATGAGGGGCGTTGTACAAAACAAATTCATTAGCTATTGGATCGTCTCTAACCAATCAGAGTATCAAAGCCATTGACGTGATTCATAATTTGTGTTGGCCGGCTCTGGCCCAACCCATCGGTTTTTGGGACCAAACAGAGAGGTCAGAATGTGTTTGTATTCTACAAGACATTGGGGAGGAAAACATTGTGAGAAAAAACGCTAGTGGGTGTGACATTTGGCTGGAGTGATGTGGATGGGCAGTCAGACGAGCAAAATGTACAAGTACTGTACTCATTCAAGTACAGAAGAACTATGAATATTCAGAAACAACATATTTTTGTCATAGAAATGTATTTCCTTTTTTCAAGTTAATTCATATACTTGCTCTCATCATCCAGTGCTGAACAGTCATCTATGTGCATATGTATAGACCTCTACTGTACAGTATATGTACCAGTTCACTGCTCAAGACACTAAAGAGTACAAATTAAACAGCATGTATAAAATGTCCATGCATTATCTTCTTCTTTTTTATATCTCTGTTCATGCTGACCCATCTCTTATTCATTTTTTCAAGGCAATTCAGCCTTATCCTAGCAGATGTGCCTCTGTGTGTTCAATATTATTTTATTAATTCATCTATGACAGATTCTGCCTTTTTTGAGCTAAGCGTGGATGATATGGTACTTGTTTGTTTAAGCAAGTTCACTTAATTTGTTTTTCACAAAATTTCTCCTTGCATTTCCTGAGATTTTCAATTTATATCAACATTGAAACAGCAACAAATGAATACACATAGGCTCACAGACAAACATATCTTAGAAATAAAATCGAACTTTCATAAAGGCAGAATGTAATGGAACATAATGGCAACATATTCATCGATGGCTTATGTTTCGCAAGCTAACAATGGCCACATGCTTTAACAACAATCACATTTTGTTTGAAACAATACATGCAACAAATCTGTAAGATTCTGCTTCCCTGGCCAAACCCCCCATAGTTTGTTGACTATGCAGCTATTAACCCGGATAGTCAACATGCTAGTAGATAACTTCTTGTGTAATCACATTATATTATATGTTAAGCTATGTCAGCCTGAAAGACAACAAACTGAGAGCATAAGTCTTTCAGGAACAAAAACTGTGAAGTGTGCAGATAGAACCTTATAGTCCCAAGCTCTCTTCTTTTGATTGCATTCATAAACAAATATTCAGATCGAAAATGTACATATTAGCCTCCTTCTGTACGTATCAGTATAGCAGTACTATACTATCTGACAAGTATAAAGAAATCCATGTCACTGTTGGGAACATGGCGCCGGCATATCTCTCTCTATCTTTCTCTCAGTCTCTCTAGCGTAAAAAACTGTCAATAACAAATTACAAAAACACTATTTTTTGTCTTTCGATGTTTAGCATATTCAAAACCTTATAGTCTATTGTTTAATCGGTTTTTGCTTTCCTAAAACAATTTTCTACCTCAATTAGGCCACTGTGTTCCTCCAAAATTCTAACAATTTTCTATTCTTCAAAATAGAGCTTGAAATGACTGAAATGCTTACCAAATATAGTAACAATCAATTTATGAACGACTTAATGTGCGATTTTTCACCTTTCTTATCACTGTAAAATCAATGATCATACTCAGTGACAGTAGAATATTGGCACCATTTCATAAAACTGACGACAGAGACTTTTCGACCAAACGTCAACTTAGCGGCGTAGACACCATTCAAATGTGTGCAAACTTCTTGCAATTTCGGCTTTAAGCTCAAATTGATTTAATCTTCTGTGACAAAGAGAAAGTGGTCTCCTTTCAATTCTACGATATGATTTTGTATATAAATCAACCCGAGAAAAGCAAGATGAAACTGCTATTGCAAGTGTAGCTACGAGGGTTTACAGGCACATTAAATCGTCCATTTGTGTGTATACGTCAGAAACTGTGACGTGTTGCTCCTGTGTCTGTGAACCTCACAGCTGCGCTTGCAATAGCGCATATGCGCTTTTAGTGAGTGTAAAACAATTGATGTTGCCTCATTCACAGAGCATGCTGTACACAGACATATCGGTCGGAACCAGTCCATAACCACTCAAACTTAACATATAATATGTTTTTAATGGCTGTTTATAGGCTGCTATATCTACAGAGGATGGCATCTTTAGGGAATCATAGACCTCGGAGCAACCCACCCTAATCATGTAGCATATTCATAGCATTCTCCCATCAGCGAGCCACGATTCGCGTCTGCATTATTCTCCAACAGGAAAGGGAACACGCATCATGAGGACAGTCTGACACTGATTTCAACTGGCCACCATGGTGAAGACAAGCCACAGTAGGCAACCAGAGGATAGAAAGGTCTTCCCACAGTGGAAAGGCATGAGAAGTTTAAAAAACTTTCAGAACACCAACACGAAGGAAGCGCACCCGCGCGCACGCACGCGCACACACACACACACACACACACACATTATTTTCTCCTGCTAAACAACTTTCAGCAGTACTCTGTAAGGTCATTTCCCTGATAAAGATTTTGTGGGTGCTAATTTGGGCTGACAGCTCATGTCATCGCTAATGTTATTTTTTTCCAGGACCTGATTATCATCAGAGCTGCCCATGCAAATGACAGGGAGACCTTAAGGGATATAATTTTCTTTTAAAATAGGGAAGAGTATAATTATAGATAAATGTCATATTAGCTGTGTGTGTGCGAGGGAGACCTGGAATGGATTGGTTGGCATACTAACGGGAGGAAGGAAGGACTCGCACTACAAGGAAGGACAGGAAGAAGTCCTGCACGGGTCAGTTTTTTGGAGCCGCACCAGCCCCACATCATCAATTCTGTGCCCCACTTGATACCCGACATAAGGAGAGATTTTTCTCCGCATCCCAACCCACTCGCATAGAATTATTCTGAGAGACGGTCCGTGACGTGCAAATAATGAGCTCCTGGGTTTGTAAAAAATGTATTATCTTGATTTAAAAAGTTTCGTACCAGAAATATAATTGTTCTGAACCGCAAAATATTTGTTTAATTCCACAGGCAAGATGTTTTTTGTTTTTTAGGTCTCCTGCTGGAAACTGTGGGTGTCCGACCCGATGCAGGACTCTACATTGAGAAGTGAGTTAGGGGTGCACTGGACTAGCATCACCCAACATCATCTTCGGCAAGTATTGTCAAACTGATTATTTAAATTAATGATCAATTCACTTTATGTACATGTGTGTATTTGTGTGTGGTTGCCAGTTATTAAGTAACATCAGTCTAGTAAGTAAGAACGTATAGAGGACACTGTATGTTTGAATAATTTCAATTATTGTTTCGTCAAACTAAGACTATTTAGACAGTGACACTTTTTGAAGGAGGAAGCAACAGCAACAGGGGCCATCACTGACACTGTGATTGTATCACACACAGTTACACATCTGTTTGTCAATTTCATATGGTTCCCCAATCTGATTTAAAAGTGCAGTGCTAACCTCCTAGGAAAATATTCCACTTTTAATGAACAAACTCATTAAAACAGTGTCTATTTCCAGAGAGATCCCGGTTGGTTCCCATGCACCAAATTAAGCACTTTTCAATTACACACAGCTCCAAAACGGCCCAGGGCTTTCATGGTCTCTTCTAAAACCACATCATTAAAACCAGACTCAGGCCAGTACAACCAAACCCCTGGACGGACGGACACACACACGCTAGTCCCAACGCCCCCCACCCCCTCCAACCACACACCTCCTGGCCACCCCCAAACCCCCAGCTACCATGGATAAATGTTATGTCCGCTCTTCCTCCATCCCTTCCTCCCTTATAGCTCTTCCTCCATGCCTCCCTCCCTTATAGAAGTTATGTCTGCTCTTCCTCCACCCCTCCCTTCCTTCCTTCCATCTCCAGATGCCCACATTAATCATTGATGTCTAGCACATTAGCAAATACTGGTCTGGTATTTAATTTGAGAAACCCTGAAACAAGTTCCCAAATGTGATCATTTGGATAAAAGTGACAATAATTTCAACAGGTATTCCCACTGTATACAGTTGTCTAAAATTATTGCTGTACTTTATTCAGTAAGGGACATGGAGAACATGTTGATTGCATGGTCCCCACCAGCCACCCCCATCACTCCTACCACAGATGGGCAGTTGGAGTTGAGAAAACTGGAGTGTTCTTCTCTCTTTCCAAGGCCCTGAGAGAAAGAGAGACTGCCTCCAGAATGACTGCTGTTCCCTAAGATGACAAGAAAGAGAGGGATAAGGGGGTGGTTTATTTAAAGCACAGGAGGCGGGGGAGAGCAAGTGGATGCATAAACAACAGAAAAGAGAGAGTAGAGAAAACACATTCTGGACACGGTGGCCCGGGTGCCAACCAGGCCATACACCCGGTATGACAGCTGGATGTCGGGGTACAAGCTGTTAATGCCCTCTCTCATCCCTCTCTCTTCCACTCCCCCCGCTCCTCTCACATCGCAGAGAAAGAAATTAAGACCATAGTGATGAGATTTCCTCTCGTTTATCTGGTTCAGGATGTCCATTCACAAGGGGCTTCTGATACACAGCATGGGAGGTTTGGTTCTCCACTGTGTTTGAAAATGAAACTTATTCTAGACCCATTTGATTAGAGAGGGATTTAGGGAAGGAAAGCTTGTCATAATAACTTAAGGCCTATAATTTCTTATGACTCGTGAGAAATAGGCCTTTGCTATAGCCTAAAAGTTCATCCTGTTTCTCAGGAATTATGCATATGATGTGGCCCAAGTTGACTAAATCATTTTCGAAAAGATTGCTCAACTTGTTATGGGGAAATATTGGGTTAAATGACACCATCTTCACGTTTCCTTTATCGGACCTCTTAGTTAAGTTTAGTTTTGTGTTTTGATTGAATATTTCAAATGCGCCTTAAACCTTGGGTAAATGTGCATTTGAGTGAAAATCCCACCAGATGGGATGGAAATTAAAAGTACCAGAGAAGTGTGAAAAGATTGTTGGAAAAAAAAAAAAATTCTGCAGGCATAATTCCAGATGAGTGTCATTAAAGATTTAAGCGTAGCCATGATAGACAGGGGAGCGGGAAGACACAGCTGTCCTCTGACTAAGAAATGGCAGAAGGGGAATAAAAGAAGAATGTTAGTGTTGGCCGGGCTCAGTGGAGAGAAACAGAAAGCAGACACAATGACCAGAGTGCCCCTCTGAGATGGTTACTAAGAAGATAAGGTGAAGAGATATTTGTTAAAAGGAAAGTAACATGTCTGCTCACTGTTTGTTGCTTCAAAATGTGATCTTTAAGGAAGCTTTGTGATGCAACAGTTTCAATTGACATTGAAGATATTGTTTTTTTACTCCTCATCATAAGATCATGTATCTTATTGATGCATAAGGTTTACATTTGTGGTTTAACAATGTCAATTCATTGTCTTTCTATGTATTCATCTCACATACAGCATTATTATTTGGTGTTGAATTGATCCATGTTGCTGATGACTGTCTAGACAGATGTTAAAGGGCAGAATTCACCATCATATGTCCTCCACATTGTGATATAGTCGAGAGAGGATGATGAATCGCCCCTAGAGGTCCCATCACTGCTTTCACAAGTGTCCTTTCAGCTGGCAAGAGCATGTGTACTGTAAACACTTTTGTTTGATGTCTCTCTCTGTCTCTGTCTTCCTCCCTCCATCCCTCCCTCCATCACACCCTCTCTTTCTCTTACTCTCTCAACATCTCTGCTCAAGAAACCATGAACTGAGGGTGGCAATGTAAGGGCTGTAGACTACAATCCAAATGGCTGGGCTGTACAAAGCAAATCAAAGTCCCATTCTAGTTGTTGGACACAAGAATTATGGATATTTTTTCAAATAAAGCCCTTCGATTCTGTTCAATGTGAAGCCACAATAAGCTATCAACAGTCCCAATCCCCAACTGTATTGTAACTGCAAAGCATTAGCACTACTCACATTCGTAATGTTAATATTGCATCCTGTGTAATACAAAAGCCTACAATCATGAGTGCTATAAAGCTTTTGTGATCAAATATTTATATCACATACACCATCAATTAAGTGAAGATCTTGCATTGCTATCCGCTTTGCCTCTGCACTTTGCTATGCAAAACTGCAGTTCCTATGTGGTCCATTATCCTTGCATTTACAGTGAAGGCTCACCAAAACATCTGCATTCATCTGACCTTTTTTTTAATCCTCAGCAATCCACACACAATAACACATAATGACAAAGTGAAAACAGGTTCTTAGAAATGTTTGCAAATGTATATAAAAATAACTGAAATACCTTATTTACATAAGCATTCAGACCTTTTTCTATGAGACTCGAAATTAAGGTCAAGTGCATCCTATTTACATTGATCATCCTTGAGATGTTTCTACACCTTGATTCGAGTCCACCTGTGGTAAATTCTATTGATTGGACATGATTTAGAAAGGCACACACCTGTCTATATATGGTCCCACAGTTGACAGTGCATGTCAGAGCAAAAACCAAACCATGAGGTCGGAGGAATTGTCTGCTCTGAGACAGGATTGTGTTGAGGTACAGATCTGGGCAAGGGTACCAAAACATTTCTACAGCATTGAAGGTCCCCAAGAACACAGTGGCCTCCATCATTCTTAAATGGAAGAAATTTGGAACCACCAAGACTCTTCCTAGAGATGGCCGCCCGATCAAACTGAGCAATCGGGGGAGAAGGTCCTTGATCAGTAAAAGGCACTTGACAGCCTGCTTGGAGTTTGCCTCTTTGTCCTGAATGCAAAGCGTCACGCCTGGAGTAAACCTGGCACCATCCCTACGGTGATGCATGGTGGTTCAGCATCATGTTGTGGGGATGTTTATCACCGGCAGGGACTGGGAGACTAGTCAGGATCGAGGGAAAGATGAATGGAGCAAAGTGCAGAGAGAACCTTCTTGAAAACCAGCTCCAGAGCATTCATGGCCTTAAAACGTCCAACAGGACAATGACCCTAAGCACACTACCAAGACAATGCAGGAGTGCCTTCGGGACATGTCCATGATTGTCCTTGAGTGGCCCAGCCAGAGGCCGGACTTGAACCCAATCGAACATCTCTGGAGAGGCCTAAAAATATCTGTGCACCAACGCTCCCCAGCCAACCAGACAGAGCTTGAGAGGATCTTCAGAGACGAATGGGAGAAACTCCCCAAATACAGGTGTGCCAAGCTTGTAGCATCATACCCAAGAAGACTCAAGGCTGTAATCGCGCGCCAAAGGTTCTTCAACAAAGTACTGAGTAAAGGGTCTAAAAACATATTTGTAATACATTTGCAAACATTTCTAAAAACCTGTTTTTGCTTTGTCATTATGGAGTATTGTGTGTAGATTTATGAGGGGAAAAAAACTATGTAATCAATTTTAGAATAAAGGTGTACCGTAACAGAATGTGGAAAAAGTCAAGGGGTCTGAATACTTTTCGAAGGCACTTTATGTGACCAATTCGGCTTGATTCGTTAGCAACATTTTAAATTGTGTGTTTTACATTGGTTAAAAGTAGATACTAGAAAATGGTAGATCATACACTACAGTTGAGGAGCAATGGGAAAGTAATTATGCTTTGAAAGTTCATAAACTTGTAAAATCACTTTTGAGAAAATGGCCCTTGAATATTTTGGTACACATGCTGGAGGACTCTTCGTTGTCTAAACGCATTCAGCATCGTTCACATCCTCTAAAGCTTTAGCCCCACCCATCTCTTTAAGGATTCATGTGAGGCCATGAACTAAACAACCAAAGCTTTCAAGACTAAAGGCTGGTTTATACTACAGGTGTGTTCATAATTTAATCTGAAGTGCCTGAGTGTCAGATTGTCCGTTCGTAAATTCAGAGTGTTTTTTGAACTCGGAGCTTTCAGAGCGCACACTGGACCCTCTGCGCCGAGGAGTAGGGTTGATTCGAGCGTTCTGACCTAACAATAGCAGTCAAGCAGTCAAGCTTGCTCTCTACTTCCAGACACAAATGAGAAAACAGCTCACTCTGACCATTTTACTCGCCCTAGCAGAGCTGGTTAGGCTGTTTTTATGTTATCCAGAGCGTTGGTGACTGCAACTGTGCTGCTGGCAACAATTTAATTACAGTTTTTTGCCAACGTTTACTGACACCGGCCATATTCAATGGGTGTTGAGCGTTCGTTAATTTGTGCTCTGGAACACTCAGATGAGAGTGCTCTGATATCATAGTAGATACCCAAAGCTAATTTACCAGCTACGTCTATCGACAGTTGCTGCAGTGGCATAATAAAACATTCTGTTGAAATGGTTACTTGCAAAGTGGAGTCCTTTGTTTAGACATGTAGCTAGCTAGTTAGTTACACTATGAACCACAATCCCAACTCATAATTTTACTAACTGGCATGAATCTACAGGTAGCTAACCAACCAGCTAACATTAGGCTAAACTAGCAATGCAAATGGCTCTGAGATTTGAATAATATTACTACACAGATCATACATGTAACGTTAGCTAATGAGCCAGCCAGCTAACAGTACACTTTAACTTGAAAACAGCTTTCTGACAAAATTAGAAGCGTGTAATATCTGAAAATGTAGCTAGCAAGACTATCTAACCCATATGCATGGATGGACGCTTCACCCTCTCTGTCACAGATGCCATGGTTGCCCTTCGTTTGAAGATGTAATCTGGAGACTTGTGTGTTCTCTTTTCAACTCCATCTGCATATTTGCAATCAAACGCCATAATTGTCTCCATCTCCTTAGCTATCATACTCTAATTCCACTGATTTCAAAACTCCATCCACCAGAAAGTGGAGAGCAACACTTGCAGTTCTACTTCATCAGATATTCCCAAACAGGGGTAGGCCATTCATATTTTCCAACGGGGCTATACAGGTTTTTTTCTCACCTGAGTATCGTCGTTTCACTGCCAAAAATACAATTAAACCATGTAGTGTTCAGGGAAATAACAACACAATGTCAAATACAGGTAGCCTAGTCAAATAATTAACATCCAATCACAATAACCGTTTTTCTCTAGCGGGAATTCCACTAACGTTCCGAATATATCCAAACGTAGCTACTGCTCATGTGGGTATTTGTACTGTTGGCGCAAAACCCATGTCAGGGAGACATAGTGGAGTGGTAATGCAAGTGACGCCACTTGAGTACACTGCAGCATCCACCCAGAGGCTCTTGCAGCGTTTTGGACACTACTGTGAAAATGGTTTACTATGTAAAGCAAGGCCGCTGAACACTTGTGTATTTTCTGCACTATTCAATGATATGGGCAGCGACCATGTCAAGCTTTTACAACATACAGAAGTGTGCTGGTTATCAAGAGGCAAAGTATTGACACGTCTGACCGTTTCTCACACGACTGGCATATCTGGGTGATATTTTTTCTCACCTGAATGATCTGAATCAAGGATTACAGGCTCTACACAACTATATTTAATGTGCGGGACAAAATTGAGGCTATGATTAAGAAGCTCGAGCTCTTCTCTGTTTGCATTAACAAGGACAACACACAGGCCATTCCAACATTGTATGATTTTGTTGTGTGCAAATGAACTCAAGCTTACGGACAATGTCAAATGTGATATACTGTAGCAAAGCACCTGAGTGAGTTGGGTGCGCAATTACGCAGGTACTTTCCCAAAACGGATGACACAAACAACTGGATTCCTTATCCCTTTCATGCCCTGCCTACAGTCCACTTACGGATATCTGAACAAGAGAGACTCATCGAAATTGCAACAAGCAGTTCTGTGAAAAAGTAATTTAATCAGAAGCCACTGCCAGATTTCTGGATTGGGCTGAGCTCAGAGTATCCTGCATTGGCAAATCGTGCTGGTAAGACACGGATGCCCTTTGCAACTACGTACCTATGTGAGAGTGGATTCTCGGACCTCACTAGCATGAAAACTAAATACAGGCAAATTATTTAAACTGGGACTCTCCAATACAACTACAACCCAACATTGCAGAGTTATGTGCATCCTTTCAAGCACACCCTTCTCATTAACCTGTGGTGAGTTATTCACAATTTTCATCAAACAAGTAAAGTTTTATATGTAAAATGGTTAAAAAAAAGAGCAAAATAATTGATTATTATTATATTATTACTTGTGCCCTGGTCCTATAAGAGCTCGTTGTCACTTCCCATCAGCAAGGTTGTGACAAAACCTTACACTAATTTTTATGTTTAATAAATATATTGTGTAGTGTGTGCGTGGCAAGCTTACAAAGATGGCAAAAAACAACATTTGAGAGTGTGCTGGACCTATATAATAGGTGGTGTCAGAGGAAATCCCTTAAAATTGTCAGAGACTTCAGTCACCCAAGTCATAGACTGTTTTCTCTGCTACAGCACTGCAAGCGGTTCTGGAGCGCCAGGTCTAGGACCAAAAGGCTCCTTAACAGCTTCTACTTCCAAGCCATAAGACTGCTGAACAATTAATCAAATGGCATCCAGACTCTTATCAATCAAATGTATTTATATAGCCCTTCTTACATCAGCGGATATCTCAAAGTACTGTACAGAAACCTAGGCTAAAACCCCAAACAGCAAGCAATGCAGGCGTAGAAGCTCCCTAGAAAGGCCAAAACCTAGGAATAAACCTAGAGAGGAACCAGGCTATGAGGGGTGGCCAGTCCTCTTCTGGCTGTGCCAGATGGAGATTATAACAGAACATGGGCAAGATGTTCAAATGTTCATAAATGACCAGCATGGTCAAATAATAATAATCACAGTAGTTGTCGAGGGTGCAACAGGTCAGCACCTCAGGAGTAAATGTCAGTTGGCTTTTCATAGCTGATCACTAAGAGTATCTCTACCACTCCTGCTGTCTTTAGAGAATTGAAAACAGCAGGTCTGGGACAGGTTGCACGTCCGGTGAAAAGGTCAGGGTTCCATAGCCATAGGCAGAACAGTTGAAACTGGAGCAGCAGCACGGCCAGGTGGACTGGGGACAGCAAGGTGTCATCATGCCAGGTAGTGCTGAGGCATGGTCCTAGGGCTCAGGTCCTCCGAGAGAAGATTCAACAGAAGATGTCTTTGTTTCTTGTTACCTAGAAGAAGCATCTCTGTTTTGTCAGAGTTTCAAAGTAGAACATGTGTAGCCATCCTTATGTCTGAAACACAGGCTTCCAGGCGAGGACAAATTTGGGGCTTCACCATGTTTCATTGAAATGTACAGCCGTGTGTCTTCCTCATAGCAGTGAAAGTTAACATTATGTTATCGAATACCAGACGGAAGCATTTCTTAATAAATTGTTTGTCTTCAAGAAGGAAGTGAGTTGCTGCGCAACAGCTTTTTCTAAAATGTTTGAGATTCGATATAGGCTGATAGTTTTTTATATTTTCTTGGTCAAAGTTTGGTACACCTCCAATTGACTCAAATTATGTCAATTAGCCTATCAGAAGCTTCAAAAGCCATGACGTAATTTTCTTTAATTTTCCAAGCTGTTTCAAGGCACAATCAACTTTGTGTATGTATTCTTCTGACCCACTGGAATTGCGATACTGGGAATGATAATTAAAACAATCTGTCTGTAAACAATTGTTGGAACAATTACCTGTGTCATGCACAAGGTAATGTCCTAACCGACTTGCCAAAACTATACTTTGTTAATAAGAAATGTGTGGAGTGGTTGAAAAACTAGTTTTAATGACTCTATGTGTATGTAAACTTCCGACTTCAACTGTAGATTCTTCCAGACACAAATGAGAGAACACCTCATTCTGACCATTTTACTCGCCGTAGCAGAGCTGATTAGGCTTTTTTCATGTTGTTTAGAGTGTTCTTGACTAACTACAGTATTCAGTATTTGTCTATGCTGGTTATATTCACAGGGTATTGTGCGTTTGTATATTCATTAGTTGTTCTGCACTCGGACACACTCAGACGAGAGTGCTTTGAAATCGATGTAGATAGCCAGAGTAGTAGATAGCCAGAGTGAATTTCAAATGCAAGAAATATGCTAACTGGATAGCAGTCGTTCATGTTCTTACTAGCTAACCAAATGACACCTGCATCGCTAGCTGTGTATAGCCACTGAAAAACTACATCAGGGGGAAAAGTCACTCACCCACTCCTCCAATGGCATGACATCCTCCTAGCAGCTAGCTGTGTGGCTAATGTTAGGCTCCGTGTTTTTAGCTTGCTACATAAATAGATACTCTATCCTATTAGCTATGTTATGACTGACTTGTGATCATTGCCCTTGCTAGTTTGATTGTATTGACATTTCCAGTCTTAGTTACGTTTGTCTGTTTTTGTCCAGAATATTGACTCATTGAAACTGAAACAGTGCATCCCGAATGGAGGCAACACACATTGTACCAGGCTGGCTGTGATTTACAACCTGCTAGCAATATTTTTTGGAATACCAAGAAATGTATTGGGGAATTACAATAAGCATGCAGTGAACTGCATCCATCTATTCTGCCAACAATGCCTTAGAGACATAATGGAACGTTGAGTCAAATATAACATATTTTTAAAACCTTCTTTGAAGTTGGTTGTGTAGCATAAACTGGGAATTAAATATGTTTGATATTATGATTGTCTGTTTGTTTCATATCTGCAAAGTAGTTAACCCTGTCAGTTCCACTTTAAACTTCAGGTCACCACACCACGTGAAATGTTTTTTGCAATGAGAAGTAGTAGTTATACATTTCAATTGGGAAATGCTTAATGCTTGTGTTTTTGTATTCTTATGATTGGGACCTACTGTCTTATTATGTCCAAGTTTAAGGACTGTTTATCATTTAACATCATGCTGTGTGTGACGCCTGTTTTTCCATTGGTCCTATGCTGTGGTGTAATGATGCCTGGCGAAGAGAGTCTAATTTTGTCAAAATGCTTGCCTGCCCAGCAAAGGAAAGGCACCCTTTGTGAAAAATCCTATGTTTTCCTATGGTTTTTAATTAGTTTTCTTATAGATTTTTCCCTCTCAAAATCATACTTGCACTTACTTGCATACGTGCACTCTCCTACATGGGTGTGCTGGTAATACGGTTGCTTATAGGTTCGCCTATAGGTTCGCCACTGCGCTAACATGCTTATAATACGTATAGAGGCTTAATAAGATATTCATGTTTCAAGAAAGGAGTGTAAATATTTGACCTGGTGAAGCGGTTTTAATGCGCTGACTGAATGGAAGCTGATAATTCACCAGCAGAGTGCTGGTGAAATTATGAGTCCTCACCATCCAAGACCGAGTCAAGACCGGGTAGAAATGTATCAGCAGTCCACCAAATACTGCATCCAAAATAAATTATAATCTTTCAATAGAATGGTCATAATGCTGAAGGCCAAACCTTTCAGAAGCTCCAGAGGTATATGTGAGAAGACCAATTTTCGGGGTGTCTCATGATCTGACATACACCACTCTGCCACCTTTCACCACAGATGCGGAAGGGCGATATCTGTGGATGCTGTGTAAAACAACAGATATTTCTAGCTTAATCAGAAAGATTTTGATGGGAAATGTTTTATTACTTTAACTTCTTGATCCTACTTGAGACGCAGATGTCTCAACTAGGCACCTGGAAATGCAAATGCACGACGCTAAATGCTAAATGTACTTGTTAAAACTCAAACGTTCATCAAAATACACATGCAGGGTATAGAATTAAAGCTACACTCGTTGTGAATCTAGCCAACAAGTCAGATTTTTAAAATGCTTTTCGGCGAAAGCATGAGAAGCTATTATCTGATAGCATGCCACACCCCAAAATGCCTGAATGCGATGTAAACAAAAGATTTAGCGTACCCGGCGATACACAAACGCAGAAATAAAATATAAAACATTCATTACCTTTGATGAGCTTCTTTCTTGGCACTCCTATATGCCCCATAAACATCACTATTGGGTCTTTTTTTCGATTAAATTGGTCCATATATACCCAAAATAGCCATCTATGGAAGCTGTGTAATTCAGAAAAAAACATTGTTTTAAAACGCAGCGTCATTTTTTAAAATTAAAAAAGTTGACGATAAACTTTCACAAAACACTTCGAAATACTTTTGTAATCCAACTTTAGGTATTAGTAAACGTTTATAATCTATCAAAATGATTACAGGGCGATGTGTATTCAATAGCTCCTCGTCTTCAAATCAATGGCCGACAATGTGCACTTCAAAACATCCTGGCGGAGACCTGAAGAAATGGAATCCAGTTAGTTGGATTTACCAACAAAAAAACTCCCCGGATAATGACGACAATGGCGACATCGTGTGGAATCTGTAGGAATTGCATGCAGGTCCATAATTAATTTTGTGCCCTTTTAACAATCCATGAAAGTGACGCATGGATATTATTTTTAGCTTTCAGTGAGCAGTTTTTCTTGCGCCTTTCGATGAAACACACAATCTGTTATAGTCACAGCCGTGATTTAACCAGTTTTAGAAACTTCAGAGTGTTTTCTATCCACACATACTAATCATATGCATATACTATATTCCTGGCATGAGTAGCAGGACGCTGAAAAGTTGCGCGATTTTTAACAGAATGTTCGAAAAAGGAGGGGGTAGGCTTAACAGGTTCGATTTCCGCGGGGGTTTCGGAAATTGTGTTAAATGTTGATTTTTTAAATATTTTTTAAAAATATTTATTTATTTATTTAAACAGGTAGGCCAGTTGAGAACAAGTTCTCATTTACAACTGCGACCTGGCCAAGATAAATCAAAGCAGTGCGACAAAAACAACAACATGGAGTTACACATAAACAAATGTACAGTCAATAACACAATAGAAAATCTATGTACTGTGTGTGCAAATGTGGAAGAGTAGGGAGGTAAGGCAATAAATAGGCCATAGAGGCTAAATAATTACAATTTAGCATTAACACTGGAGTGATAGATGTACAGATGATGATATGCAAGTAGAGATACTGGGGTGCAAAAGAGCAAGATAATAAGTAACAATATGAGGGTGAGGTAGTTGAGTGTGCTATTTACAGATTGGCTGTATACAGGTACAGTGATCCGTAAGCTGCTCTGACAGCTGATGCGTAAAGTTAAAGAAGGAGATATAAGACTCCAGCTTCAGTGATTTTTGCAATTTGTTCCAGTCATTGGCAGCAGAGAACTGGAAGGAAAGGCGGCCAAAGGAAGTTGATGTTCCAAAGGTGACTTGTATGCAGCTTGTAGGCCTATTTGCAGAGGCCTGAAGATGCTAAACGTGTTTATGGTAATTTATGGTAGTTTACCTTGAGACCAGCATTCTGTTGTTTGACAATAACCAGCTGACAAAATGTCATGACTGCCACAGCCCTAGCAAAGACAACAATATGCTGGAGAACTGGACCTTCAATCACCTATATTTCAAAAGGAACATATTTTCCTACCAGCTAACATTAATTAATTAAATCAACACCTTTTGAATAAGTTCTACCCATATCTGCTCTCTTAGGTGGCTATGAACAATGCCGTGCCTTCCTGTTTTGTTGCACTACAACCTGTAATTTCAAAGGATTTTTATGTGGATTCCATGTAATGGACATACACAAAATCGTCCAAATTGGTGAAGTGAAATGACAAAAATGACTTCTTTCAAAAAATGTGTAAAAAAACCTGCGAAAGTGGTTAGTGCGTACATATGTATTCACCCCCTTTGCTATGAATCCCCTAAATAAGATCTGGTGCATCCAGTTGCCTTCAGAAGTCACATAAAAATAAAACAAAGTCCACCTGTGTGCAATCTTAAGTGTCACATGATCTGTCACATGATCTCAGTATATATACATCTGTTCTGAAAGACCCAAGAGTCTGCAACACCACTAAGCAAGCGGCACCATGAAGACCAAGGAGCTCTCCAAACAGGTCAAGGACAAAGTTGTAGAGAAGTACAGATCAGGGTTGGGGTATAAAAAATTATCCAAAACTTTGAACATCCCACAGAGCACCATTAAATCCAAATTTAAAAAATTGAAAGAATATGACATCACAACAACCTGCCAAGTGAGGGCTGCCCACCAAAACTCATGGACCAGGCAAGGAGGGCATTAATCCGAGAGGCAACAAAGAGACCAACTATAACCCTGAAGGAGCTGCAAAGCTCCCCAGTGGAGATTGGAGTATCTCCATAGGACCACTTTAAGCTATACACTCCACAGCGCTGGGCTTTACGGAAGAGTGGCCAGAAAAAAAGCCATTGCTTAAAGAAAAAAAAGATGCAAACACATTTGGTGTTTGCCGAAAGGCATGTGGAAGACTCCCCAAACTTATGGAAGAAAGTACTCTTGTCAGAAGAGACAAACAATTTTGGCTATCAAGGAAATCGCTATGTCTGGTGCAAACCCAACACCTCTCATCACCCCGAGAAAACTATCCCCACAGTGAAGAATGTTTTTCATCGGCAGGGACTGGGAAACTGGTCAGAATTGAAGGAATGATGGATGGTGCTAAATACAGGGAATTTATTGAGGGAAACATGTTTCAGTCTTCCAGAGATTTGAGACTGGGATGGAGGTTTGCCTTCCAGCAGGACAATGACCCTAAGCATACTGCTGAAGAAACACTTGAGTGGTTTAACTTCTTGGTGACAGGGGGGCAGTATTGAGTAGCTTGGATGATATAAGGTGCCCAGAGTAAACTGCCTGCTACTCTGTCCCAGATGCTAATATATGCATATTATTAGTAGTATTGGATAGAAAACTGTTTGAATGATGCCTGTGAGTATAACAGAACTCATATGGCAGGCGAAAACCTGAGAAAAATCCAAACAGGAAGTGGGAAATCTGAGGCTTGTAGTTTTTTAACTCAAACCCTATTGTGGATACAGTGGGATATTGGTTATGTTGCACTTCCAAAGGCTTCCACTAGATGTCAACAGTCTTTAGAACATTGTTTGAGGCTTCTACTGTGAAGTAGGACCGAATGAGAGAGGAATGAGTCAGGTGTCTGGCAGCGTGCCACAGACTCTGTGACGCGGTCACGAGAGAGTTAGCTCTCGTTCCATTGCTTTTCTACAGACACAGGAATTATCCGGTTGGAACATTATTGAAGATTTATGATTAAAAACAGATAAAGATTGATTCCATACTTAGTTTGACAAGTTTCTACGGGCTGTAACAGAACTTTTTGAACTTTTCGTCCGACGTTCAGCTGGACCTGAACGTGCTCTTGGATTTGTTTACCAAACGCCCTAACAAAAGCAGCTATTTGGCATAAATGATGGACATTATCGAACAAAACAAACATTTATTGTGGAACTGCATTTCATGGGAGTGCATTCTGATGAAGATCATCAGAGTTAAGTTAATATTTATAATGCTATTTATGACTAATGTTGACTACCCAATATGGCGGATATCTTTTTGGCTGCATTGTTGTCTGAAAGCTGTACTCAGATTATTATATGGTTTGCTTTTTCCATAAAGTTTTTTAAAAATCTGACACAGCGGTTGCATTAACTTGTTAGGGCTGCATTCCCGACACCGGGACCGATATGACACCAGCCAGTGAACGTGCAGGGCGCCATATTCAAAAGAACAGATATCTCATAATAAAATTCCTCAAACATACATTTATCTTATATTGTTTCAAGA
The DNA here is from genome assembly GCF_045791955.1 of Oncorhynchus clarkii lewisi. Classification (NCBI taxonomy): domain Eukaryota; kingdom Metazoa; phylum Chordata; class Actinopteri; order Salmoniformes; family Salmonidae; genus Oncorhynchus; species Oncorhynchus clarkii. The sequence goes on along the minus strand of NC_092147.1, from coordinate 36,359,900 downwards.
TAGTCTTGTTGTTAATCCCACCACAGTGTCCGATTTCAAATAAGATTTATGAGGAAAGCACCACAAACGATTGTTAGCTCACCAACAAATACACAGCCAATTTTTACCAGCCAAAGAGGGAGAGAGAAAAGGCACATATAGAGATAAAAATGAATCACTAACCTTTGATAATCTTTATCAGATGACACTCATAGGACTTCATGTTACACAATACATGCATGTTTTGTTTGATAAAGTTCATATTTATATCAGAAAATCTGAGTTTACATTGGAGCATTTCATTCACTAGTTCCAAAAACATCCAGTGATTTTGCATAGCCTCATCATAAATGTAGATGATAATACAAGTTATACACATGAAATTATAGATATACCTCTCCTTAATGCAGCTGCTGTGTCAGATTTCAAAAAACTTTACGGAAAAAGAAACCAATGCAATAATCTGAGACGACGCTAAGAACAATAGAAAAATTAGCCTCCATGTTGGAGTCAACAGAAACCAGAAAATACAAGATAAATGTTTCCTTACCTTTGATGAACTTCATCAGAATGCAGTCCTAGGGATCCCAGGTCCACAATAAATGCTTGATTTGTTCAATAATATCCGTTATTCATGTCCAATTAGCTACTTTGGTTAGCGCGTTTGGTAAACAATTCCAAAGTCACAAAGCGTGTCCACTATAACGTGACGAAATGTCCAAAAGTTCCGTAACAGTCAGTAGAAACATGTCAAACGATGTACTGAATCAATCTTTAGGATGTTGTTTACATACATCTTGAATAACGTTCCAACCGGAGAATTAGAATGACTTCAAATGAGCGGTGGAACGCAGGTCCAACCCTTATGAACGCGGATTGTGAAAGCATGGTCAACTCGTGGCAGTGGTAACTATTTCCTGTCCCATTCGACCCCCCTTCACATTAGAGTCATCAGTCAAAGTTCTATTGACTGTTGGCATCTAGTGGAAGGCGTAGGAAGTGAAAACTCATCCATATCTGGCTGTAATTTCAATGAGATCTAGGTTGAAAATCTGCCACCCCCAGAAAAAATCCATACAGGAAGTGGAATTTCTCAGGTTTTTTCCTGTAATATGAGTTCTGTTATACTCACAGACATAATTCAAACACTTTTAGAAACTTCAGAGTGTTTGGCCGTTTACAAAGCTGGCCGTTTACAAAGGGCACCTTTTCATCCAAGCTACTCAATACTGCCCCTGTAGCCATAAAAAGTTAAGGAGAAGAATATCTCTAATTCCATGTATAACACTTGTATTTTCATCAACATTTACAATGAGTTTTTCTGTAAATAGATGTGGCTCTCTGCACAATCACTGCATGTTTTAGACCTACTGAACGCAACGCGCCAATGTAAAATTATATTTTTTTATGTAAATAAGCACTTTATCGAACAAAATGTACATGTACTGTGTAACATGAAGTCCTATGAGTTTCATCTGATGAAGATCATCAAAGATGATCATCAAAGGTTAGTGATTCATTTTATTTATATTTGTGCTTTTTGTGACTCCTCTCTTTGGCTGGAAAAATGGCTATGTTTTCTGTGAGTTTGTGGTACTTTCGCTGTAAAGCATTTTTGAAATCAGACACTGTGGTGGGATTAACGAGAATTTTATCTTTAAAATGGTGTAAAATATTTTAATTTTAATTATGAGATTTTTGTTGTTTTGAATTTGGCGCCCTGCACTTTCACTGGCTGTTGGCGAGGTGGGACGCTACCGTCCCACATATCCCAGAGAGGTTAAGGGGAAACATTTAAATGTCTTGGAATGGCCTAGTCAAAGCCCAGACCTCAATCCTATTGAGAATCTGTGGTATGATTTAAAGATTGCTGTCCATCAGCGGAACCCATCCAACTTGATGGAGCTGGAGCAGTTTTGCCTTGAACGATGGGTAAAAGTCCCAGTGGCTAGATGTGCCAAGCTTATAGAGACATACCCTAAGAGACTTGCAGCTGTAATTGCTGCAAAAGGTGGCTCTACAATGTATTGACTTTAGGGGGGTGAATAGTTATGCACACTCAAGTTCAGTTTTTTTGTCTTATTTACTGCTTGTTTCACAAAAAAAATTATTTTACATCTTCAAAGTGGTAGGCATGTTGTGAAAAATCAAATGATACAAACCCTCCAAAAATCAATTTTAATTCCAGGTTGTAAGGCAACAAAATAGGAAAATTGCCAAAGGGGGTGAATACTTTCGCAAGCCACTGTACATATGGGATTGTCTAGAATATTCACATGTACCTGTTATACTCATAGACCACCGAAGAAACTGTTTCCTGTTACTGAGCTGTGTCTTGTTTGCTCCAGCTCTCTGGGCTCCCAGCTGTCATTACTGACAGGCCTCTAAAGACAGGCCCTCCAGATCATTCTACTTAACGTCTCACTCAGGGGTGGGAACATCAAGTTTCACAATGCCTGCTTATGGGTAAAGGGAGAACATATGTGACTTGACTGCTAACATATCCATAGCCATTATAAGGAAAAGGGATTTGTACATGCTTGCAAAGCCAGATACTCATGCTATTTAGACAAGCAAAGCCATGAAAATTGCAAGATATAAAGGTTTGAATTATGAATAAATGCATGTCTAACTAGAGGTGGGCAAGGCAATCAATGTCAATGATCTCGCCCACAGATAAATCTGGTTGACTTGAGTGTGTTTGTACTTTGACAGGTGAGCGAGTGAGTTTGTCAGCTAGCGGAATATCTACCACAGGCACAAACAGCCTTGTAACCCATTTAAAAACTCAACTAGCTCTCACAGTTTCATTTCAGACTTAGACATTCATCCGTGTTTCTCAAATGTCAACTTTCAAAGTGTTTAAGGTTAAGTTCAGGCTCTAACTCCACATTTTTAAGGTTAAGGGTAGTTTAGGCATTAACTCCGAATGGTTAAGGTAAGGGTTAAGGTCTGGTTTATGCTTAAAACAAAAATCTCAAAAACAACTTTCTATCGCTGGATTCAAACTTGCAACCTTTGAAATCGAAGGTGGATGCTAACAGCCATCCACTATTCCCGTCCACAATACCACAGCAAAACCGAAACCTACTTGAAGGTAACAGCGATCACTGTTGTCCATAGTGGCCACTTTCCACGTCATCCCCCAAAGTTCTCAGACATGGATGGATGTTGAATACTGACTGTATCATGGGTGATCTGGCTGTGGATGGCTGAGTGGAGAGCAATGATGTCTTCAACAGGCCAGTCTATGGGGCTTTCAGACTTGTTTCAGAAGTTTACATGTTTTTTTCTCTGAGCAGTTGAGTTATGGCTCAGAAAAATACAATCATTCTGCTTTCCAAGTTTCTTCAAATACCATGTGATTGTGACATTTGAATGTATTTGTTGTTTAGGAACAAATAAATGCAATTTCATCCAAACCAGAGGGTATTATCTTAGTGTTGATATTGAAAATGTAATGGAAATGTTTCATCTCGTTCAATCCACCACCTGTGCCACTGTGCTCTCTAATCTGTCTTTAACAAGAGTCATGGCCAGGTCCTAAAACTTGTAGTCCATGATTTATGGTTGTTTCACTAACCGCACGGTCCATTACTCTGCAAAAGCACCAGAATTATTCTTGTGTTTCACTGATCTAGCTCAATGGTACACTCCAGGGGCCTCATTTATCAATATTGCATGGAAACTATTCTAAAATACTACTTACGAACAGAATGTAGAACGTTCGTATGCATAGAAAAACTGTGATTAATCAAACAATACTACGAGCGTTCCCTCCTGTAGGCGTATAGGCCAACTTTGCTGTTCTGCAGAATGAACGAGTTGTGCGTTCCACCTGGCCACCTTGCCAACACATTCAGCAGCGTTTTTTGTCAGATAACTTAATCAAGTTTTTAATGTCACGTGCACAAGTACAATGAAATGCCTTTCTTGCAAGCCCTAAACCCCATTATGCAGCGATCAATATCAATGTAAATCTACAAAATTGAATAGGGTAAAAACAGAAACCGACAACAAATAAAAAGGAGAAAAAATAAAAAGAGGAACATGTGAAAGTAAGAAGCGCTATACAGGGTCAGTTCTAGTACCATATTTACAATGTGCAGGGATACTGGAGTGATAGGGGTAGATATGTATAGGGTGGTGACAAGGCATCAGGGTGTATAATAAACAGAGTAGTAGCAGCGTAAATGAAGATTGTATGTGAGTGTGTGTGTGTATAGAGTCAGTATAAATGTGTGTGCATGGTATGTGTGTGTTGGAGTGTCAGTGTGCCTGAGTCTGTAGTGTCCTGTGAGTGTGCATAGAGAGTGCAAAAATGAAAAACAAATACAAGGGTCAATTCAGATAGTCCGTGTAGCCATTTTGTTAGCTATTTAGCAATATTTTGGCTTGCAGATCGAAGCTGTTCAGGAGCCTGTTGGTGTCAGACTTGATGTACCGGTACCAATTTCCGTGCTGAAGCAGAGAGAAGTCTGTGGCTTGCGGGGCTGGAGTCTTTAATGATTTTCCAGGCCTTCCTTTTACACCCTCTGATATAGAGAACCTGGATGGCACTTAGTTTCGCCCCAGTGAGGTACTGGGCTATCTGCACCACCCTTTGTAGCGCCATGCGATCGAGGGGCGGTGCTGTAGGCACACCAAGCAGTGACGCAGCCAGTCAAGATGCTCTCAAAGGTGCAGCTGTAGGAACTTTTTGAGGATTTGAGGGCCAATGCCAAACTTTTTAAACTTCCTGAGGGGGGAAATGCACAATCGCCTTCTTCACGACTGTGTGCTCATGTGTGGACCATTTTAAGAAACTTTGTGATTTGGACCCAGAACTTAAAACTATCGGCCAGCTCCACTGCAGCCCCATCAATGTGGATGCCCCCTCCCTTTGTCCAGGTGGTAAAGGGCAGTGTGGAGAGCAATAGAGATGCGTTCTATGTGGATCTGTTGGGGCGGTATGCAAATTAGAGTGGGTCTAGGGATTCTGGTATGATTGTGTTGATATGAGCCGTCACCTGCCTTTCAAAGAACTTCATGGCTACAGACGTGAGTGCTACAGGTCGGTAGTGATTTAGGTAGGTTACCTTTGGGGTTCCGTGGCAGAGGGTGAGGTTTTTATTCTCTGTTGGTTAGGTCGGGGTGTGACTAGGGTGGGTCATCTAGGTGATTATATTTCTATGTTGGCCTGGTGTAGTTCCCAATCAGAGGCAGCTGTTTATCGTTGTCTCTGATTGGGAATCATATTTAGGCAGCCATTTCCCCTTTGTGGGATCTTGTCTAGGTATAGTTGCCTGTGAACACTACTTTGAGCTTCACGTTTAATTTTTTTGATTTATTGTTATTTTTCTTTGAGTTTATTTTCCTAATAAAGAGGATGGAAACATACCACTCTGCATCTTGGTCCACTCCTTATAACGATCGTGACAGAAGATCCCACGACAAACGGACCAAGCAGCGTTGCCAGGAGGAGCAGACATCCTGGACATGGAAGGATATCTTGGACGGTAAGGGATCGTAGACGTGGGAGGAGATCCTGGCCGGAAAGGATCGCCTTCCATGGAAGCAGACGGAGGCAGCGAGGGAACAACAACGACGATAACGGGGTTCGCGGCCACGATGGAAGCCCGAGAGACAGCCTTAAAATAAAATTGGGGGGTGGGGCACACGGGGTGGTTGGTGGAGCCAGGTTTCGAACCAGAGCCAACTCCCCGTACTCTGTGACTGGTCAAGCACCATGTTTTGTGGTGACACGCACTGTGTCTCCAGTGCGCAATCACAGCCCGGTGCGTTCTGTGCCAACTCCTCGCACTTGTCGTGCTAAAATGGATATCTGTCCAGGACGGGTTGTGCAGGCACAGCGCTCCTGGTCTCCAGTGCGCCTCCTCGGTCCAGTATATCCTGCGCCGGCTCTACGTGCTGTATACCCAGTGCACCTTCACAGCCCAGTGCGTGCTGTGCCAGTTTCCCGCACTTCCCGTGCGAAGGTGGTCATTTGTCCAGGACACGTTGTGCCAGCTTTACGCTCCAGACCTCCAATGTGTCTCCACAGTCCAGTACGTCCTGACCATAGAGAGCTTTTTATTCTCTATGTTGATTAGGTCGGGGTGTGACTAGGGTGGGTCATCTAGGTGATTATATTTCTATGTTGGTCTGGTATGGTTCCCAATCAGAGGCTGCTGTTTATCGTTGTCTCTGATTGGGGATCATATTTAGGCAGCCATTTCCCCTTTGTGCTTTGTGGGATCTTGTCTAGGTATAGTTGCCTGTTAGCACTACTTTGAGCTTCACGTTTCATTTTTTCGCTTTATTGTTTTCTTCTTTGAGTTTCTTTTCCTAATAAATAGGATGGAAACATACCACGCTGCATCTCGGTCCACTCCTTATAACAATCATGGCAATGACGAGCTAACTAGCACTGTTGGTCACTGCACTACAATGTCATGCTAGGTATTGCTAGCAGGTGTTTTGCTAGTAGGTGATTTATTGAAATATGAATTTAATGTTTATTTTCTTACCTAAAAAGTTTATATGAAACTTGTGTTCTGTATTTATGGATTAATATCACTTAACATTGAGGGCATGTATCACTACTGTTGCTCCTATCTAAAATATATCTTGTGTTCTACCTAACCAGCGAATGTGTGGCTATGACCGTCCTGTCAATGCCTGTCATCACTATTTGTTATCTTTTACTGCAGGTATGCTTTTCTGTATTTTTGTTATTTTCTAAACACAACGCTTGTATACTATACGATCACTTTGTGGATTGAGTCTGAGAGAGATCTTATTTTAAAATTTTTTATTTGACCCCCCTTTTCTCCCCAATTTCGTAGTATCCGATTATTAGTAGTTACTATCTTGTCTCATCGCTACAAGTCCCGTACGGGCTCGGGAGAGACGAAGGTTGAAAGTCATGCGTCCTCCGAAACACAACCCAACCAAGCCGCACTGCTTCTTAACACCGTGCGCATCCAACCCGGAAGCCAGCCGCGCACACTGTGCCCGGCCCGCCACAGGAGTCGCTGGTGCGCGATGAGACAAGGATATCCCTACCGGCCAAGCCCTCCCTAACCCGGACGAACCTAGGCCAATTGTGCGTCGTCCCACGGACCTCCCAGTCGCGGCCAGCTGCGACAGATCCTGGGCGCGAACCCAGAGTCTCTGGTGGCACAGCTAGCGCTGCGATGCAAATAAAAACCGAGTCAACCTGACGTGTGGGTGCCGTGTGCCTTTCTTCTGGGGGGCTATGTGAAGTTGGTTACAGGTGCTTCAATAAAGTACTGATTAAAGGGTCTGAATACCTATGTAAATGTATTATTTACATTTATATTTCTGTATTGGTAATACATTTGCAAACATTTCTACAAACCTGTTTTTGCTTTGTCATTATGGGGTATTGTGTGTAGATTGAGGGAGTGCAACAATTTAATACATTTTAGAATAAGGCAATGGAAATACAATTACATAGATTTTTTATTTATTATTAGGCCTACTCTCACAATTTCACACATTTTCCCCATTTTACACTTGACAAGCAGTTCCCTAATTCCACCACTTGGTACTGTGCGTACACATGGTCCGGACTGTGCGTAAATGTATATTTATGCACACTCTCAAGCAAACATTCATATTGATAAATCTCACACTTTGCGTGGAAATGTGCTTACTCATGAGTGATAAATGAGGGCCTAGGCCTTTGTGCATTACAGGAAGTATATGTTTAGCACTTTCATGAGTAGACACATCTTGAAACAAGTTGATGAGAGTAAATTATGTACTGATACTGTAGATCACCCCTTCAAAAAGACTGCAAAGAGTAAAAAAAAACAACACGATTATCTTATGGTCTCAATTACTCCGAACAGACTAAACTCAACACTCATTGTTATTATTTTCAATATTGTTAAATGCTAATTTGCACACACTTAGTATTTTGTTTAAAAAATTGCAGAGCAAGTGGATGGTGGAAGAACGTTTCCTTACTGTGGAAAAGCAGTTTTCCTGCCAGTGAAAGGGCTGGATGTGTCATTGAGCTCCTGATGTTGACACAGCTAATGGAAGAGCTTCCCCCCTACTACATTGATAGCTACTTTACTGAGGAAAAATTGACTTACGACGACTGAGATATGTGGTTGTCCCACCTAGCTCTCTTAAGATGAAGGCAATAACTGTAAGTCGCTCTGGTAGGAGAACCTGCTTAATAACTAAAATGTAAAAAGAATAAGGAGAAGGAGACATGATGGTGGCGGTAGCTCATCTCTTTAATGTAATTTCATCTGGATTTTCCAACAAAAGTGTGACGCATTGAATAACTTAAGAGTCAAACTCAATTATTTATCTGATCACTCAGTGTCAAAATGAAGTTACCACACTTCCTTGTAACATCTCTAAAAGCACAGCCTGAAACACCCTCTCAGCAGGCCAGGGCTACCCTCACATCCGGCCTATTAGGCCCCCTTTAAAAGTAAAGTAGTGAGACACAAATTGGTCTAGGCTGCATCTCCAGGCCAAAGCAAAGTCCAATGAAGATTGGCAGTGTAACAGAGGAGTGTTTGAACTGGAAGGTGGAGAGGCTGCAGCTGCCACCTCTCTCCCCTCCCTCTTATCTTCAAGCCTGTTCCCATTTTAGTTATCCCCAAATTGCCTCTTTTGAACTTTAATCTGATCCAATACAGGAGTGGACGAGGTGTAGACAGGGGCTGAGAAAAACAGTGAGCAACAGTGGACCGCTTGGCATTTCCATGACTGACCCCACGGATTACCCCGACTCACACACAGACTCCATTTTTATTACTTTTTTACAATCTTGTGTTCTTTCATAATTTTATTCCCTCTATGCATGAAGGAAAGGAGTGTGTTAGAGAGAGAGATAGAGAATTATGTTTTAGTAAGTGGGTGTGTTAGGGAATCTGTGTGTTTATTCATAATCAATCAATCAGTTTTGAGTTGATTCATTCATGCCACGCACACAGACACAATTCAGGAGGGTTTACAATTAAATTATGTTTCCTCATTTTCTGTCAAAACTGCAGACTTGGCTTGATACTTGTACACATTATAAACAGTGGGTGAGGGATAAACAATGAATTGTGAGCACGTGTGTGTGAAATGCCGGAATACACACCTCTGAGAGATAATAATGTGAAAAGTAACCGCCAGGCAGCTGAGCCAATCGTGGGCTTAGTAGTAGAAGATGGAAGGCCTACTCCGACTCTGGTCTGAGACATCTCCTTCACTCAGCCTTTTTCCCTCACTATCTCAGCTGATGCTGCCTCCCCAGCCACTTCTCTTCTTCATTTGTAGTTCTCCCTGCTGCACCAATTCACAGGCCAGGCCTACCCCTCGCTTCCTCTTTCCTTCCCCATCCCCAGCCCCCAAACCCACAAACCACATGCCTCATTAGAGTAGACTGAGCATACAACATACAGGGAACTTAGCTCTGCAACAGACACACACACAAATGCACATATATACACACACAATTGTACACACACACACATTCCCCTCCAGGGGAAGTCTGTTGGCTCAGATAGCCCATAAGACCCAGGCTTATCGTTCAACCTGGCATCCTGCGTCCCTCAACCCCCCTATCCTCCTACCCATCTCACAGCTCACTGATAATCAACTGCCTGTTTAAACTGAGGGATGCCTGGATACCCTTGGGAAGGATATGAGATTCAAACACAGGGGCATTATTGTCTCAATGTGCAGATACAGTACAGCTGCGGTGAGAGATGAGCGGATACAGTATGTTTCCACTGGGGCCCATGCAGCATGTGGGTAATGTTTTCCCGAGGAAACACAAGAGCTGCTGCAGTTGTTTACTGTGAAGCTAATGAGTGGCTTTGGACTTAATACGAAACTAAGAGGCCCCGGCTCAGAGATCACAGACAGACCGGCTATCATTTGTCTTGGTCTAACATCACACGCTGGCTCGCTCCAGTAGCCTAGGCCGCCAATTGTGAAAAATCAAGGAAGAGTGGGGGGAATAGAAGATAAAAAAAATTTGGAGAGTGGGGGAAAATAGAGGATAGGGTAAGAAAAGGAAAAAATAAGCCACATGAAGTACTGGCTTATCCCTACAGCCTTCCCTAATTGAGGGAGCTAATACGCTACAAAGACAGTGTAATCCTAGGTGTCAGAAAGCAATTATGTGGCTAATGACAAAATAATTAATGCAAATAGTTCATCCGGAATGACCGATCTGCCAAGTTGCATGGAACTGTGGGTTTCATATTTGTCTCCGTTTAGAGGTTAATTCTGAGCCCTTAGGCCTCTTGACACTCCCAGATCCCCTAATTCTCTCTGTTACACCAGTGTAAATGCAAAGTTGATGTAAGGGCTTATTCAATATTTACCAGCCGGCTCAGTAGAAGATAGGCCTGTCTCTAATGAGTGGGATCACACTGTTCCTAGACAAAAATAAATGTCAATCCCACACAGATAACTGGTACCTAGAAATCATTACTATGTGAGCCATTACAGCTATTTGTCCAATTTCTGAGCCACAATTCAGCGCCACGTTATTCTCCTTTTGTTGCCTTCCAGGCACTTCAATACATGTGCTACTAACAGCACCATGCAGGCTTTAACTTTGTGTCAAGGAGGAAAAGCCCTGGCCTGGGTTTAATAAAAGCAATTTGAATTTAACAATTTTGCCCAGAAGAAGCTCCAATTTACATCTTGCAAACCTGCAGCTGAATGTTGTAATTCAGTATGACGCCTTGAAAGGCAACTTCTGGCTTGAAGTGTAGAGAATGTTGCTGAGGAAAACTGTTAATGACATCCTAGTGACCTAGCCAACCATGGGACCATTTTCTAATGGAAGCCTTCCTAAGCTTATAAAATATACATTATTGAAATTGCTGACAGTGCAAGGAGGAATTGAAGCAAAATAATAGTTTGAACATGGTTAGGATGTTAGGGCTGACTGGCTGTGACCCCAGGATTAATTTAGCTACACCACATTAATGGAACTAGAGTGTGGTCAGTGTTAAGACTTTGACCCACGTAAAATAATAGCTTTCAGACAAAATTCCATCCAGTGCGAATGGCCGACTGAGCTACTCCAACAAATATGTGTAATTTGCGAGATACATGAACTTTTCTCCCGACCCCTGCCTCCTTGTGAGACTGAGATCAGGGAAGAATATGTCCTGTGTAACGTACCCCTGGTTGCACCTCTCCACTTTCATATTACGTTCATCCCCACAGTTCAAGGAAAATACTATATTTGATCACCTAATGTATTCCTTTACGTTGTTTTTTCGTCTTGTTCCTACCATCGTCAGCTTCCTCTTGAGGAGCTCCTGTCCCAGCTTGTGCGAAGTAAAACAAATTATTGTATGTTGTGGCCACAGAATCCCTGTGTCACATCCAGGACAACCCGCATCCCTTGGTTCTTCTCAGGGGCTCCTCCATCTGGCTTCCCCGTATACACATTCAAGTTCCACACATATGAAGGGGCAGCGGCTGCTAAATGGCATAGGCTGCTCATCAACAGTAATGTTAGGCAGTTTCCCACAGGGATTCTTTGGATTCCCCATTGGATCTGAAAACACCAGCAAGGATAATAACCCAAAATATGCCTGTAAATGAGTTTGGTCCATCTCCTTCCAAAAACATGCCTTCCCTCCAAATAAGTACAGTTCAGAATGATTTTCTGGATGGTGTCTGGGAGTTCAAAAATATACTTGATGTCCTGCGCATGTGTAACCGCCATCTGCGTCGCCCCTGGTTGCATCCTAATCACATTGGCAGCCATGCGGGGTAGCTTATTCATTGGGCAAGAAGACCAATCAATTTCTCCTCCTGTAGGCTGCTGATAAGCTGGTTTCTGACGGGCTGGTCCTGGGGCTGGCTGCTGACGGGCTGGTCCTGGGGCTGGTTGTGTGTCAATCTCATCCTCTTACAACTCACTGTCTGACTCCGAATTAACAGACACATGATCATCATATTCGGAAAATTCTTAATCTTCCAAAGTGGAAGACTCCTTCCACACTAGCTTCTCTCTCTGCAAAAATGATTTCTAAGGCCCTCTGAGCAGAGATTATGTTTGCCATACTGGTTGATTGTGGTAAGGAGCCACACATGCAAAGCTATTTATTTGTTGTGTCCTTTAGCCAATTTGCACCATGCTGGGGTAGAGTGTTGCAAAATACTGATATTTTTTTATAATGTATCAAAATAATGCATTGCAATAACACCACATATGTAATATAAATGTGTGTGTGTCTGAGTGTGTGTGTGTGTGTGTGTGTGTGTGGGGGGGGGGGGTGCAGTGTGCACTCAGTGAAAATGTGTTTTTTTACATGTTCTTCACAGTAAATGAGTCAAGGCCACTGAGTCTCAGGTTGATAAAATAGTTCTTCTTTGAGTAAACATTGAAAATGGGTCCCACAGACCCGAACATAACGCAAGGGTTACATTTATTGGAATATGTTTGTACAGTAGGTTCCTGTTGTCATCTGCTGTTGATTTATGATTAGCGATCTGCCTTTATCTTTCACATTACTTAGAGCCAAATTGAACGGAATGCATTAGAATTAGCTAGTTGAATACCTTCTACAGAGTTTCAATGACAGATTAGATAAAAAAGTAGAACTGGAGACCATCTAGAGCACTGGTTCTCAATCCTGGTCCTGGGGACCCAAAGGGTTGCACATTTTTGTTTTTGCCCTAGCACTACACAGCTGATTCAAATTATCAACTCATCAAAAGGCTTTGATGATTTGAATCAGGTGTGTAGTGCTAGGGCAAAAACAAAAATGTGCAACCCTTTGGGTCCCCAGGACCAGGATTGATAAATACTGATCTAGAGCGTTGGTATTGTGGGAACATATTTGCGCCTATGGATTATTACTGTATGCATAACTGCTCAGACATCAGAGGCCTATTCAGATGCCAATAGTTGTGTTGATGCCCACACCAAATAGATCTGACATTAACGGCTTCAGATCAGCCATTAATGCTATTCATGATATCTCTGGGTCCCTTTTCCGTGTGATATTATTAAGAAAATGTTTATTCATGATATCTCCTCCAAATTGTCCTTGGGAGGGCTCGGAGATTATGGCGGACCACTGATCCGTGGGTTGTGAATAAACATGAAAAACAATCAGCGTTCCATTTAAAGGAAGAATGGCGCTGATGCCTCAGCCTCCAGGGGTCTTGCAGATGAATAATGAACTTGTTACAAATGTATTGAAATACAAATAAAGGACATTGTGCACTAATACCATCCTGTTATGTAACTTACTTCTCACTCGCTAATTCCTATAATGTGAGTGTAAGTAGCTACTGTATATTCCCATACTGTGAACATCAAAAGGGGCCTACATACAACATAGTAGGCTCAAAGAGTTTACTACGCATGTGGGAAGACATCTGCATCATAAAACAATTCTCTATGGCATGTTCATTATTAAAATGGATGTTTTTTTATTATGCATTTTACTTGAGAGATATGTAATTAGGAGCTAATACCGTGTGTTTTCTTGAATCTCTCCATAGTTCCCTTTTTCCTGTGTTAAAAAAAGTAACAACGTAGCTACTTTGTCCTTGGATGAAAAAGGATAGATCAATCAAGAGAGTTCAAATCGATCTAACTCTATCAGCAATAGTTCAAGTAGCTACAGTAATGCCAAATATAATGGCATAGTGGGCCAGAGACACAGACAGATAGACAATGAATGAGACAGAGGGAAACAGTGAGAGAGAGATATGGGTTCTAACGTCAGTCTTCTGACAGTAGTTAACTCCCCAGCCTGCTTCCAAACAGACATCTCAGAGAGAGAGAGGTTCTACAGACATTGAGGGAGTCCAGACTGATTAGGGCCCTTCTCAAAAGGTCAAGCCTTCTAAATGTTTGAAACCTACATTTTTCTTAACTATCCTGAAGTCTTAACTTTCCTTGCCTTGCAGTGGATGAACCATATTACTTTTTACTCTTGTCATGCTACACAATGGGCACTGAGGAGAGAATATTTTCAATTATATTGGAGAGGGAACGTATGAATTGAAAACCCATTGAAAATATGAGTAATATGAAGGGTCACAGAAAAACTGGGGGGAAAATCACAGTATGAGAATATTTCAATCACATAATATCAATCCAATGGCGCCTATCCACAGGGCATGGCTACTAAAAATGGCCAACTGGAAAATGGCAGAGGGCCAATTCAGCTTGTATGATGGTGTGTACGTGTGTCCACTAGAGTGTGTTTTACTTGATATTCTATTATTCACTGAAAACATATATATTTTTATTATTTAACTAGGCAAGTCAGTTAAGAACAAATTCTTATTTACAATGATGGCCTACACCTGTCACGTCCTGACCATAGAGAGCCCTTATTTTCTATGGTAGAATAGGTCAGGGCGTGACTGTGGGGTTTTCTAGTTATTATATTCTAGTTTAGTTTTTCTATGTTTGTGTTTGGTACGATTCCCAATTAGAGGCAGCTGGCTATCGTTGTCTCTATTTGGGGATCATATTAAAGTCACATTTTTTCCACCTGTGTTTTATGAGATATTGTTTTGAGTTAGTGTATGTTACACCTCTTAGTTACGGTTTGTTGTTTGTTTTGTGCGTTTCTAATAAATAATATGTGGAAACCATATCACGCTGCAGCTTGGTCCGATAATTATTCCAGCGAACATGACAACACCAGTGAAACTTGGACGACGCTGGGCCAATTGTGCGCCACCCGATGGGACTCCCAATCACGGCCGGTTGTGATACAGTCTGGATTTAAACCAGGTTGTCTGTAGTGATGCCTTGAGCACTGAGAAGCGGTGTCTTAGACCACTGCGCCACTTGGGAGGCCATATAAATGCAACTTACAACAATTTCTAAGAGTTTACTGAATTACAGAAGGAAATCAGTCGATTAAATCAATTCTTTAGGCCCTACTCTATGGATTTCACAAGACAGAGAATACACTACTTGTATTTGTGAGAGGCACTAACATGTTGAATGTGCCGGGCTGTTTGTTTGAACTACTGGCACACAGCTCGGACACTCATGCATACCCCACAATACATGCAACCAGAGGTCTCTTCACAGTCCTTCAGAACAGATTATGGTAGGCGCACAGCACTACAGAGAGCCATGACTACATGGAACTCTATTCCACATGAAGTAACTCATGCCAGCAGTAAAATATGATTTAAAAACTGATGAAAATGCACCTTATGGAAGAGCAGGGACTATGAAGCAACACAAACATAGACACATGCATACATACGCACTATACACACAATTACTCATGGATTTTGTGTTATAGATAGGTGGTAGTAGAGTAGAGGCCTGAGGGCACACACTTAATATGTTGTGAAATCTATTATAAATGTGCTGTAATGTTTGTAAATGTATAACATTTAAAAACATATGGGTGGCAGGTAGCCTAGTGGTTTAGTGGTTAGAGTGTTAGACTAATAACCAAAATGTTGCAAGGTCAAATCCCCAAGCTGACAAGGTAAAACGCTGTCATTCTGCCCCTGAACAAGGCAGTTAACCCACTGTTCCTAGGCTGCCATTGAAAATAAGATTTTGTTCTTAACTGACTTGCCTAGTTAAAAAAAGGTTTAAAAAAAGTATAACTACCTTTATTTTGCTAGACCCCAGGAAGAGCAAACCACTCGCCAACACTGTCTACCATCTGCCCGGAACAGGTGAAACTGGAATTCATCCGTGAAGAGCACACTTCTCCAGTGTGCCAGTGGCCATCGAAGGTGAGCATTTGATGTCGGTTACGTCGCCGAACTGCAGTCAGTTTAATAAGGCCGTGGTTAAGAGGACGAGCATGCAGGAAAGCTTCCCTGTGACGATTTCTGACATTTTTTGCAGTTTTGCAAACCCACAGTTTCATCAGCTATCTGTGTGGCTAATCTCAGACCATCCCGCAGGTGAAGAAGCTGGATGTGGAGGTCCTGGGCTTGCGTGGTTACATGTGGTCTGCAGTTGTGAGGCCTGTTGAACGTATTGCCAAATTCTCTAAAACGATGGTAAAGAAAGGAACATTATTTTCTTTGGCAACAGCTCTGGTGGACATTCTGGCAGTCAACAAGCCAATTGCACATTCCCTCAAAATTGGAGACATCTTTGGCATTGTGTTGTGTGACAAAACTGCACATTTTAGAGTGGCCTTTTATTGTCCCCAGCACAAGGTGCACAAGGTGCTCTGTAATGATATTGCTGTTTAATGAGCTTCCTGATATGCCAAACCTATCAGGTGGATGGATTATCTTTGCAAAGGAGTAATGCTCACTAACAGGGATTTAACAAATTTGCGTGAACATTTTGGGGGATGTTTTATTTCAGCACATGAAACATGGGACCAACACTTTACATGTTGCGTTCATATTTTTGTTCAGTATAGATTTTCTTTCAGGATGCATTGCTGTTTTGGCCCAGACACAAAACTAAACCACCTACTTCATTGGCCATTGCATATCACAATATAATTAATTTGGCACAGTATAATAGCAAACATATGAAGCCTATAGCATTTATAATCCAGTCCACTGAGTCAAGCACACTGCAATGACTTGCAGTAGGGGGATAACGCAAGTCAAATAAGACTAGAGTTAAACCTGTAAGTAGTCAGAGAGATGGATTGGCCTGTATTTTGTTTATGTAAGGAATAAATCACTGTGCAGCTCCACGTCCGCCCTGTCGGCACCCCACTGCTCCACGCCAGTACACATTTAATGTGAGAGAAACTCTGCCTAATGACGACCTCTAGGAGGCCTTACAAAATGAGGAGAAGAGGAGGAATTGAGTCTGTCTGCTGCGTCATCATCCATTTTAGGCTCTCAAATATTTACTGTCATTGAAGCAGAGAGGAGAGACCGGTAGTATAAGGGCTGTGGATAAAACTTTCCAGAGAGGGACAAGCAAAAGGAAGAGAAATAGGGCAAGAGTGCAAGAGACAGAGAGAGAGGGGGAGAGGGAGAGAGAGGGTGAGACAGAGAGACAGAGAGAGACAGAGGGTGACACAGAGTGCAAGAGACAAGGGGAGAAAGAGATAGGGAGACAGAGAGAGAATGTAGCGAAATAGAGCAGTGGGACCAAAGAGGGCAGGCCGGTAACTCTCAGATGGTTTGAAACTGGGTCTGTCACCTGAAGAGCAAATTGAGTTGCGTCCACTGCTCCCCGGAGCAGCCACCAGAGGCATTTTGTCTTTTAGATCTTGACAGTCCGGTTAACAGACCAAGCTGAGGCCAGAGAGGTGGCAGCCCCTACGTCGGGGGGCTAGGGGTGTTAGATATTCCCCATCAGTACCCTCCAATAACAGGGCCGAGACTGACGGGGCCAGGGTGTCAGAGGAGATGTAGAGGATAGCTGCTGAGGGCCCTCAGGCTTCAAACAATCACCGATAAAGATAAGCTCTGCCTGCCTGTGCACCAACCATACAAAGCAGGTCACTCAGCAATTTAACTCTTCACTCCCCATATACCTGATTAGTGACAGTCTCAATTCCAGGCTGCATTGTGTTTGACATATTGGACATGGTCAGTTAACCCTTTGTGTCTATCTGCACCTCTCCATTGGTTAGCAGGTTTGACAGGGTCAGCAGCATCCAGTATCAAGAGAGGGCAGAGGTCAGAGCTGTTTGATTATAGGGAAAGGGGAATACCTACACAGTTGTACAACTGAATGCATTCAACTGAAATGTGTCTTCTGCATTTAACCCAACCCTTCTGAATCAGAGAGGTGCAGGGGGCTGCCTTAATCTACATCACCTGGAGAACACTGGGTTAACTGCCTTGCTGAGGGACAGAACAACTGATTTTTACCTTGTCTGCTCGGGGACTCAATCCAGCAAACTTTCAGTTACTGGCCCAATGCTCCTACCCTAAAGGCTACCTATGGCCTCTGTGCACCCATCCACATCTAACTAGTGAGAACGTGCAATTACATGGTTATCTTATTCTGAGAATACTCTAAATTGACCCAGCAAACAAATGTGATAAACCACAAAATGTGTAGCTTAGTCATTAGTGTTTTGAGCGATTGCAATACAGGTTCATATTCTAAATGTGATGAAAATAATGAAATTGGGCTAATATCTAAGCACAGAAAAAATATGGATAAAGAAGGATGGGAGACAGAGAGAGAGAGATTTATCATATTTGTCACCACGATCTCCATCTATTAAACATCTTGCAATATTTTTCAGGCAGGCATTTTTTCTCCTGCTTCCATAGTATACTATACATCCTCACACTCTTGTATGACTCTGATGGAGCTTGACAGAGAGGGTGTAGGGCTACAGAGACTTATTCAAACATCTGAGCCCCATCTGAGCCTCTAACAGAGTTTTTTTTCTGTATATTAATGTGTTCATACACTGACATAGACTGACCAAGTAAATCTAGGTGAAAGCTAGGAACACTTATTAATGTCACCTGTTAAATCCACTTCAATCAGTATAGATGAAGGGGAAGAGAAAGGTTAAAGAGGGATTTTTCAGGTTTGAAACCATTTAGATTTTGTATGTGTGCCATTCACAGGGTGAATGGGCAAGACAAAACATTTGAATGCCTATGCATGGGGTGTGGTAGTAGGTGACAGGTACACCGGTTTGAATGTGTCAAGAACTGCAATGTTGCTGGGTTGTTCACGCTCTGCAGTATCCCGTGTGTATCAAGAATGGTCCACCACCCAAAGGACATCCAGCCAACTTGACACAACTGTGGGATGCATTGGAATCAAAATGGGCCAGCATCCCCGTGGAACACTTTCAACACCGTGTAGGTGTTCCTAATGTTTTGTACACTTTGTATATTCCTGTACCACTAACGTGTGCATGCATTGCCTATTTTGCCTTTCCCTCTTTATCCCGTTGGTAGTGTGAGAATAAGGACAGTTTGAGGCTGTGATTAGACTGACCCTGGTGTTAATGAGCTGCCGACAGATAAACGCTGCTCCTTCATGCCTGCTAATTGACACGGCTGCCTTGTTCTCTGCAGCGCCAATTACCTGTGTCAATCTGAAGGCAACTTCCCACAAGTCAGGGAGACTTCCCTCTGTCAAAGCCATTTGTCCGAGCCACCATCTCCTCTCCGGGGCTCTGCCTACATTCTCATCAGCCTTCCTAAACTGCTCCTTATTTTATCATATCACATTCTTCCATGATTATTATTTATATATATAATAAGTGCCCAGCAATTGGAAAGTAATTTCAATTTCAATAGGGGCAGGGGTATTAAATACACTGCTTTCATGTCACAGAGACCTGGGTCTGTCTGTTTGGCTGTGTGCATCGCATTTGGAGATGTCATTCCCTTCAGTAAAATGCTTTGACTTGTAAATTCACTTCAATCACTGTCTTGTCTATCTAATTGTCAATAAAAACAGCTTCATGTGGTATCACAAGTGGTCCTAGATTCCAGTTCCTCTGGTTTGTTTATCCAAACAAAACAACATTTATTATGTTGGATTAATTGTTAGCTATTAAACAAAGGGATGGCTTGGCAGACACCATATTGGAAGTTTTTATATTTGTGTCTTCCTGCAGTGTCAATAAAACAAATTTAGTTTCCACTCAAGACCATTTGGGGGTGAATTTGGTGTTATTTATTTGATGACCCATGAGGCTTGTCTAGTTTTTTGAGTGAGCCAATCTGTGGGGGGTTGTGGCTTTGCTCATCCTTCTTAAAGCTCCAGTTTATTGTTTAATTTAATTTGCAATATACATATAATTCCATCAAATGCTGTATATTTGTGATGGCCGTCATAAAGATTCTGATTCTGGAGGATGACTATTTCTGTGGGCTGTGACCAATGAAATGCCTGCGCAGGACCCTATATTATCATGCACCACTCATTATTTCACATA